>NC_140590.1:1080625848-1081023348 GCF_964204655.1 Triturus cristatus | reverse complement strand
GCCTGATGCAAAAAACAAAAAATGAATAAGTCTGAATCAAGCATTCCAGGGCACCCACAGGGTGCACTCCAGAACAACCCCACCCCCATGACCGATCAGTCAGTGGTGTTCCAAGATGCCGGTCTCAATGCACCCGGAGCTCTGCAAGGTCTAACCGGGTCCCTTGCAGGTCAAAGACAATCATGCTTGGTGGCTTCACTGATCCCAGGTTCCTTCACTCGCGGATTATACATACCAGTGTGCTGTGCAGCAAGAAATGTCCACCTGGGGTGTTGTAAGACTCTCAGAGGGTTAAGAAGGGCCAATATTCACCCCCCACAAAGAAACCGCCCTGCACCACAACCCTGGACGACGTTCATCAGCAGAGTCCAGACCAACTCCCATGTCACTCCCAACGTCGAGCCACCAAGAGCGGGAGCTCACATGTATGGGGCATCCTGGCATGCGTCCTCCTCAGGGCCCTAGCCCAGACATAGCATGCTGCTCTAATGAGCAAATTCAAATTCTGCATACCAGATGCCGGGGGGGCCTCAAAAAGATCCTGGTCAGTGCCTCCCGAGTTGGGGAACCACTATGCTGAGCACCCACAGCATCCCATAGGTTGGACCGCCAGCATGCCACCCATTGCAACTGCCATGCTAGATAATACAGTTCCAGATCAGGGGCTGCCAACCCGCCCTCCTGCACCAGTAAGTGTAGTTCCCAAAACACCACGCAGCTTCCCCTCACACCCCAATAGAAGGTCGAAAAGAAACTATTTAGTGCTCAAAAGAACCTCCAGGGCAACTGAAGCAGGAGAGTCACAAACAGATAGAGGAGACTGGGCAGGATGGTCATCTTGGATACAACAACCTTGCCACTCACGGGAAGCAGCAACATAGTCCAAAATGCCACTGATTGCCACAATCCATCAAGTGCTCTGCCACAGTTGTCATTGAAGAGTAAATCCGGCGACTGATAGATAGAGCCTCCCAGGTATCTGATAGTGTGCTATTACCAGCGCAGAGATGGGGCCTCAAGTGAAGGACCGCCCTCCACCACATCTCCCTGAAACGGGTACACAAAGGACTTACTCTAGTTAACTTCTAGCCCTGAGTGAAGACCAAACTCCATCACCCTCTCCACCATCCCCAATATATTAGTATCCTCCCTGCTCATATGGAATAACATATTGTCTGCAGATAAGGAAAGAAACATGGACTCGGCACTTGGACACAGCCCACTATAGTGATAGCTTAAGCCAACTGTATGAGTGAACAGTTCCATTGCTAGAGCAAATATTAAGGGGAAAAGAGGACAACCCTGCTGGGTACTCCGTTAAACTGCAAAGGCTTCCGATATCAGAGGGACAGTGTGAGTTAGAGCTAGCGAGCGATTGTAAAGGAGCTTTGTCCACTGGAGGAAGGCAAGACCCAAGTCCATGCCAAACATAGTAGCATATAAAAACTACCACGTGAGCGAGTCAAAGGCCTTTCGAATGTCCGTCGAGAAGACCAATGCTCTCTATGGCAGACTCACGTTGATCCAGAGCGAGGGGCTACTGCCAGATATTAGGCATAGTACTATGCATAGGAATGAAGCCTGTCTGATTGGCATGCACCACGGAGCACATGTGGGGAAGCCAACACTTTGCACAAAATCTTATAATCTTTGTTCAGCATGGAGAAGGCGGTAGGAATCAAGGAGGGGAGGATCTTCGTCTTTCTTTGGGAGAAACACAATAGCAATGTCACAGAGAGGCAAAATAAAGCATACCCTTCTGACGGTAGTCATTAAAGAGGGCCACAAGTTGGAAACAAGAACTGGAGAATACGCAGATTAAAACACTACTGGGAGACCATGGAGGGCCGGCACCTTCTACAGGGCCATGTCCTTAATAGGCACCCCTGATTTCCTGTTCAGTGGTTTCCACCTCCAACTGTTCCGTCTCTGTAGGGTTGAGTACAACCAGCATGGAATCTGCAAAATAATCCAACATATCTGCCTCACCACACCTGGGCTCTGCCGAATACAACTCACAGTAATGGATGAGAAAGGCTTCACCAATCTCGTGCTTGGTTAAGACGTTCTGCCCAAAGAGTCACGCACCTGAAGGATAGTATGCTCCCGGTTCTCAGCCTGAAGAAGCCAAGGCAACATCCATTCAGACTTTGTCCCTATCAACATGAGCCTTAGTCACAGATGACTTAAAGTCAAAGCACTGCATGCGTTCAACCAATTCAAACAACTTCTTTCGTTCCTCCAGCATTTTGCGCCACCTCTGGAGTCCCTTCTAGCTCCCGCAGGAGCTGAATAACCACCGGGCATCTGACCGAAGGTGGGACCTTACCCTCTCCTTATTATAGATACAATAACCTCTAAGCACCACTTTCATGGCCTCCCATTCAACTTCCATCGTTGAGGCTGAGCCCGGATTGTCGAATCAACAATGCGAGATAAGATCACCCAACAGGACCGGGAAGGCCTGATCTTCTAGCATTGCCAGATCAAAGTGCCAGGTTGGAACCGTGGGTCTAGCGCAGGACCATCTCATGTCCGGATTACACACAGGAGGAATCGACCACACATGCAATCCTCACACCGACACACTAGCAGAAGCAAATAAGAAGAACAATAGGGAAATATAAAAGAACATTGCTAGCACAAACATTATTAAACAATATCATCCAACGACACAGGAGTGACCCAAGTAGAGTGTTCTCACGCCCTGGGATAACTGAGTTCCCAGACTAGGAGGCGGAGTATGATGTTCCAGGGATGGAAGTGGAGAAGAGCCATCATGGAGGGTAAACAGACATACTATCGAATGGTTTATGTCGACTTGCACTAATATCTAGTGCAAAATATCGAGATACAAAATATCGACTGTCAGAATATCGTGGTCAAGAATATCGAGTATAAGGTAAGTAATATAGTTTTTGTCTAAGTATTGCATCTGTTTTTTTAATATATGTGTTCAATTTTCAGAAGTTATTATTTGCGTTTTAGTGCAATAGCGGGTTGTGGGTTTATGGGAGAATAGGGTGGGAATTAATTTAATTATAATAACAATTTCAATAATTTTTAGAAGTTATTAATTTTTTAAAATAAAATTTGGCATTTTAGTTTCGTAGCGGGCTGTGGGTTTATAGGGGATTAGGGTGGGAAGTAATTTAATTATAATTAAATCATTTATAATTGTTATCAATTAATATGTATGTATTCAATATTTTATATTGTTAATTGTGGTAATTAATGTATTATTAATTAGTTAATACGTTGGTTATTAATAATTATAAATTAATGGTAATTATGTTAATTGTGTCATTTTTTTAGGAGTGGGTTGTGGGTTTTTAGGGGAGTAGGGTGGGAAGTAATTTAACTATAATTAATTAATTATTATTTTGTATTAAATAATATTTACGTATTTAATATTTTATACTGTTAATTGTGGAAATTCATTTATTATTAAGTTTTTATTAATTAGTTATTAATAATTATTAATTAATTGTTAATTATGTTGATTGTGTCATTTTTTAAGGAGCGGGTTGTGGGTTGATAGGGGAGTAGGGTGAGAAGTAATTAAATTTTTATATATTTTTAAATATTTTTTATAAAATATTTATTCAAGGTTATTTTATAGTGTTAATTGTGTGAATTAATTTATTAATAATTGTTTTTAATTTGCTTGTTAATTGTTATTAGTTAATTAATTAATTGTTAATTAATTATGTTAATTGTGTCATGTTTTACAACACTGGTGGTGTCATTTATAAGGGAATAAGGTGGGATGTAAATTATTTGTAATTAATTAAATATTTGTTAATTAATGTTAATTAATTTGCTGGAGTGGGAATAGTAAATTATTCCCCTCCGCTATCCAACACTTTCCCTACTGTTGCACTTGCTAGAGTGGGAAAAGTAAATAATTCCCCTCCGCTATCCAACACTTTCCCTACAGTTGCACTTGCTGGAGTGGGAATAGTAATTTTCACCCCTCCGCTATCCAACACTTTCCCTGCTGATGCACTATCTGGAGTGGGAAAAGTAATTTTATCCCCTTCGCTATCCAACACTTTCCCTACTGTTGCACTCCTGGAGTGGGAATAGAAATGTTATTCCCTCTGCTATCCAACACTTTCCCTACTGTTGCACTCATTGGAGTGAGAATAGTAAATTATTCTCCTCCGCTATCCAACACTTCCTCTACTGTTGCATTCGCTGGAGTGGGAATAGTCATTTTATCCCCTCTGCTATCCAACACTATCCCTACTGTTGCACTCATTGGAGTGGGAATAGTAACTTTTTCCCCTCTGCTATCCAACACTTCCTCTACTGTTGCACTTGCTGGAGTAGGAATAGTAACTTTATCCCCTCCGCTATCCAACACTTTCCCTACTGTTGCACTCTCTGGAGTGGGAATAGTAAATGTTATCCCCTTCGCTATCCAAAATTGTCCCTACTGTTGCACTTGCTGGAGTGGGAATAGTAAATTTTTCCCCTCGCCTATCCAACACTTTCCCTACTGTTGCACTCCCTAGAGTGGGAATAGTACTTTTTACCCCTACGCTATCCAACATTTTCCCTACTGTTGCACTCACTGGAATGGGAATAGTAATTTTTACCCCTTCGCTATCCAACACTTTCCCTACTGTTGCACTTGCTGGAGTGTGAATATTAATTTTATCCTCTCCGCTATCCAACACTTTCCCTACTGTTGTACTCTCTGGAGTGGGAATAGTAATTTTTATCCCCTCCGCTATCCAACTTTTTCCATACTGTTGCACTTGCTGGAGTGGGAATAGTAAATTATTCCCCTCCGCTATCCAACACTTTTCCTACTGTTGCCATCCCTGGAGTGGGAATAGTAATTTTTACCCCTACGCTATCCAACACTTTCCCTACTGTTGCACTCCCTAGAGTGGGAACAGTACTTTTTACCCCTACGCTATCCAACATTTTCCCTTCTGTTGCACTCACTGGAGTGGGAATAGTAATTTTTACCCCTTCGCTATCCAACACTTTCCCTACTGTTGCCATCCCTGGAGTGAGAATAGTAATTTTTACCCCTACGCTATCCAATACTTTCCCTACTGTGGCACTCCCTGGAGTGGGAATAGTAATTTTTCCCCCAACGCTATCCAACACTTTCCCTACTGTTGCACTCTCTGGAGTGGGAATAGTAATTTTTACCCATTCACTATCCAACACTTTCCCTACTGTTGCACTCCCTGGAGTGGGAATAGTAATTTTATCCCCTATGCTATCCAACACTTTCCCTACTATTGCATTCATTTGAGTGGGAATAATAAATTATTCCCTTCAGCTATCCAACACTTTCCCTACTGTTGCTATCCCTGGAGTTGGAATAGTAACTTTTACCCCTATGCTTTCCAACACTTTGCCTACTGTTGCACTCCCTTGAGCGGGAATAATAAAGTATTCCCCTCCGCTGTCCAACACTTTCCCTACTGTTGCATTCATTTGAGTGGGTATAGTAAATTATTCCCCTCCGCTATCCAATACTTTCCCTTCTGTTGCACTCCCTGGAGTGGAAATAGAAATGTTATCCTCTCCGCTATCCAACATTTTCCCTACTATTGCAGTTAATGTAGTTTAAAATGTAGTTTAAAAAAAACAAATATTATAATATTTTAATTTATTATATCTATATTTTATTCTAATTTTTATTTTACAGGTGTATGCATATATATATATATATATATATATATATATATATATATATATATATATATATATATCATCCAGTTACCGTCAGGTCCTTCCGGGATGAAAACCCTTGTCAGGTGGTGTGTTGTCCGGCGAACCCACGGCCGGATAATCCAACAAAGTTCATAGAACAAGAAAAACGCACTCTCAGAGGTTGATCGTATTTTTACTAAACCATCGTTACGCGTTTCGACACAGCAGTGTCTTGGTCACACGATGTCCACAATGTTTTCAAACAACCATATATGCACATAAACATAGAAGAAGTACTACCATATTCCTGGATCTACAGAAATGCAAATAGTTGCCATTTTGGAACGGGTTACAGACTAGAGCTCATACTTGAGTTCTTGCGTGTTTTCTGATCGATAAAGCACAACATTTTGCAAAACAAAATGAATGAAAGTACATTTACAATTCATACATATTAGCATACTTCATTGACATTGGATTTACCCCATGGTCCAAGTTTCTCGTATTACGAGATAATTGAATTTGCAAAGCTTTATCGATTGTAACAACCACGATAGCAAACCAGGGCTAGCCTCAGTTTTAATCAACACACCAGGCGGACTAGTGCCGTATCCGGATCATCGTACTGTTAAGTAAAGGTAGGTGTCATATGAGCATGTTACAAGCCTCAGGAATTATCCAGACTCCGTGCCCTAATGGTGACTTATGAGGACTAGTGCCTCTATATTACATAAGCTCATGCAGACTCAGGAAATGCCTCCGCACCAGATATATCAATAGCCTAATGGCAAAATTGGAGTGGGAGACAGTAATACTTCTAACTGAGAGCCATGTAGTGCTGCAGCCGAAGGAATTGGCAGTGCAGGCAGTCTATTGAGCCTAGACTAAATGTTAAAAGATCTGTGCAACTAAAGATAAAGAACAGTGAACGACATAAGTGCAGTCCTTATCTTATTGGGCGTGTAGTGGCATCCTCATGAAGAAAAGGGTAGGGAACCGGTGCCGTATCCGTGAGACGTGAATGGTCCCTTCCTTTCCTCCTGGATAATAAAAGAAACATGATAAAATTACAAATAGCCCAAGAAGAATATTATTAGCTCAAAATTACATTTCTTCATTTTTTTAAAATTACATTTTACTCTAAATAACATGAGAAATGATAGGGTTACCATGCAATACCATGAAGAGTCACAGTAAATGGCAATAAAGAAAAGGCAATGAAGGGCAATGAAAGACAAAATGATTGGTACACAAATTCAGTCATCATGTAAATGAGTTGCCAGTTCCTCATCAAGATTGTGCCCCCCCGGAAACTTGGTTTCCAGTTCCATTATCCATTTTGATTCTCTCTTTCTGAGGGCTAACTCCCTGTTTCCCCCTCTTTTTGATGTATTGACCTGTTCTATGGCAAAATACTTGAGAAGAGATTGGTTGGACTGATGTCTATCTTGGAAATGTCGTGCAATCGGATAGTTATGATCCAAGTTGGTAATGGCTCTTAGGTGTTCCAGTATCCGCTTCTTAACCATACACGTTGTACTCCCGACATACCGGAGTCTGCACGGACATTCCAGAATATACACAACACCCCTGATTACCTACAGGAGAGGGAGAAATTTGAAGGATATGTTGGTCAGGGGAGACATTACGGAAAACCCTAATAGGAACCCATTCAATCTTAAGGGTTTCTATCCATGTGGCAATTGCAAGGCATGCAAATTCAGCCACATGATGAAAAAATTTGAGGTTACAGGATCAGGTCAAAGTAAAACCATAACACAGTTCCTCACTTGTAGCACCAACTTTGTTGTGTATATTCTGGAATGTCCGTGCAGACTCCGGTATGTCGGGAGTACAACGTGTATGGTTAAGAAGCGGATACTGGAACACCTAAGAGCCATTACCAACTTGGATCATAACTATCCGATTGCACGACATTTCCAAGATAGACATCAGTCCAACCAATCTCTTCTCAAGTATTTTGCCATAGAACAGGTCAATACATCAAAAAGAGGGGGAAACAGGGAGTTAGCCCTCAGAAAGAGAGAATCGAAATGGATAATGGAACTGGAAACCAAGTTTCCGGGGGGGCACAATCTTGATGAGGAACTGGCAACTCATTTACATGATGACTGAATTTGTGTACCAATCATTTTGTCTTTCATTGCCCTTCATTGCCTTTTCTTTATTGCCATTTACTGTGACTCTTCATGATATTGCATGGTAACCCTAGCATTTCTCATGTTATTTAGAGTAAAATGTAATTTTGAAAAAATGAAGAAATGTAATTTTGAGCTAATAATATTCTTCTTGGGCTATTTGTAATTTTATCATGTTTCTTTTATTATCCAGGAGGAAAGGAAGGGACCATTCACGTCTCACGGATACGGCACCGGTTCCCTACCCTTTTCTTCATGAGGATGCCACTACACGCCCAATAAGATAAGGACTGCACTTATGTCGTTCACTGTTCTTTATCTTTAGTTGCACAGATCTTTTAACATTTAGTCTAGGCTCAATAGACTGCCTGCACTGCCAATTCCTTCGGCTGCAGCATTACATGGCTCTCAGTTAGAAGTATTACTGTCTCCCACTCCAATTTTGCCATTAGGCTATTGATATATCTGGTGCGGAGGCATTTCCTGAGTCTGCATGAGCTTATGTAATATAGAGGCACTAGTCCTCATAAGTCACCATTAGGGCACGGAGTCTGGATAATTCCTGAGGCTTGTAACATGCTCATATGACACCTACCTTTACTTAACAGTACGATGATCCGGATACGGCACTAGTCCGCCTGGTGTGTTCATTAAAACTGAGGCTAGCCCTGGTTTGCTATCGTGGTTGTTACAATCGATAAAGCTTTGCAAATTCAATTATCTCGTAATACGAGAAACTTGGACCATGGGGTAAATCCAATGTCAATGAAGTATGCTAATATGTATGAATTGTACATGTACTTTCATTCATTTTGTTTTGCAAAATGTTGTGCTTTATCGATCAGAAAACACGCATGAACTCAAGTATGAGCTCTAGTCTGTAACCCGTTCCAAAATGGCGACTATTTGCATTTCTGTAGATCCAGGAATATGGTAGTACTTCTTTTATGTTTATGTGCATATATGGTTGTTTGAAAACATTGTGGACATCGTGTGACCAAGACACTGCTGTGTCGAAACGCGTAACGATGGTTTAGTAAAAATACGATCAACCTCTGAGAGTGCGTTTTTCTTGTTCTATGAACTTTATATATATATATATATATTTACCCAAACTGCCCAGCAGATGAGGCCGCAGCACACAACACGTAAGGAACAACCTTTTTATTTCTTGCAACAGGCAGCTTACGATCCTGTGTTTAATCCTCCTGGCCTGACGCGTTTCAAAGGGTGTCTCCCTTCTCTTCAGAGGCCGCCCTGTATATATTTATAATTTTTTATATGTTTCTAACATTTTATGATTAATTAAAATAAGTATGTATTAATATTAAGTAAATATATATATATATATTATATTTTATATATGTATGATTAATTTATTTTTACATTATATTTATTACTTATCATTTTTAACATTTTCTATTTCTAAATATTTTTTTTAGTATATGTATTATTTAATTTATTTGACATTATATTTTATACATTTAAAACAACAATATTTTTTTCTCTATATTTTTGTACTTACCATTATAAAGATAGGATGTCGATATTTTTGACAAAGATATTTATGTCCCGATATTTAGGTACTACGATATTTTTTTAGTCGATATTATGTCAGTGATCCCTCATGGACTCTTAACAAAGTAGCAGTCTCTACAACCCTCGCCTGCTACAAGGCCACCCACGAGGCAGTAGGCAGGGACACCCCTCTACGCCTTGATCATTGACAATGTGGGCTCAAGGATTGCTGCAGCTCCTGCATCTCCATGTGCACCATACCCTCATCATATAGCTCAAGCCAATCCCAAGCCGCTGAAGGGTTAGTAAAGAAGTGTGTCTTGTCCTTAGCCTTAACTCACAGCCGGTGGGAAAAAACAGTGAGTAAATCAATCTCATGTTGCACAAAGTCTGGACCTGAAGAGTAAACTCAGGGTGCAGTAGTACTTTCCCATTGACATGGCAAACGGGCAATGCACACATGCTTGTTGCAGGAGGTGGTCTCATTCCCAAAAAAGTAAATGGTGTGCCACCACCGGACGTAGTATGGGGCCCCAGGGTGAGGCTGCGGGCTGACACTAAGGGGTCTATTAGGATGGCGGTCGGATGGCTGCCGCTAGGTAGGCGGTGACAACCGACAGGCAAGTGGCAGTCATCCGCCCGCTTTCGCAACCCAGAAAACCACCGGTCCCATTAGATTTTCCGCCCGCCACTTTTCCGCCGGTAGCAGTCCGCATGCTTGCCTGGCGTGCCGAGCTGGACCGCTAAAATGGGGCCGGTGTAGTGCCAGGCTCCGCCGGCATGATCATGATACCGGCGGTAGCCAGCCTTTCCGCAGCGGTGTAACCACCATGGAAAGGCATGCGGAGAATGTCTCCGGGGGCCCATTGCGGGCCCCCAGTGTGTTTGGGGGAGTAGGTGCACTGGGGGGTACCCATAGTACCCCCCTACATGTCCCTGTACCAGGTGGCAGGTACTGTGCAGTGCCTGCCATGCAGTGCAGGTTTATGCTGGACATGGCTTTTTGGACATTGCGGCGGTGCTGCTGGCAGTAGCAACCACCACAATGTTAAAAGCCACGACCGTACCACCGTGGTCGGATTTCGACTGTGGAGCATACTAATTGAACGGACGGCGTTTTCCCGTTACCATGGCGATCGGAGTGCTTTTCCGACCGCCATCCTAATAGACCCCTATGTGTGCAAGATTTAAGGCAAAGAATTTGGAATGGACATCCGGGACCACCACCTCCTGTGCCAGATATGCCAGCAGTGATTCCCCCTCTACCCTCTCGGGAAGTCAAACAATATGGACATTATTGCAGCATTTAAGTTCCTGATCATCCTGCTGGGCCACCAGGCATTGAGTTTGCCCCTTGAGAGTCATGATGCTGTGTTTTGACAGTTGGGGTCAGAGACTGCACCGTGCTCTCCAGCGAGTTGACCATCTTTGACAGTTTTCACGAGTTTTCATGGATTAGACCCAGTTCCACTCACAGCAAATAGTTTTTGCCTTCTAAGCACTCACCAGAGGAATCAATGGCTTACAAGAGGGTCTCAAAGTTCCCAATCATATAGGCCTTATCCCCAGGCCCAATTGCCTACTTGATCCCCTCCAGGGGGGCGCTGGTGGCCACATCCTCTTTGGGCCTTCGAGTGTGCCCCATGACGCTACCGGCAAAGCAGGAGGGAGCTCCAAGTAGACACCCCGCCAAATGACAGCTTGTGTGGGGGCCCGAGGAGGCACCGAACCTACAAGGCCCAACTCCCCTCTGATCGCAGTCGTGCCTAATACCACAAGCAGGCTTACAGGGCGGTAGCCTGAGCAGCGCAACTGTGCAGGAACGAGGAAAAATTCAGACAATCAGTCCCACTAACAGCATAGACATGATGAAGTGGAAACAGCCCCCCAAGCCAGTACCACAACACACCACAAATAACAGAAATGCTTACCATAGGGCCCCAATGGGGGAGAGGTGGAGTCTCTCAGTTGCTCCTTTAGCCTAACTAATTGGAGGGCCAAACACATCCCAGAGGGCCCAGGTCCAGCAACTCCTGCTAGCAGCCAGGACCCTCAGCATGATATGAGGCAAAGCACCACCAGTAATACCGGGCACTCTCCCCCACATCCAGGGGGCTTCAGTGACAGCACAGTCCAGCACTCAAGGCTGCCCCAGGCACCAACAGAGTGTTCCCAAGGCTGAAGGTGCAGCCCCTCATTCAGCGCGGGCTGTCAAGTTGATTGGGCCAAAATCCTGACCCAGTTGACTCCCAAAATGAGGCAGGCCCATGGGGCAGACCATCAGTTTAATCCCAAGGGTCTGTATGTCCCGGGGCCTCCGATGTAGCAAAAGGAAAGTAATCTGTCCCAGCAAGGCCTCCAACTTCCACTTCTGCCCCCCAGGGCAGCAGGGAGTGGAAAATGCTTGTGCATCCACAAAGAGAGAAGGCAACCGCCATGAAACCGCCATGCTCAGAATGGGACCGCCATCTTGCCCTTAGTTGGACCCGTTCGCAGCTCTGCACAACTCACCCCAGCCTCCAGGTTGGGCAACGTATTAGAGCAGAGGCATGACACTCCAGTGGTCCTCTGCCCAGCCAGTCAGTGCAGGAGGGAGGGAGGGATCCCTAATGCAGTGCTAGTGCAGTCTACGTGCACAAGACAGTGTGCTGAAGGCCTTCCGTCTTGCCGCACTCCTCTAACAGTCAGAAAACTGGTTGCCTTGGGCGCCCCATGGCCGTCACATGCCCAAGCGCACCACTCTCATGCCGGCAGGGGCAAGTGTGGAGTTCTAGAGCGGCCATGGGATCACGGGCGGAGAAGAGCTCGAGCCGCCCGCGTCCTCAGGCCAAGGCAGTTGGCTCCGCCCCCTTATCATAATTTTTCAGAATAAACAGATCAGACATATGGCATTGGACATAACTTTCTCTGAAGAACCAATGAGGAATGCAGCCTTAATCGTTGGCTTGTCACCATAACCAAGTCATGCTTATTGTGTTCAGCAGAAACCTTCCTACAAGACAACCATCAGGCATAAAATCATAAAATACAAATGCATATAAAATTATAGTTAGCAATGGAAAATACTATGGGGGAGATTTTCAAAAAAGTCACGCAACGCAGCGCAGCCCCCTGCCAGGCTGTGCCGCATTGCGCGAAAGAAAGGGAGCAGGAGAGCGCTATATCTTCAGAGATATGGCCCTCGCGTCCCCTTTCCCTTGCGCTGGCACTGATTTCAGCTGCCATGCACCATGCCCACACCTTAGCGCAGCAGCGCTAGGGTGTTTGCATGAGTGTAGCATAGGTTTTGTATAGGAAGGGTACCTTTCCTGTACAAAACACTATGCAAGGCATGATGCAAAGCTTTTCCCACTTTGCATACATGCTGCAGAGTGCAGCACGCATTGAAAGTCGGAAAAGCATGGAGAAATGAAAGCATTTCTCCTGCTAGCGCCTCCTTTGAAGGGGCCTTAACTTTTGGCACAAAACCAATGTTACAAATATTGCGTCAAAAGGCATGGGTGATTGCATGGGAACGCCCATGTAGCATCTATGTCACGTCCCCTCGGCGCAAAGTAACGCAAAGCAGTGCTTGGAGCTGCTTTGTGCTACTTACAGGGTACTTTCCAGCGCAAAACAAGTTTTGCGCTGGAAAGAAAATAGCAAAACACAAATTTTTGCTGGTTAGCGTCACTTTTGTGACGCTAAACCAGCGCAAACGCTTTGAAAATCTGCCCCTATATCTCCTAACAAGGCTTGGCAAGAATGATTACAGTTCAAATCGTTTAGCT
This sequence comes from Triturus cristatus, assembly GCF_964204655.1. Taxonomy (NCBI): domain Eukaryota; kingdom Metazoa; phylum Chordata; class Amphibia; order Caudata; family Salamandridae; genus Triturus; species Triturus cristatus. The sequence continues at coordinate 1,081,010,219 of NC_140590.1, read as the reverse complement.
CTACAGTTTGTCAGATGGGGTAGCCAACACCAACACCTTTGCCTACTAATGCAATCTGTGTGATTGCATTTAACAAACTTCCACTCTAAAGGCTTTATTATTGAGTAATACAAATCCACCTTTAATTGCATAATGATAATGATTTAAACATATGTTTTTTGCAATAAATGTTTTGGGCCTTGTGTCTTTATCATACCCTTCATGGTAAACACATCTTGCTTATATCATTGATCATTGCCTTGCCACAATAACCATCTCAGTCCAGCTGTATTGATTCAAACCTTTCCCACGAGCCAAAACGCAGCAACACAAGTTCTCTTTTTCAGTGGAAGCATACATCATATGCCCAATCAAATGTTGTACAGAAAGTAAACCAACATGTGGCTGGAGCTAAGCTGCTTTCTTAACAGTGCTTGAAAGCTCTTTTCTGTTGATCATATAAGGTCTAATGACAGCTGTGCTGTGAGGCCAGATCTAAAGAAAAGTGGTTTGTATGCTAATGTTAATCTATATTTAGAATCTTGGGAGGTTTAGATAAAGAATGTTAGTCAGTTGAGTAGCTAGTTGAATGTTTTGTTAGGAATCAAACATCCAACTCAAGCTAAATTTCCTTAGTTTTGTGACACAACATAAGTCCAGTCTGAAGCCACCAAGGGGATCTCCATCCTCGCCTCTATACCAGAATGACTGACTACAATCAGAGTCCCCACACAAACATGAGCTTGCTACAACTTTTGAGCCTGACCCTGACCCCACTATGGTTTGTTCCTTTCATGGGGGTTTACCCTTAGAAATTGAGCCAATGATTCTCACCACAGTTCCCCCCTCCATTCCTCAGAGGCTAGTGTGTATGAGAGATGATCACCAGGCTGGAGGCAAAAGTATGTGCAGCTACACCATGCCTCCAGCTGTTGAAATCGATGTTCTATCCCCCTCCCCGGGATTCTCCACAGCCCACAGACCAGAGGCTTAAAATAAGAATAAGGGGCAAATTATGGCTTGAGCTCATCAATTCACATGACATCTGCGCCTTGCAGGAAACTTGGAGCCTGACCCCCATTCACATTCCAGCATTCGTAACACTTCATAAATCAGCAGTTCCATCTAAACAAGGCCGCCCTTCAGGAGGGTTGCTAACCCTGATTAGTATCACACTAAACTGAGACACTGAGGAGCTTTCCATTGATAATCCAGACATCCTTGGGGCGAGGTTAAGGGGCAAAACAGGCAAGAGTTTAGACAACTACAATGTTTATGCAAGGAGCACTAGAGGGGGTAGATCTTCAACTCTACAAGTTCTATACGAGACACTAGACACAAGGCAAGCTGTCTATCCTCTAATTCTGGGTGGCAATGTCAATGTCAAATTTGAGCCCCTTGATAGGGAAGATATCCAAGAGGCCAACGAGGAGGATAAATTGTGGTCTGTCCCATCCCTGGAGCTCCCACCAATAAAGAAGTGGTCCCAAGCAGCCATACAGATGAATGCATTAACCTTAGGACATAGGCTGCGGGCCACGAATGGAAGAACCCGTTCTGACAAAGGAGGTGGGTTGACTAGATTATATACTTGTGGACTTTAATCTATGGCCATTCGTGGTTGATATGTCCATAGTCCACAATTATGAAAGCGATCACAATCTAATAAGTCTGACTGTCGAACGTCCATGGGGCGCAAAGAGTAGGACATCACTTGCCAGACTTGCCACCAAAGAGGGGATACCATCGAATGATAAACGTCGCCTCAAATGGCCCACAATTATGATGGACGAGTCCAAGCTTAATAACTTAAAAAAAGACCTTGAGATGCACTTGGTAGGGATACAATCTCCATCAGACGAGTTGGTACCATCGGCAAACACTAGTGCCCTGCACTCAAAGTTTTTTGACCAATTGGCTTGAAACTTTATTGTTCATTTACAAAACCATGGGCCAAAACAGGAAAGACTAGCTAAAGCGAACTCCTGGTTTACAAAGGAGTGCAGGTCCCCGAGGAGACGCCTTGCTATTGCCATAAGACATAGGGATATGCCGCTGATAAGTGATCTACGGAGGCAATACAAATTGTCCCAAACAAATGCAATGACAGATTGGGATGAGAAGAGGTGGGAAGAACTAGGGGAGGCTTGCTCCCAACTGGATGCAAGAAAATTCTGGGTACTTGTGGGAAAGGGCAACCTTGAAAGCTCACCCCCTCTTACTAATAATATACCACCGAATGTGTGGCAAAAGCATTTTGGCGCCTTGTACTCGATTTTTCATAGCCGTGATATGGGGCCAATCCCCTTCGATCTACTCCAATCTTCACAAGGCCTCTTATTCACTAAGGAGGAAATCTTGACCTCTATAGAGGCAATTATACCTGCCAAAGCGCCTGGACCGGACGGCATCCCAGGGGATCTCTTTCGCTGTGACAGGGACAATTGGGCAACTTACATATTGTCACTTTCCAATGATATTGCTAGGGGTTGTATCCCAGAATCTTGGAAGGGGGCTGAAGTGATCCCCATTTTTAAAAAGGCCGATAGGAGTAATCCCTCGAACTACTGGCCCATCAGCCTAATCGACTCTGTTAAAAAAGTCTTCTGTCGCTCACTTTTAGCGAAAGTCCAGGGCTGGATGGATAAGAATCATATCCTCTCATCCCTTTCATGAGGGGTTTCGCCAGAAAATTGGAACAATAGATCAGGTTTTCTGCCTCCTCCTTCTCTATTGTAAGGTGGTTCTACTAGGCAAGGGGAGCTTATACATAGCATTCATTGATCTGAAGTCAGCATTCGACCTTATGCCCAGGTATCATCTCTGGCGGGTGCTCAAGGAGATGGGCATGCCGCTAGGAATCCTGGCGCTGCTAATAAGAATACACAAAGAGAACTTTGCTAGGGTAAGATGGGGCAGCCAGGGCCAAGTCACCAATCCCATTAAAATCCAGCGGGGGATTCGCCAGGGCTGCGTCCTGGCTCCAACTTTGTTTTGACTATACATCAACCAAGTGGTCGAATTCTTATCTGTTACTCCAGCTGGCACTCCCTCTTTAGCAAATCAGAAAATTGCCACTCTCCTATTCGTAGACGATACCTTTCTTTTTTCCAAAACACCCATGGGCCTGCAAAAACTACTAAATCGATTCAAGATTTTTTGCGACAAGTGTCGCCTCAAAATAAATACAACAAAAGACAAAACTGATGTTGATGAACACCCATAAATCCTTTAAAGGGAGCTTGACCCTGGATAACATCCCCCTAGAGAAAGTGACTTGCTTTGATTATCTAGGAATTAAATTGTCGGTAGGGTTGGTCTGGAAACAACATCTTAACAAGGCCTACCTCAAGTTCTCACAGGTAACTGGGGCCCTAAGAAAGGAACATTGCCTCTCCCACATAAGACCAATCGCATCAGCCCTGAAGCTATATAATTGCAAAACTGTGAGTAGTGCCCTATACGGGGCTGAGCTCTGGGGCATGGAAGAAAGTAAGTGATCTCACAGCATCTGAGAACAAGTTTCTTAGGAATCTGGTGTCCCTTCCGCAAAGCACTCCACTTCGCCCACTTAAGCTCGATATGGGCATTAAACCAATTAATAATCTTGCAAAGCTCTGCCCCCTCCTATTTTGGCAGAGGCTTGTAACCACCCCAGAACCGGCATTATATGAGGCTGCATTTAATGAGGTTTGTGCTTTAGATGCCACAAATAAAATAGGCTAGATTAAGCACATTAGAAACCTTGTATTGAGTATTGGGCTACCAGGACATAGCATTAATTGCCCACCAACGTATACTAAAAAACAAAATAAAATATTGTATTTGGATTGGGTTGAGCAGAATGTTTGTAGCAATAGTTAACAGGGAAGATTGACTGACGAATTTAGACACTTCAAGATCAGTCGCTCCTTAGAAAGCAATCTCGATCTCATCAAGTTGCCTTTTGGGAGGAAGCTCTACATACAATTTAGGCAAAGTAGTCTGCCGGTTAATGCATTCACAAATGTTTTGCTATGTAATGATGACCAACCCAAAGGTTGCCCTTGCTGCCTTGCCTTGACCGAATCAATAGGCCATGTTCTCTTTGCTTGCACTGCATACACAAAACCAATGGTAAATGGCTAATTCCCATTTGTAAAAATCTGACAGAAGACCATTGTTCGTGTGCGCAATCACAAAGTTCCTGGGCCATTCTTGGTGGATTAGAAGGAAGGCCCTGATACAATACCCGATTTGTCCTTGAGATGTCCGGATCATGCTGGTGAAGGAATGTTTTGATATCAGTCAGTCAGTCAGGCAAAAAAACGTTATTTCGGCTATACAGCCATAAAAGCACATATATTTATACCATTAGATGTATTACAAAAACATATACTACACAGAAGTTACACATAAAAAAAAAATACAAAATATTCTCAAAATCGAAGGAGATAGTATAAAGCAAATTTTACAGTATTTTCTGACTCCACTACTACTGATCACCCTGTTATTAGCCATCTTAGGTGTCAATCGTTGCCTGGTAATCTATGAGCATAATTTTAAAAACAATTACAATATATACATTTAAAAGGGAATAAAACAATAAAATAGCTCAAAAAGGAAAGGTTTCAAAGCAGTTTTTCTAGCTAAAGAGTTGTGCAAACATAGCTTAGCAGCATAATTAATGGATGAGCACGGTTAGATTATTTCCAGGCTCTTTTTTCTTTATAATGCCCCTACGTATGCACCACATCGTGAATAAAAACCTGGAAATGGCAAATACAAATAGTGGGTGTGTCTCATATTTTAATAGCCTGAAGGCCTCGATGTGGTGCCTAATCCCCACATTTCTGCAAAGCTGAAGCACCCACTTGGACCTTGGCCTTCTATAGGAGGGACAAAAGAGAAGGACATGAAGTTCTGTTTCTTCGGTCGAATTACACCCTGGGCAATCTAGTTTGATAGCTCCCTTCCATTTGTTTGTGAGTGCTCGTAACGGGAGCACCCTGTGTCTAAATTGAAGGAACAATTTATTTGCCATAAAAGGTTGAATACTATCCAGGACCAACTCAATCTTGTATTGCTGTTTGACATCCAGAAACCGGGAGGTCAGACTGCTTGAGTTGATACTCTGTGATAGTTGGGCAAATTTGTGTTCTTTATAGGCAAGGAATAGGGACTTTTTGGGAATGGAGTGACAGATCTCTTCTGGTATTAACCACATATTCGCCCTCCCCAATGCTTGGCATGTATTCCTAATGTGGGACAGCCATGGTATGTTCCCTGCTCTCAGGATGGTCATAACATCCTTCAATTCCTCCCTGTAGTTTATTAGCTCTGGGGTGCTCCAGAGACGGCACCAGAATAGGAGTGGTTGTGAAGCAATTATGTCAGCAATGGGGCCGATACCCAAGTCCATCCTTAATGGTGTTAAGGGGGTACTCTTGGTGAGACCCAGCACCTGCCTAAGAAAGGTGTTCTCTGTTATAGATAGTATGTTAGATGGGCAATGGCCCCAGAGTTCTACTCCATATAGTGACGCTCCTCTTCCCTGTGTTTGATATATTTCTGCAGGTGGACCTACCACTTTCTGTGTGCAGTTTTTATGAACTTTTAGGATACCCCCTATGGACTGTGTCAGTTTTAGATTAGCTTTCTTCACTTGGGTCCCCCAGTCCATCTTATCGTTAAGTGTAAGGCCCAAGGGGCATATGTATCAAGTTCCGTTTTTGCAATTCTCAAATAGCGATTTTTAGGGAATCGCTATTTGAGAATTGCAAAACGGGATGTAATAAAAAATTCGCAAATGTTTTGAGATTCCTTGACATTCCTTAATTGCGATTAGCAAATTGCTAATCGCAATTAAGGAAAACCTTTCCATTCATTCCTATGGGCTAGGAGGCCCATAGGAATGAATGGGAAGACATTCTCATTTTGCGATTCGCAATTTGAGAATCGCAAAATGAGAATGCAATTTCAAGGGTGCTAGGGTGTCAAAAGGACACCCTGTTGCACCCCTGAAATATGTATGTATGCACATGTGGCGCACATACATGCCCTAAGGGCATGTCTGTTTGTCACATGGCACTTTGAAAAATGCCAAAAAGTGCATTTTTCAATGAAATCGCAAATTAACACCAACTTGAAGTTGGTGGTAATTTGCGATTTCTTACGGACAAATAGCAATTTTTCTAGGTTTCATACATTGCATTTAAGGAATCGCAATTTGCGATTCCTTAAATGCAATCGCAAAATAGAGAATCGCTAATTTTCCCGTTCGCAAACGGGCCTATTCTGAGAATCGGCCCGTTTGCGAACGGGAAAAGGGTTTGATACATATGCCCCCTAGTAATTGAAGATGGACACCCTCTCCAAGGCCCTGCCTTCCATTTGGGGGTGTGGGCAATTGATAGTGTTAGCATGGAAGACCATGTATTTTGTTTTTTGGAGGTTTATCTCTAAATCCCTCTTCCTGCAAAATGAGCAGAACTCCTCCAATACCCGGTGCATGCCCATGGGAGACTTGGACAGTAGCAGCGTATCGTCCGCAAACATTAAAGCTGGTATTTTGCGGTTCGCTAACCTCGGTGAATCTATGTCTTTTACTGCCAGTATAGTTTCAATTAGACCGGTAAAAAAGAGGGAGAACAGGGTCGTGGCTAAAACACATCCCTGTCTCACCCCTTTCTCTACAGGAAAGGGAGCTGTCAATTCCCCTTTTTTACCATCTCTTATTCTCGCAAATGTATCCTGATGCAAGCGCTTCAGCTGGTGGCGTAGGTAGGCTGGTACTCCCATATCACGGAGCAAGCCCCATAGCTGGTCACGCTGCACCATGTCGAATGTGGATTTAAGATCCACAAAGGTTAGGTAAAGGCTGCCACCCTCCAAGATTACAGTTTTCCAATGGATCAATTGCAGTCTGAAGAGCTGGTCAATGGTTGAGGTTTTAGTCCTAAAGCCAGCTTGTAAAGGTGTTAATACATTATTTTCTTCCATCCATGATTGCAATCGACCAAGGAGAACACGGGCAAATATCTTTTGGGTGACGTCTATAAGACTTATTAAACGTTAGTTTGCCAGATTGAGCGGGGTGCCTTTTTTATAAATGGGAATAATTTCTGACCCTGTACAGGTCAGGGGCAGGGCCATACCTTGTTGGATAGCGTTAAATAATATCCATAGGTAGGGTGTCCACACAGCTTGTTTATTTCTGAATAGGTCTCCAGGAATTCTGTCCAGCCCCGGTGCCTTGGCTGGAAGCAAATTACCCAGTGCCACAGTGACCTCTTTCATTGTGCAAAGGGGGGCACTAACATTTAGAGGGGTTTCATCTACTGCTACTTCCCTAGCGACTACAGCTCCATCTAAGGCCCTTGAGTATAACATTTTGAAATGGGATCTCCAAACTTCTTCCCCCAAGTTTGGTTCGATTGCTGAGTTGCCTTCGGATTTCCCAGTTTTGACTAGGTTCCAAAAGCCTCTCATTTCTCGGTTGTCTAAAGCCTTTTTAATTGCTTCCCATTTGTCTATCTCCCAGGTGGTTTTTGCTTCAGCTAGGGTTTTTTTATATTGTGCCCTGGTTTCTTTAATATGTAGATTGTCATTCTCTTTAATCCCCATTAATAAAGCTTGTTTAGCTTTCCTACACATTTTTTTATACGAGGGATGTTTGGGTTTAGGGTCAGAACTAGTATTATCACTGTTATAAAAAAAACTCTATCAATTTTAAAAACATATCCTGGTGGTTCTTTCCTAATAACAACAGAGATTCAGAACCTTGACTGTTTTCAAACAATCGAATTGCAGTTTCTAAAAAAGGAATGATTATACAAGGTAGCCACTTTTTCCGTCGACTGTGCGAATGTTCCCCAACGTAATCTTCTACCTCCTTCAATTGTAACTAAATTAGGAATGGGTTGTGTGGGTATACTCTGATGGTCCTTGGGCAGAGGGAGAGCTATTTCTAGCACCAACGGATTATTTCCACTTTCGTGTCAGGATTTAATTGAGAAATCTTTAATTTTGTGCCATAATTCAACATCTACCATAATATAATAAATTATAGATGCCTGTCTCAACTTATTAAAGGTAACGTTACCTGGACTGTCAGAGGGGAATCGACCATTACATGCCCTTAGTGAGTGGCTAAATGTAACAGAGTTCATCTGCAGAACTAAAGGGGTCCAACACCTTATTGGGTAGGTGTTACATTCAGGGATTGACGAAGCCGAATCTTCCTCACTTGTAACGGTAGTAGTGATGCCATTTAGGGGCTCAAAATGACAATTAAAATCCCCACCGATTTTTACATAGGTATACTCAGGTAGAGTATAAAGAAAAGTGGCGAGACAATCTAAGGTCTGTGAGGTTTACCCCTGCCTCGCTGGACGAGAGTAGATGATGATAACAATCTTCAAGGTGTTATAAAAAGAAAGAAGGATGCACAGAAAATCAGGGGAGAGGGTGTCTAACATTTTGATATTGCATCCCAGATGTGAGCCAACCCAGGTGCATAGGCCCCCTGATGGTCTCCCCCTGGCCGACCTGGGCGGCTGGGATACAATACGTGACATTTCCCACTCTATGTAAATCTGACCTTGACCATGTTTCCTGGAAGAGGCATAGCTCATGAGTGTCTATATAGTCTCCCCAATCTGGGAGATCCATTTTTGAGCTAAGACCTGCTATGTTCCAGGATAAAATCTTGGTGTTCTGTATTTGGTCTAGGATGGTAGTCTGAGTGTGCAGGGAATGCCTGTCCTGTTGTGTTGCTTGGGGCATGGTCTTGGCTTGGTCATCAGTCCCTGCCTCGATCTGTGGGCTACAGTCAGGGTCCTGAAGTGTCTTAATAGAAGCACTGGGAATACTAATTGCTGCAGTAGCCTCATAGGTTTTCTCAAAGAGTTGGTCACTATTCTCGTGTCTTCCACAGTTTTGGGGCTCAACTGACTGTTTGTTAATGTAAGTCAAACTTTTACAGGTAGGATTTAGTCAATCAACCAAATCCAGGGGACTAAATCTGTTGCTGACGGGAATATTAAATGCCATGATGTCTTCGCATCCCCGGCCCATATTTAGCATACTACCACTCTGGGCTCTAGATTCCCACTTTTTGTACACAGTTCCGACTCTGTCTAACAAGGGACTGGGGGCTAGAAATAACCCAAGGGCAGTGTCTGAATGCCTCCTGACTCCCTAGAGTATCCCCATTCAAGAATATGTTGGACCACCCTTCTATCTATAAAATTAATCAGAACACAGTCCCCCGGAATTTCCTTTCGCCTCTGCCCCAGCCAGTTAACCCTACGTGTAAATAGGATTTCGCTTTGTACTAAGTGGGGGAGCGGTCTGTATTTATTTAACCAAAAAATGACTTTATTTTTCAGTTCAGGATTTGACTCCCCTCGGCCTATTTCCAGCTCTGGTACTCCAGTTAGTATAACAACATAGGGGGTGGAGGCTGGGGGCAGATCTATACAGGGGAGGGTAGAATTTGTTTCCCTTGTTTTAGGATGAGATATGTTCCTATTGTCCTCAACGCCGGATCTTTGTGCCTGTTGTTTTGTTAGAGGACCTGAGGTAGTTGCTATAGACCTAGAATCATGAGCGTTATCAGGGCAATGGGGAGACCTGTGTTGGAGAATAGCTGGGGCCTGATTTTGTGGGGCTGGAGGTTTAGTCCCAGTAGGCGCATTCATTTGTAAAATTAGTTTATGCCCTTCAAGGAGGGGTGGTGGTATACAGACAGGTGGAGTTGCCTGGTTTCGTTGGGGGGCCATTTCCAAATTTGAGGATTTAATAGATTCGATGGTATGCATGATGGCATCAACTTTACTCCCCCATGGGCCCATCCGTGTGGTTAAATTGTCAATACGTCTCATTGTGACTTCAAGTTCGGATTTTATGAGCTGTTCGAAATATCCTTTAAGCTCTGTTACCAGATGAGATACCCATGCTGGGGACTCCGAAGTTCTGTAGCTACTCTCGTCGGCAACATATCCCCCTGATGGTTGGTTTGGTGCCATCCCAGGAGTATGTTTCGCATGCTTTCCTCCCTTATGGTCATTTTGCTTCCGAAGTCCTACTTTCTTTTTTACCGCCCCACCCGCGCCAGTCTTGAAAGTATTTTCCGAAGCCATGGTTTTTTGAGTGCACGGCAGTTCTAAAATAGTGGGGACATTTAATGTTTTGGGTGAGTAAAGTAGCTCTGGTTCCATAATTGGTGAGGAGTTTGCGATCATCGGTGTGAGGGATAGGCGTCTCAGTGCGTTCTATTTCACTGGAGACGGCTCCTATTGCCTGCTGCAGCATTTTGTCGATAGCAGTCAGTTGGGCAATGGGAGTTAGCATAGGAGCTTTCTGCCTGGTGGTTGGCCTTGTGAGCGGGGGGTGCGTTTTCCCATGATTATTTACTGCCTAAGCCTCCCCGCAACAATTTTCAATGATATTAATCAGTAGGTTGGGGCACGCGCTAACCCCACTGGACTCCAGAGATTTAAAGGTCTGCAATTTTCCTCTGTGGGGCCCCCAAATGCTGTCCCCAAATCAAATCGCTCTACGGGAGCCAGTGAACGAACGTTAAGGCTAGCAGGGAGCGAATTTAAGGGGGGTGGCCCAGCCCAGCCTCGATCGATCTCGGACGGGCTCACACGGGCCTGCCCTTGACCGGGCTTTGCCTGGCGCGTCCCACGCAGCGGGGCGCGAGGCAGCGCTTTGTAGCATGATAAGGGACGCCTCCACCCTCAGCAGGTGTGGGTGATTGGCCGCGTGGCACTCTTGGACTCCGAGTCTCACCAGAGTGTGGCCGCTACCAGCGGCAACAGCGGGAGACCACCATGATGTCAGAAGCTCCTCACGGGAGGCGGATTGTCCCCTAGCTCCCTGATGGTCCTCTCACAAGCGGCAAGCAGTCCGTGTGGCAGGTGGAACAATCAACAAACAACCCCCCCCCATGATATCGTTATTTTTATGCCCCATTGACTACATCCCATTTTAAATGTAAATAACTCTCCCTTGCCTTGTATACAATAATTTTTAAAAGTTAGCTGCATCTTTTGGACATGTGAACTGAATAGCAGGCAGCAATATGTTACTTTTACAAATTGTGATATAAGGAGATTAAGTCGTACTGGTTAATTGCTGTGTTTAATTGCGCGAAGTTTTACACTTTTATATATGTATTTAAACTATTGGTGTGTAATGTCTATGTATTGTACTTTTATGTTCTCAGGACCGAATAAAGTCTGATGATGATGATGTTTTGTTAGGAGAGGCTTCTGATGTAACCCGGTTCTAGAATACACGCTGCATTCATATCACCTGGTCTGAGAGCATCTTCCAATGCAAAACATTATTTAAAGTTCCAGTGACAAATCACAATTTATCACTGCCTAAGGTTGTACACACCACTGCTCCAGGTCTTCATCTATTTAAGATACAAGTGAGCCCAAAACTGTGGCTGAGAGAGTGCCTTAAATTTGCACTTCCAGTGCTCACTTACTGTTCTTGCTGTTGTGCATAAATCAGTTTCACATAGCAATCAATGATATATCGAGTGAGCAGAAGTGATTTTAGTCCACTAAAGTTGCTCATATACAAAGCCCACAAGGTGCAGCCGGAGCTTGAGATCTGACAGCAGTGGAACCCTAGAACTCTCAGATCATCAACACAAACCTACATGGTGAGCCTTCCAAATAAGAACATAGAATAAATCATTACAATACACACCTTACAACAAATGTGCAGACAGTTTTCATGCAAATCAATAAAATCATTACAGAAAAAAACAATGTTCAGCCTGGTTTAATGCACTTTATTTTGTCCATCTTTAAACGATGTGCTAAAATACAGACCAACATGACTGACTCTCTTTCTTATTGGAGTCGTTGTTGGACAACATGCATGCATTACTCCACTAGTGGTCCTCATTGAAGCGAACATAAACCAGAATGTATACTGACTCTATTAAGAGTTCATATAACATTTTATGTGCATTCATTGTTTGATATTGCCTTGTAGGAAACATTACTAAGTGGCGCAGGTGACCTGGTAAAGGAAGTGGGGCTCAAACTTGCTGATTTAGTGGTAAGTGCAATGTATTCATGTTAACGTTTTAAGGCCTTGGTTAATTCCTGCTTTATGAAATACTGGATCTGCAAATCTGTTTAGAAAAATCGGGCATCATTCAATCACATAGATTATTTTGGCCAAAGAAATGGGTAATATTTGTTTTATGTTAAGTGGGCACACGACATTTAAACATTTAAGAGTAACAGGATAAATGTATTATTAATATTAATATTGTTATTATAGTTTTAATTATGTTGGCCCTGCCTTCAACATCACAGTCCTAGCATTATGTGGGAGTGGCATGCCCCATTGCCAGCCCTTTACTGTTATTACAGTTAACCTCCTTACCTGGGCCTGAGGACATAACTTCCTGACTTTTTATCCTCTTTGTTCTAAGTAAGCAGCACCACAGTGGCAGAAGTCACAAATCACTCAAGAAGAGAAGGATACCTGGATTCTGGTTATACGTTTGGACTTTGGCTGCATGATGAATAACCTGGTACTTCCATATGACACAATTACCAGTGAATTAAGACCAATCCCATAAGAAAACAATTTAGAATTTGGAATAGCATTAGACATTGATGTTACTGCAATAATTTTAATGCATCACTTCTTAATTTCAGGACTTTTTAGCAGGAGCAAATTTCTACAGATTTGAACTGGATAATTTGTCCCTGAAACACATGGCATTTGTGGATGTGGCAATAAATACCACATGCAGTATTACAGAGTGTCCTATAATGCCAAAATGGCAGTATAATGTATTTTGCCCGTATCTATATATGAGGCCACATTTACTGCAAGTCTTAGTGTAATGAAGTTAACCACATGTTCATGAGAGCACCACACTTTTGTATCTTTCCTTTGTTGCAGGCCTAATATGCATTAAACCTCTGGAGGTTCACCATAAAACTTAGAAAAAAGACGCTGGTGAAGAGAGTGGACATAGACAGTTGTTGATCTGCTCTAAACTAAACAGCATTTATCAGTAGGAAAGGATGGGATGTACACGTATTGTATTATCTTTACTACCAACACAGAGTCTGGGACTTGGGAAGTGCTGAAACGACATCCTGTAAAGCTAATCTCCCAAAAAGGGTGAGGAATGCGGAGTATTGAATTTGCATGGCTACGCCAGGCGTCCGAGAAGCAAAGATTTGCACAGAAAGAATGTTCCCTACAACTTTCCATAAATAGCCACCTAAGGAATTAAAGAGGGGACATACAATAAAAACTGGCTTATGAATGTTTCCACAAAAATGCTGAAAATGCATGACCTCCCCCAAAACATTCCGAAGATATGAACAAAATTCAACGGAAAAAAATGAAACACAAATCAAACTAGGGGTGACCAATATGATAGCCAAAGAAATATCAAAAGACTAAGGGAACTTTCAGGTGAAAGGTCAAGCATGCATTTTAGCTTAAAGGTGATTTGTGGAAACGTGTTCCAAGGCATGACTTAACATAAATTACATCAGGGCTATGATGGTATAAGCCTTCTGCTCTAATATCCCATCGTTTGTTTTCTCTGTTTCTCTTGGTTTAATTTAAAACATATAATTCACAGTGAATGGAATGTTCTAAGAACCATACAGCCCTTATGTTTCTGGCTATACAAGTTGTTAAAGGCTCTCACCCTTGTTACAGGCCCTTGCCTTCAAATTGGGCCTATGACTTGGTTTCAAGGCCTTTAAAACCCGATATAGTCCATAGCAGCTAGCAATAAGGCTATGATATATTCCATGTTAAGGCTCAACTAGGGCAGTGTATTCATAATTCCATTATTTGGCATTAGAAACTAATTTGCCTCAGCTTCTTCACATTTCAAGGTATAGTCCATGTAGAGAAGAATGAAGCCCCTTCTCTTTGTGCAATATAGTCTAGTCACTGAAGCAGAAGGCATTGTGAAGGGCTCAAAAGCATAGATAATGATACATTACCACACAGCCCCATTAAAGAAGCCATACAGTGCTTGAGGTGGATGTTGCTAAAGAACACCATGTCTTGGACCATGTTAGGAACAGTTGTGTTGACTTAGTGAATACTTGAGAGACTGTTTTATGTGCTTGAGTTGCCTATCGTGCATACATATAACTCAGAAAACAGAGAAAGAATCACCTTGAGGCAGAAACTCTTGCTCTAACTTCAAGAAACCATAGAAACAGATACTGGGACACAGACTGGTCCTCCAGGCCATGTTATCTTCAGACCTCCTGCATCACATAGAAAGCTGAGATGAACTCTCTGCACCTTACTTAAAAAACTGGACACATTTCTCAGACAGCACAACTCATAGATATGGGACATTGTCATACCGAAAGTGAGGTAGTGTTAAAAAGAAATAACCCTGAGACAAGAATATATATATCTATATGTTAAGTTGCGCAAAACTTATTACACATTGCCTCAAGGATATTGTGGGAGAACTGAACCTGAATTAGTTTGAATCTCCAAAATATTTATGTAATTTAAAGTTTTATAAACTCCTGAACTTTTAAATGTCCAGGGCAGTGAAACACATTTTATATGTGGAGGAGGTGGAGCCTGTTTTTAGGGTGAAGCCTGCCAGACAGCACAGCTGTCATCTTGCAAAAGCCTTCTTGGGGAGATTCTGGAAGCTTCCCTGTGAGTGCATTCCGCACATTGCTTACCATTGCCTTTGTAATTCACATTTGCTTGCTTTCTATTTGCTGGCTTTATTTGTTTTAGGCTGTCCAGCATGTCTTTATCTCCCCTGTGCCAGTTTAGCACCTCTCTAACTGGCTCCTTCTATTCTTCCACGAGTGCTTGCTTTCTGTAAACATACCTGTACATTTTGTTGTTAATAAGTCACATTTGATGTGCTTTCAAAGACAGAGGTCAAATGTCAAGCTCTGTCTTCCGAGAGAGCTTGATGGTTACTTTTTTTTTCTGACTTCAAAGTGAGAGGATTTATGTAACAATCTTGCTGGGTTGTGGTAATGTGTTCTATGCCACTCTCCTTACGTCACTCACCTCTACGACACCTCACTCCACTCCCTGACACTCTACTCTACTCTATGCCACAGCAATGAAAGGCATTCTAATATACTTTCTGCCACTCCGCTCTACAACACTCCACTCAATGACACTCCACTCCATGTCACTCCACGCTATTCCATTCCACTCTACCCCACTCCACTCCACACTATGACACGCTACACCATTCCACTCTACTCCACTCTATGACACTCTACTCCATTCTACGCTCCTCCACTCTGCGGCACTACACTCTACACCACTCAATGCCAATCCACCCTATGCCACTAAATGCCACTCTACTCTATGACACTCTAAAGCAATCCACTTTACGACACTCCACTCTACAACACTCTACAACACTCTACAACACTCTACTCTACTCTGTTCCACTCCACTCTAAGGCTTTCTGCTCCACTCTATGCCACTCCATGCAACTTCACTCTAGGACACCCTACTCCACGCTCCACTGCTCCACTCTGCAACACTTCAGTCTATGGCACTCCACTCTACCCCACTCCACTATATCCCACTCTGCTTTATTCCACTCCACTCTACTCCACTCTGATCCACTCCACTCTACTCCACGACACTCCACTCTATAACACACCACTCTATGACACTCTACTCTATGACACTCAACGCCACTCCACTCTGCA
Organism: Triturus cristatus; assembly: GCF_964204655.1. Taxonomy (NCBI): domain Eukaryota; kingdom Metazoa; phylum Chordata; class Amphibia; order Caudata; family Salamandridae; genus Triturus; species Triturus cristatus. The sequence continues at coordinate 1,080,994,524 of NC_140590.1, read as the reverse complement.
ATACACTATAACACTCCACTTTACGACACTCCACTCTGTGACACTCCACTCCACGGAATTCCACTGTATCCCACTTCATTGTATCCCCCTCCACTCTATTACACTACACTCTACTACACTCCACTCTACGATACTCCACTCTATGACATTACTCCACACTATGACTCTATACTCCATTCCACTCTACAACACTCTATGACACTCTACTGCACTCTACACCATTCTGCGCCATTCAGCTCTACAACACTTTATGCAACTCAAGTCTATGATATTCGATGCCACTCCACTCTCTGTCGCTCGACGACACTCTACGCCACTTCATTTTATGTTGCTCTTCTCTACTCTATGCGACTACGCTCTGCGCCACTGCACTCTAATCCACTCCACTCCAATCCCCTCCATTCTATGCCACTCCACTCTAGAACACTCTAGAACACTGTACTCAACTCTACTCTACTCCTCTCTATGCCACTCCACTCCACACCAGTCCACTGTATCCCACTCTACTTTTCTCTCCAATTCAGACCCCTCCACTGTATCCAACTCCACTCTTTCCCACTCCACTCTACTCCACCCCAATATAGGACATTCCACTCAAGGATATTCCACTCTATAACACTCCACGTCTTGATACTGCACTCAACGCCACTCCACTACGCCACTCCACTCTATGATACTTTATTCCACTCTATGCACCTCCACTCTAAGTCACTCCACTCTATTACACTTAACTATACTCCACTCCGTGGCATTGTGCTCGACTCTGTGCTACTCCACTCTTCAGTGTTCCACTCTATGACACTCTTTAACACTATATGACACTCTACTCTATGATACTTTACTTACCTCTACACCTCTACACTATTCTACGCCACTCTAAGCCCCTTCATGCTCTTGTCCCTCTGCTCTATGACCCTTCACTCTACAAGACTCCACTCTATGACCCTCTACTCTGTCACTCTACAACACTTTACTTCACTGTATGCCATTTCACTCTAGGCCACTCTAATCCACTCTTCGCCACTCCAGTCTATCCTACTGCACTCTATCCCGCTCCACTCTACAACACTCCACTCTATAACACTCCACTCTACTTCACAACACTCTACGACACTCCACTCTACTCTACACCACTCCATGGTATTATACACTACTCTACTCTACACCAGACCACTCTACAACACTCTGTGCCCCTGTATTCTATGCCCTCCACTCTAGGCTCCTCCACTCTATGGCCCTCCACACTACGACACTCCAACCTATGACACCATACTCCACTCTGCTCTATGCCACTTCACTCTTCTCCTCTCTAATCTCTCCTCTGCTCCACACCACCCTACTATACCCCACTCTACACCACTCTACTCCACCCTTAGTCACTTTACATTAGGCCATTCTATTCCACTCTATGCCACTGTACGCCACTTCACTCTACTCAACTCTACTCCACTCTACGCCACACAGTCTACACCACTCCACTCTACAATAGGGGTGGGAGATGAACTCAGGCCAAAAAACTCTTACTCCACCGCATAGCGGAGTTTGCCCCCGCTGCCCACCCCTACGAGGATAGCTGGTGTTTGTTTTCAACAGAAATCGGATGGTAGCGTCTTGTGTAATTGCAACCCCTCATAAACAAGAACGTCAAAGACAGTGTTGCCAAGTGAGCCACACAGCTATGGGTCATCCACATATAACTGAGAGGCAGAAGTTTCAAATGTCAGTGTTGAGTTGCGGCAAAAAGGAGGTTACAGAAACACACAAGTTGCACTTTAACTACAGTAGTCATTTCCTGTAGCTGAGTTCAGTGCTGATTCATAGAGGCGCTTTCAGCCCCAGGCTACAAACATCGGCGCACACACAGCGGGATTGCACTCAGTCTAGACGGGCTGTTGAGCTTCAATAGCGGGATCCAGCCGGAAACAAACATCAAATCCCAACATGCAGCTGGAATTATGTCATCTACGTATACTAAGGGACACCGGCAGCGGGCAGAGATTTCAGGGGAGACTACCAGCCCCAGTTGTCCTCCCGGGGTATTTTGCACCTCTTCTGCCAGGGAGAAGGCAGGAGCATCAGGATGCATGCAGCCTGAGAGCCCTGCAGCTGTCTGTCAGGGACAGACTGTCCACGTGCCACGCTGCTCGCACCGCTGGCCCCAGGTGCTCACAAGCATCAGGAGACCCCCTTCTGGCACACGGACAGAGCAGCCTCCAGCACGCGGAACCCTATTTTGCAAAAACATACACACCCCCGCCCCACACACATACGCTGGTGCTGCATGGACATCTACGTATGTCTAGATATATCCCCGATCTGGTCTGGTGGGTCAAGCAATAGAACCACATATTAGGCACGTGTGGGCATCTAACGGACACTGGACAGTATTCTTAGTTCATTGTTCATATAATTGGATATATGATACTCGCAGCGAGGAACGATAATATTGATAATTGTTATTTATTGTTGTTTTTGCTTGGCACCCGACCAAAGCTGTAAATGTATGTGCAACGCTGAGCATATTATTGCCAAAGTTTTACATTTGTACACATTTTTGAAAATTAATGAACAATATCCAATTAAACAAAAAGGTTTTCAGGTCTGCCGTGCTCCAGGGTCATGAGGGCACTGGCAAGAACAGCCCCTCGGCAACGAACAGCGGTTCAGGGAGTACAAAAGGAGTAAAGACCAGATATTGTAGTGTATGCAAGCACTGAAGCCCAGCTCTTCCCATATATTGGCCCAATCTTTCTTTTCAAGTAGTGCATCTACCGCTCTCAAAGCCCCCCTCCTTCTCTTAGATAGCAATCTTCACCCACTTCCCCCCTCCCATCCTGCCTCTCCCTTTAGTGATTTCTCCTTGGCGGCATCAATTGCTCACACACTCCAGGGCTCCTTTAAGGAAACACTGCATGGTGAGAGGTGACTAAGGCGGATCTCTGCGTAATTCGACAGAGTTTTTATGCAACTCTGCGGAATTCTGCATAGTGCAACTCCACAAACTTCGCCCACTTCTTCAATACGATACTCTATTCTATGACTCCCCGTTCTATGAAACTCCACGTCACAACACAACACTCCACTATATCAAATCAGGTGCCACTCCACACTACTACACTCCACACATCTTAAATCCAGCCTACTATACACCACTCCACTCTACAACACCCTACTCGACTGTACACCACTACACTATATGACACTCTATGCACTCTGTGCCCCTCACTCTTTGCCCCTCCACTCCATTCTACGACACTTAACTCTATCACACTACACTCTATGCCACTCTACTCCACTCCACTCTACGATATTCTATCTTACCACACTCCACTTTACTATACTCTATCCTACTGTAGTCCATGACACAACACTACCACTTATGTCACTCTTTGCTACTCTATGCCACTCCACTCTATGGCACCCCCCTCCACTTTACTCCACTCTATGACACTCCAGGCTATGCCACTCCACTCTATGACACTTTACTCCACTCTACATTGTGCTGCTGCACTCTACTCCACTCTACGACACTTCACACCACTCTTTGCTGTGTCACTCTTCAACACTCCAATCTATGCCTCTCCATACTTTGTCACTCCACTCCATGACACAGTACTACACTCACTGACACTCTACTCCACTCTGTGTCTCTCAGCTCTTTGTCACTCCACAACATTATGCCAACCTGCACCATTCTACGCTACACTACTCCACTCTATGCCACTCTACACCTCTCCAACCTATGACACTTTATGCTTCATCACTCTATGCCCCTTCACTCCACAACACTCTATGCCACTCTACACCAATCCATTATATGACACTCACCTCCACTCTGTGACTTTTTACGCCACTCTATGTCTCTCCACTTTATGCCACTTCACTCTATGCCTTTCCAGTCTATTTAACTCTACTCTAAGACCCTCCACTGTCCAACTCTCCAATCTACATCTATCTACTCTGACACTCTACAAAACTCCCCTCTATGACACTTTACTTCCCTCTACGCCACTGTATAGCACTTCACTCTTGGCAACTGTACTGCACTCAACGTCACTCCACTTTATTCTACTTTTACTCTACCTCACGCCACTCTAGCAATCCAATCTATTGACTCTCCACTCTATAACATTCCAATCTAGACCACTCCAGTCTACTCCACTCCACTCTACTTCACTTCGCTCTACGCCAATCCACTCTACAACACTCTAATCTACACCATAACATTCTATGACACTCTACACCCCTCCATTCTATGCCCTTCCACTCTAAGCCACTCTATGAAACTCCATTCCTCTCTACTCTATGTCACTTCAGTCAATTTCTGAGACACTCTACTCCACTCCTTTGGCACTATATGACACTCTACTCCCAACAACTCCACTGTACAGTCCTCTACTCCACTCTACACAACTTTATTCCACTTTACGGCACTCTATGCCACTTCACTCTACAGCACTATACTCCACTCTACTCCCCTACTCTACTCTATGACAGTCTATGCCACTCCACTCTACCATACTTTACTTCACTCTACAACACTTTATGCCTTGTTACTCCACTCTCCCGCTCTCCGATTTATGACACTTATCTCCATTCTTTTCTATGCCTCTCCACTCTATGCCCCTTCACTGTACACTCCTTCACTCTATGAGATTCTATGCCACTCCACCCCACGTCACTCCACTCTACTCCACTCTATGTCTCTCTATGCCTCACCACTCTATGCCCCTCTACTCTACACCCCTCCACACTACGACCCTCCACTCTACGACCCTCTATTCTGACACTCTACAACACTTTACTTGACTGTATGCCACTCTATGCCACTCACTCTGGGCCACTCCACTCTGTGACACTCCACTCTATGACACTCTACTCCAGTTCACTCCAGTACACACTCCAGTCCAGTCTAGTCCACTCCACTCCACTCCACAACACTCCACACCACTCTACGCCTCTCCACTCTATGACACTCCATCCTACGACACTCCACTCCAGTCCAGTCTATGCCTCACCACTCTATGCCCCTCCACTCTACACCCCTCCAGTCTAGGCCCTTCTACTCTCCGCTTTTCCACTCGGTGACCTTTCACTCTATGACCCTCCACTCTACGACCCACTAGCCTGACACTTTACAACACTTTACTTCACTGTTGGCCATTCTATGCCACTTCACTCTATGCCACTCTATGTCCCCTCACTGTCTCTCACTCCACCCTATCCCACTCTGCTCGATCCCACTCCACTCTATTTCACTCAACACTACCACACTTGACTCTACGACACTCCACTCCAGTTCACTCCATTTCACTCCAGTCCACTCCATAACAATCCACACCACTCTACGCCCCTTCACTCTACCACTCTCTACTGCACTCTACTTCACTCTACTTCACTCTATGACACTCTATGAGACTCTATCACACTCTATGCCACTATATAACACTTTACTCCGTCACCATGCCACTTTACTGAACTCTACGCCACTCCAATCTACTCAACAACCCTCTAGTCCACTACTCCACTCCATGACACTCTATGCCACTCCCCTCTACGACACTCTGCTCCACTCTACACACCTCCACTCTGCAACATGCTATGCAACTCTATGTCCCTATACTATATGCCCCTCAACTCTATACCCCTCCAATCTACACCACTCTAGACCACTCTGCTCCACTCTATATCACTCTACTCCACTCAGCTCCACAACACTCCCATTTGCTCTACTCCACAACACTCCTCTCTACTCCACTTTACTCCACAACACTCTGATACTCCACAACACTCCATGTTACTCTACTCCACGACCATCCACTTTACTCCACTCTACTCTAATACACTTGACTTTACTCCAAGACAATCAAATATATGCCACTCTACTCTACAACAAGGCACTCTATAGCACTTCACAACACTCCACTCCACTCCATGACAGTCCATGACAAACAACGCCACTCCACTCTACAACACTCTGCTTTACTGTACTCCACTACAATCTAAGACACTCCATGCCACTCTTCTCTACGCCACTAACATATGGCCATGCTGAATAGCAGCCATGCCGTTGTACAACATGGCTAAAACACATTAGCAAAGTCAATAGCTCTTGCGTATGCGAGACCTATCGGCTTTGCCGACACTTGTTATTATTTTGTTGCTGCTCCAGCCCAGCTGGACAGACCAGGCCTTAGCAGGACAGTTTACGGACATGATAAACAGACTAAGGAGCAGGAGCTTGCTCCATCATCTGCATGCTAGATTTATGGACATATTGATAATATAATTATAGCCAGGGCCACAGTAAACGTATTATGAATCATGTGCCTGCTCCATTGTTTATAATGACAATGTAACGCCTAGCTCACATGCACTTTATAAGGAGGTTACACCAAAAAAAACCATTTTCCTCTGTAATCATTCAGTACATCTCCATGGACAATTGGCTATATAAGGATTCATTCACAGATTCATTTTTAATTCACTTGCTACTAAATTTAGGATATTACCCTTATGCATCACTTTTTCTCCTTCTCTTGAAATTTTCTGTGATATTATCAAGAAGTCGTGATCACTTTCAACCTGCAAAGGACCCCAATAGTTTTCAAGAAGAACAGTGATCAGATGTCTACCTTTCATATGACAAGTGACTTCAACTATAAACTTATTAGGGCCAAGGCTGTTCAGTTAGCTTTTTTGGGTTGATGGTACTTACAGTTGCAACCTTGGTACCACTGCAATATGTCCTTTTGCTTAATTTATCGATAATGTTATTGATGGGGCATTAGCCTATGTAGTTAAAATATACTCAAAGAGGCATTTTGTGGAGATTCATGGATTAAAATTGCCTGTGTTACCAGCTCACCAATAGCAGTTCTTAAGTTCCTAACTAGACCCATAAATATTAAACAGCTAGTTTGCATACAAGGGTAGGCATACACATGTACTAACATAGATTTCTCCATACTTGGACATTGCAAGGCAGAGGTACTGCTAGATATTATTTGGACATCACTGTACATCACAACACATTCAGTCCAATACCTCAAATTACCACATCAAAAAAACACAGTTACTTAGTTAAGTCTAAGGGTAATTGCAATGGTCAGGGTGGGGTTAGATTTGGGATTATTAGTAGTGGCAGGTTAGAATAAGGCCTACAGTGATCCAAAGGGATCATACATAAGGTAGGTTAGGCTTAGAGTTAGTGTTTTATAAGGTAGGGTTGAGCTACAGTGTGATGTGAGGTTGTGAATAGCTTGGACAAAAAATAACAGGTAGATTTTGGTTAGTTAAGTGTATGCTAGAGTAAGCTTTTATGTTAATGGTTGTGAAAAGAGAAATACTATGGTTAGTTTTAGGATCAATTTAGTTATGAGTGAATGAATAGAATGAGATTTATATAGCCCATAGCTACTCCAAGGAGTGTACCGGCGCTCTGCTCATAGATAGCTTTACAAGATTTCACAGGGCCTCTAAAGCCATGTTTTCAACCTTTTTCAGAACAGGGGGATAGAGTTCACTGAGCGTAACTCAATGGGAAGCTTATTGCATGCAGAAGTACCCAGATAAGAGGAGGCCTGCCCCTCTGCACTGGTGCAGCGAATCTCAGGAATCCTAGCACGAAGGCTGATGGCTGATCGCAAGTTCCTAGTGTGGAAGTAAAAACTAATTCTTGCACCTTAGGTAGCCAGCATCTGTGTAATGGAACCCTTTGTGGACTAGGAGCAACACTTTCCAAAGGATTCTCTTCCTTATTGGAAGCCAGAGGAGAGCGCAAAGGTAGGGGGACAATGCATTCTCGTGGTAGGTTAAGAAGAAGTGGGCTCCCGTGTTCTGGCCCACCTTAAGTCTTTTTTATCAGATAGTTGGGAAGCCCCAGATACAGGGAGTTTGTACGGTCCAGCCTTGAGGTTATGAGTGCTTGGATGACCAATTTCCTAGCAGAGAATGAGAGGAAGTGCAAAATCTTCTTGCGCAACAGACAGAAGCATGCGCCTACCACAGTATTAATTTGTGTTTGAAAAGATAGACTGTTGTCAAATTTGACACCAGATTCTTCACTACTCCCCCCTAGGAGCCTGGAAGGCGGGCGTATTCTGACCAAAAGATCTGCCAATTTGAGGAAGATTTTGACAGAAGTATAGAGTTTCAGTTTTTTTTGCATTGTACTTTAGTTGATTGACGGCCATTGTTAGACCTGGCACCATTGGCGTGGGTCTCCCTTCCGTTTTCTTGCTGTTGCCTCATATGTTTTTGCTGGTTTTAGATGCTTTGGCCACTGTGCCACTGCTAATCAGTGCCACAGTGCAAGTACTCCCTATTGTAAATTGATGTATGGATTAGTGACTCCATGATTGGATTATTTGATTTACTGGTCAGACCCTAGTACAGTCCAACATGGGTGACCAGGGCTTGTAAATCAAATAATGCTAGTGGGCTTGCAGCACTGGCTGTGCCACCCACCAAAGCAGCCTGTAAAGTGTGTCTCAGGCCTGCCATTGCAGAGCCTATGTGCAGTCTGCTACTGCCATGTTGACTGGCCAAGTGCACCCACTTGCCAGTCCCTAAACCTTCCCCTCTCTTCATATCAGACAGCCCTAAGGTAGGCCAAAGGGCAGGGTGCATTGTAAGTAAAAGGTAGGACATGCCCTGGTGTGTGTGGCATGTCCTAGTAGTGAATTACAGCTATTCTCATTTTTCACTATTGCAAGGCTACCTGTTCCCCATAGGCCAGAATGGGCAGTTTGATTATAACACCTTATAATCCTAACTGACCCAGGGAACATGGTAGAAATTAGAGTTTAGTATGCCTGAACTCAGAATGATAAAACACAGCTTTTAGTGAAGTTGGTTTTAACATTCTGTGTTTGAAAATACCACTTTTAGAAAGTAGGTATTTTCTTGCCTAACTATCCAAGCCTGCCTCTTCTAGGTTGTGTATTCCTTGAGTGACAGGGGCTGGGGATTCCAGGAGACAGGGTGAGTCAGCACAAGGCTGAATAGAGAGATCTGCATGTAGAGTGGTGGGAGGAGTTGCACCTGGGAAATGAATAGGGCTGTGCCTGCCTTCCACAATGCTGGCTCCACCTCCTGTGGTGCGTCTGATGTCCCTTGACCACACTGTCAAAGGAAAGAATGAGTCCTGTAAACAAAGTGCTCCAAGACTGACCAGAACTGGTTTGGATTAGGCAAAGGCCTCTCTGCCTCCAGAGAACAAAGAGAATATGAGTATAAATACTGGGGCCCAGACCCCAAGACTTTAGGTCATTTCTGGGAAACATGAAGAACCTTTGCTGAGGAGAGAACCAGAGAGAGAGACTGCAGGAGGAGACTATCTCTATGATGTGTGCTGTTAGAGGATTGGTCTGCAGTGGTTACCTGATTGCCAAAGAAAAGATAAAGGACTTTGTGCTACATTCTTCTCCCTTGGCTTCCCTTGCTGGGAATCTGAAGTGCCTGCTGTTGAGCTGGGCCTTCTGAGAGACTGCGTGTCGCTGGGAGCTGGAAGCGTGACTCAAGACAAAGAAGCGTGTCGCCGCCGCAGCAGCTGTCGTCTCATCACCGAGAAAGCGTGCCACCACTGCCGCTGTCGCCATCACATCGCCGAAGCACATCGCATCACCAGAGCAGAGTGTCACCGTCGCATCACCGGAGAAGCGTGTCCTGCCACAGCAGCTGTCATCGCATCGCTGAGGAAGCGTGCTGCCGCGGTCGCCATTGCAATCGCTGAAGCGCCCCGCATCACTGGAGAAGAGTGTTGCCGTCGCAGCAGACGCCGTTGCAACACCAGAGAAGCATGTCGCAGGGCCTGTCGCGGCTCAAGAAGATTCACTGAGTCGCGGCACGGTTGTCGGGCATGCATGCATCACCCCTTCGTTGTCGCAACATCAAGAAGACGCCATTTTTGTTCATTGCACCGGGTCGTCATCGCATTGCGGCGTTGCTAGTTGCATCGCCAAAGAAGCGCAATAAGAAACCGACGCATCACCTCCCCATGCGGTGAAGAACTGACACATCACCTTCTCTCTGGTAAGGAACCGACGCATCACTGTCCCCTACGCAGCAGTAGGGAACCGACGCATCACCCTTCCCCGAAGCAAGGAACCGACGCATCACCGTTCTTGCGTGTAAGGAATCGACGCGTCACCTTCCCTGCAACTCTTTTGTTTGTATCGCATTACGCATCCAAAGGTACATTGAAAGCTAAGTGTCACATTTACCATCTAAAGAGAACTAATCAAATCAAGTGCTGCTAGTGGGATTGCAGCACTGGTTGTGCCACCCACCAAAGCAGCCTGTAAAGTGTGTCTCAGGCCTGCAATTGCAGAGCCTATGTGCAGTCTGGGACTGCCATGTTGACTGGCCAAGTGCACCCACTTGCTAGTCCCTAAACCTTTCCTTCTCTTCATATCAGACAGCCATAAGGTAGGCCAAAGGGCATGGTGCATTGTAAGTAAAAGGTAGGACATGACCTGGTGTGCATTGCATGTCCTAATAGTGAATTACAGCCATTCTCGTTTTTCACTATTGCAAGGCTACCTGTTCCCCATAGGCCGGAATGGGCAGTTTGATTATAACACCTTATAATCCTAACTGACCCAGGGAACATGGTAGAAATTCAAGTTTAGTATGCCTGAACTCAGAATGATAAAACACAGCTTTTAGTGAAGTTGGTTTTAACATTCTGTGTTTGAAAATACCACTTTTAGAAAGTAGGTATTTTCTTGCCTAACTATTCAAGTCTGCCTCTGCTAGGTTGTGTATTCCTTGTCTGGAGTTTGAGTGACAGGGGCTGGGGATTCCAGGAGACAGGGTGAGTCAGCACAAGGCTGAATAGAGAGATCTGCATGTAGAGTGGTGGGAGGAGTTGCACCTGGGACCTGAATAGGGCTGTGCCTGCCTTCCACAATGCTGGCTCCACCTCCTGTGGTGCGTCTGATGTCCCTTGCCCACACTGTCAAAGGAAAGAAAAAGTCCTGTAAACAAAGTGCTCCAAGACTGACCAGAACTGGTTTGGATTAGGCAAAGGCCTCTCTGCCTCCAGAGAACAAAGAGAATATGAGTATAAATACTGGGTCCCAGACCCCAAGACTTTAGGTCATTTCTGGGAAACATGAAGAACCTTTGCTGAGGAGAGAACCAGAGAAAGAGACTGCAGGAGGAGACTATCCCTATGCTCTGTGCTGTTAGAGGATTGGCCTGAAGTGGTTACCTGATTGCCAAAGAAAGGATAAAGGACTTTGTGCTACATTCTTCAACTTGTAAGAAGATCTCCAAGGGCTTGAACTAGAGATTACCTCCTGCCTGAAGTCTCAGAGATACAAGACTTCACCAACCAGCTCCCTTGGGTTCGCTTGCTGGGAATTTGAAGTGCATGCTGTTCAGCTGGTAATTCTGAGAGACTGCGTGTTGCTGGGAGCTGGAAGCGTGACTCAAGACGAAGAAGCGTGTCGCCGCCGCAGCAGCTGTCGTCTCATCACCGAGAAAGCGTGCCGCCACTGCCGCTGTCGCCATCACATCGCCGAAGCGCCTCGCATCACCAGAGCAGAGTGTCACCGTCGCATCACCGGAGAAGCGTGTACTGCCCCAGCAGCTGTCATCGCATCGCTGAGGAAGCGTGCTGCCGCGGTCGCCATTGCAATCGCTGAAGCACCCCGCATCACTGGAGAAGAGTGTTGCCGTCGCAGCAGACGCCGTCGCAACACCAGAGAAGCATGTTGCAGGGCCTGTCGCGGCTCAGGAAGATTAACTGAGTCGCCGCACGGTTGTCGGGCATGCATGCATCACCCCTTCGTTGTTGCAACATCAAGAAGACGCCATTTTTGTTCATTGCACCGGGTCGTCATCGCGGCATTGCTGGTTGCATCACCACAGAAGCGCAGTAAGAAACCGACCCATCACCTCCCCATGTGGTGAATAACTGACACATCACCTCCTCTCCGGGAAGGAACCGACGCATCACTGTCCCCTACGCAGCAGTAGGGAACCGACGCATCACCCTTCCCCGAAGCAAGGAACCGACGCATCACCGTTCTTGCGTGTAAGGAATCGACGCGTCACCTTCCCTGCAACTCTTTTGTTTGTATCGCATTACGCATCCAAAGGTACATTGAAAGCTAAGTGTCCCATTTACCATCTAAAGAGAACTCAAATCAAGTGCTGCTAGTGGGATTGCAGCACTGGTTGTGCCACCCACCAAAGCAGCCTGTAAAGTGTGTCTCAGGCCTGCAATTGCAGAGCCTATGTGCAGTCTGGGACTGCCATGTTGACTGGCCAAGTGCACCCACTTGCTAGTCCCTAAACCTTTCCTTCTCTTCATATCAGACAGCCATAAGGTAGGCCAAAGGGCATGGTGCATTGTAAGTAAAAGGTAGGACATGACCTGGTGTGCATTGCATGTCCTAATAGTGAATTACAGCCATTCTCGTTTTTCACTATTGCAAGGCTACCTGTTCCCCATAGGCCGGAATGGGCAGTTTGATTGTAACACCTTATAATCCTAACTGACCCAGGGAACATGGTAGAAATTAGAGTTTAGTATGCCTGAACTCAGAATGATAAAACACAGCTTTTAGTGAAGTTGGTTTTAACATTCTGTGTTTGAAAATACCACTTTTAGAAAGTAGGTATTTTCTTGCATAACTATTCAAGTCTGCCTCTGCTAGGTTGTGTATTCCTTGTCTGGAGTTTGAGTGACAGGGGCTGGGGATTCCAGGAGACAGGGTGAGTTAGCACAAGGCTGAATAGAGAGATCTGCATGTAGAATGGTGGCAGGAGTTGCACCTGGAACCTGAATAGGGCTGTGCCTGCCTTCCACAATTCTGGCTCCACCTCCTGTGGTGCGTCTGATGTCCCTTGCCCACACTGTCAAAGGAAAGAAGGAGTCCTGTAAACAAAGTGCTCCAAGACTGACCAGAACTGGTTTGGATTAGGCAAAGGCCTCTCTGCCTCCAGAGAACAAAGAGAATATGAGTATAAATACTGGGTCCCAGACCCCAAGACTTTAGGTCATTTCTGGGAAACATGAAGAACCTTTGCTGAGGAGAGAACCAGAGAAAGAGACTGCAGGAGGAGACTATCCCTATGCTCTGTGCTGTTAGAGGATTGGCCTGAAGTGGTTACCTGATTGCCAAAGAAAGGATAAAGGACTTTGTGCTACATTCTTCAACTTGTAAGAAGATCTCCAAGGGCTTGAACTAGAGATTACCTCCTGCCTGAAGTCTCAGAGATACAAGACTTCACCAACCAGCTCCCTTGGGTTCGCTTGCTGGGAATTTGAAGTGCATGCTGTTCAGCTGGTAATTCTGAGAGACTGCGTGTTGCTGGGAGCTGGAAGCGTGACTCAAGACGAAGAAGCGTGTCGCCGCCGCAGCAGCTGTCGTCTCATCACCGAGAAAGCGTGCCGCCACTGCCGCTGTCGCCATCACATCGCCGAAGCGCCTCGCATCACCAGAGCAGAGTGTCACCGTCGCATCACCGGAGAAGCGTGTACTGCCCCAGCAGCTGTCATCGCATCGCTGAGGAAGCGTGCTGCCGCGGTCGCCATTGCAATCGCTGAAGCACCCCGCATCACTGGAGAAGAGTGTTGCCGTCGCAGCAGACGCCGTCGCAACACCAGAGAAGCATGTTGCAGGGCCTGTCGCGGCTCAGGAAGATTAACTGAGTCGCCGCACGGTTGTCGGGCATGCATGCATCACCCCTTCGTTGTTGCAACATCAAGAAGACGCCATTTTTGTTCATTGCACCGGGTCGTCATCGCGGCATTGCTGGTTGCATCACCACAGAAGCGCAGTAAGAAACCGACCCATCACCTCCCCATGTGGTGAATAACTGACACATCACCTCCTCTCCGGGAAGGAACCGACGCATCACTGTCCCCTACGCAGCAGTAGGGAACCGACGCATCACCCTTCCCCGAAGCAAGGAACCGACGCATCACCGTTCTTGCGTGTAAGGAATCGACGCGTCACCTTCCCTGCAACTCTTTTGTTTGTATCGCATTACGCATCCAAAGGTACATTGAAAGCTAAGTGTCCCATTTACCATCTAAAGAGAACTCAAATCAAGTGCTGCTAGTGGGATTGCAGCACTGGTTGTGCCACCCACCAAAGCAGCCTGTAAAGTGTGTCTCAGGCCTGCAATTGCAGAGCCTATGTGCAGTCTGGGACTGCCATGTTGACTGGCCAAGTGCACCCACTTGCTAGTCCCTAAACCTTTCCTTCTCTTCATATCAGACAGCCATAAGGTAGGCCAAAGGGCATGGTGCATTGTAAGTAAAAGGTAGGACATGACCTGGTGTGCATTGCATGTCCTAATAGTGAATTACAGCCATTCTCGTTTTTCACTATTGCAAGGCTACCTGTTCCCCATAGGCCGGAATGGGCAGTTTGATTGTAACACCTTATAATCCTAACTGACCCAGGGAACATGGTAGAAATTAGAGTTTAGTATGCCTGAACTCAGAATGATAAAACACAGCTTTTAGTGAAGTTGGTTTTAACATTCTGTGTTTGAAAATACCACTTTTAGAAAGTAGGTATTTTCTTGCATAACTATTCAAGTCTGCCTCTGCTAGGTTGTGTATTCCTTGTCTGGAGTTTGAGTGACAGGGGCTGGGGATTCCAGGAGACAGGGTGAGTTAGCACAAGGCTGAATAGAGAGATCTGCATGTAGAATGGTGGCAGGAGTTGCACCTGGAACCTGAATAGGGCTGTGCCTGCCTTCCACAATTCTGGCTCCACCTCCTGTGGTGCGTCTGATGTCCCTTGCCCACACTGTCAAAGGAAAGAAGGAGTCCTGTAAACAAAGTGCTCCAAGACTGACCAGAACTGGTTTGGATTAGGCAAAGGCCTCTCTGCCTCCAGAGAACAAAGAGAATATGAGTATAAATACTGGGGCCCAGACCCCAAGACTTTAGGTCATTTCTGGGAAACATGAAGAACCTTTGCTGAGGAGAGAACCAGAGAGAGAGACTGCAGGAGGAGACTATCCCGATGCTCTGTGCTGTTAGAGGATTGGCCTGAAGTGGTTACCTGATTGCCAAAGAAAGGATAAAGGACTTTGTGCTACATTCTTCAACTTGTAAGAAGATCTCCAAGGGCTTGAACTAGAGATTGCCTCCTGCCTGAAGTCTCAGAGATACAAGACTTCACCAACCAGCTCCCTTGGGTTCCCTTGCTGGGAATCTGAAGTGCCTGCTGTTCAGCTGGTCCTTCTGAGAGACTGTGTGTTGCTGGGAGCTGGAAGCGTGACTCAAGACGAAGAAGCGTGTCGCAGCCGCAGCAGCTGTCGTCTCATCCCTGAGAAAGCGTGCCGCCACTGCCGCTGTTGCCATCACATCACCGAAGCGCCTCGCATCACCAGAGCAGAGTGTCACCGTCGCATCACCGGAGAAGCGTGTCATGCCCCAGCAGCTGTCATCGCATCGCTGAGGAAGCGTGCTGCCGCGGTTGCCATTGCAATCGCTGAAGCACCCCGCATCACTGGAGAAGAGTGTTGCCGTCGCAGCAGACGCCGTCGCAACACCAGAGAAGCATGTCACAGGGCCTGTCGCGGCTCAGGAAGATTAACTGAGTCGCCGCACGGTTGTCGGGCATGCATGCATCACCCCTTCATTGTCGCAACATCAAGAAGACGCCATTTTTGTTCATTGCACCGGGACGTCATCCCGGCATTGCTGGTTGCATCACCACAGAAGCGCAGTAAGAAACCGACCCATCACCTCCCCATGTGGTGAATAACTGACACATCACCTCCTCTCCGGTAAGGAACCGACGCATCACTGTCCCCTACGCAGCAGTAGGGAACCGACGCATCACCCTTCCCCGAAGCAAGGAACCGACGCATCACCGTTCTTGCGTGTAAGGAATCGACGTGTCACCTTCCCTGCAACTCTTTTGTTTGTATCGCATTACGCATCCAAAGGTACATTGAAAGCTAAGTGTCACATTTACCATCTAAAGAGAACTCAAATCAAGTGCTGCTAGTGGGATTGCAGCACTGGTTGTGCCACCCACCAAAGCAGCCTGTAAAGTGTGTCTCAGGCCTGCAATTGCAGAGCCTATGTGCAGTCTGGGACTGCCATGTTGACTGGCCAAGTGCACCCACTTGCTAGTCCCTAAACCTTTCCTTCTCTTCATATCAGACAGCCATAAGGTAGGCCAAAGGGCATGGTGCATTGTAAGTAAAAGGTAGGACATGACCTGGTGTGCATTGCATGTCCTAATAGTGAATTACAGCCATTCTCGTTTTTCACTATTGCAAGGCTACCTGTTCCCCATAGGCCGGAATGGGCAGTTTGATTATAACACCTTATAATCCTAACTGACCCAGGGAACATGGTAGAAATTAGAGTTTAGTATGCCTGAACTCAGAATGATAAAACACAGCTTTTAGTGAAGTTGGTTTTAACATTCTGTGTTTGAAAATACCACTTTTAGAAAGTAGGTATTTTCTTGCATAACTATTCAAGTCTGCCTCTGCTAGGTTGTGTATTCCTTGTCTGGAGTTTGAGTGACAGGGGCTGGGGATTCCAGGAGACAGGGTGAGTCAGCACAAGGCTGAATAGAGAGATCTGCATGTAGAGTGGTGGGAGGAGTTGCACCTGGAACCTGAATAGGGCTGTGCCTGCCTTCCACAATTCTGGCTCCACCTCCTGTGGTGCGTCTGATGTCCCTTGCCCACACTGTCAAAGGAAAGAAGGAGTCCTGTAAACAAAGTGCTCCAAGACTGACCAGAACTGGTTTGGATTAGGCAAAGGCCTCTCTGCCTCCAGAGAACAAAGAGAATATGAGTATAAATACTGGGGCCCAGACCCCAAGACTTTAGGTCATTTCTGGGAAACATGAAGAACCTTTGCTGAGGAGAGAACCAGAGAGAGGGACTGCAGGAGGAGACTATCCCGATGCTCTGTGCTGTTAGAGGATCGGCCTGAAGTGGTTACCTGATTGCCAAAGAAAGGATAAAGGACTTTGTGCTACATTCTTCAACTTGTAAGAAGATCTCCAAGGGCTTGAACTAGAGATTGCCTCCTGCCTGAAGTCTCAGAGATACAAGACTTCACCAACCAACTCCCTTGGGTTCCCTTGCTGGGAATCTGAAGTGCCTGCTGTTCAGCTGGGCCTTCTGAGAGACTGCGTGTTTCTGGGAGCTGGAAGCGTGACTCAAGACGAAGAAGCGTGTCGCAGCCGCAGCAGCTGTCGTCTCATCCCTGAGAAAGCGTGCCGCCACTGCCGCTGTCGCCATCACATCGCCGAAGCGCCTCGCATCACCAGAGCAGAGTGTCACCGTCGCATCACCGGAGAAGCGTGTCATGCCCCAGCAGCTGTCATCGCATCGCTGAGGAAGCGTGCTGCCGCGGTCGCCATTGCAATCGCTGAAGCACCCCGCATCACTGGAGAAGAGTGTTGCCGTCGCAGCAGACGCCGTCGCAACACCAGAGAAGCATGTCGCAGGGCCTGTCGCGGCTCAGGAAGATTAACTGAGTCGCCGCACGGTTGTCGGGCATGCATGCATCACCCCTTCATTGTCGCAACATCAAGAAGACGCCATTTTTGTTCATTGCACCGGGACGTCATCGCGGCATTGCTGGTTGCATCACCACAGAAGCGCAGTAAGAAACCGACCCATCACCTCCCCATGTGGTGAATAACTGACACATCACCTCCTCTCCGGTAAGGAACCGACGCATCACTGTCCCCTACGCAGCAGTAGGGAACCGACGCATCACCCTTTCCCGAAGCAAGGAACCGACGCATCACCGTTCTTGCGTGTAAGGAATCGACGCGTCAGCTTCCCTGCAACTCTTTTGTTTGTATCGCATTACGCATCCAAAGGTACATTGAAAGCTAAGTGTCACATTTACCATCTAAAGAGAACTCAAATAAAGTGCTGCTAGTGGGATTGCAGCACTGGTTGTGCCACCCACCAAAGCAGCCTGGAAAGTGTGTCTCAGGCCTGCAATTGCAGAGCCTATGTGCAGTCTGGGACTGCCATGTTGACTGGCCAAGTGCACCCACTTGCTAGTCCCTAAACCTTTCCTTCTCTTCATATCAGACAGCCATAAGGTAGGCCAAAGGGCATGGCGCATTGTAAGTAAAAGGTAGGGCATGACCTGGTGTGCATTGCATGTCCTAATAGTGAATTACAGCCATTCTCGTTTTTTACTATTGCAAGGCTACCTGTTCCCCATAGGCCGGAATGGGCAGTTTGATTATAACACCTTATAATCCTAACTGACCCAGGGAACATGGTAGAAATTCGAGTTTAGTATGCCTGAACTCAGAATGATAAAACACAGCTTTTAGTGAAGTTGGTTTTAACATTCTGTGTTTGAAAATACCACTTTTCGAAAGTAGGTATTTTCTTGCCTAACTATTCAAGCCTGCCTCTGCTAGGTTGTGTATTCCTTGTCTGGAGTTTGAGTGACAGGGGCTGGGGATTCCAGGAGACAGGGTGAGTCAGCACAAGGCTGAATAGAGAGATCTGCATGTAGAGTGGTGGGAGGAGTTGCACCTGGGACCTGAATAGGGCTGTGCCTGCCTTCCACAATGCTGGCTCCACCTCCTGTGGTGCATCTGATGTCCCTTGCCCACACTGTCAAAGGAAAGAAGGAGTCCTGTAAACAAAGTGCTCCAAGACTGACCAAAACTGGTTTGGACTAGGCAAAGGCCTCTCTGCCTCCAGAGAACAAAGACAATATGAGTATAAATACTGCGGCCCAGACCCTAAGACTTTAGATCACTTCAGGGAAACATGAAGAACCTTTGCTGGAGATTTCCATGGGCTTGAACTAGAGCTTGCCTCCTGCCTGAAGTCTCAGGAATACAAGACTTCCCCAACCAGCTCCCCTGGGTTCCCTTGCTGGGAATCTGAAGTGCCTGCTGTTGAGCTGGGCCTTCTGAGAGACTGCGTGTTGCTGGGAGCTGGAAGCGCGACTCAAGATGAAGAAGCGTGTTGCCGCTGCAACAGTTGTTGTTGCATCACCGAGAAAGCGTGCCACCGCTGTCGCCATCGCATTGCTGAAGCATCTTGCATCACTGGAGAAGAGTGTCCCCGTCGCAGCAGATGCCGTAGCATCACCGGAAAAGTGTCTTGCTCCTGCAGCAGCTGTCGTCGCATCACTGATGAAGCGTGCTGCTGCTGTCGCCATCGCATCGCCGATGCGGCCCGCATCGCTGGAGAAGAGTGTCGCCGTCGCAGCAGATGCTGTCGCATCACCAGAGAAGCACGTCGCGGCTCAAGAAGATTCACTGAGTCGCCGCACGGCCGGCAGGCGTGCACGCATCACCCCTTCATTGTCGCAACATCAAAAAGACGCCGTGTTTGTTCATTGCACCGGGTCGTCCTCGCATCGCGGCATTGCTAGTCGCATCGCCACAGAAGCGCAGTAAGAAATCAACGCATCACCTCCCCACGCGGTGAAGAACTGACGCATCACCTCCTCTTCGGTAAGGAACCCAACCGACGCATCAGCGTCCCCTACGCAGCAGTAGGGAACCGACGCATCACCTCCCCCGATGCAAGGAGCGACGCATCACCATTCTGGACTGTAAGGAACCGATGCACCACCTTCCCTGCAACTCTTTTGTTTGTATCGCGTTACGCATCCAAAGGTACATTGAACGCTAAGTGTCGCACTTACCATCTAAAGAGAACTAAGCTATTTCTACCACTTTTAAAGTACAGTATTGTGGATTTTTGTCATTTGTGGTCTTGTGTTAAGCCTATATAAAGATACTTATTTTGTATAATACAACCTGTGTGGTGTCCATCTGTAGTGTTGTCACTGTATTACTGTATGTGTTCACAAATGCTTTACACACTGCCTCTGAGATAAGCCTGTCTGCTTGTGCCAAGCTACCAAGGGGATGAGCAGGGGTTCTTTTAGGAGTGTACCCCCTTACCCTGACTAGACACAAGGGCCCCTATTTGGTCAAAGGTACCTACCTCTGCAAACTAGAGACCCCCAAATCTAACAGTCACCTTGTAAAATACAGCCGATAGGAAGGATTTAGTACACTCGCCTGCAATCTCTTCTCCATTTTCACAGGAGGACAGCAGCTGTGTGTCATCAGCGTAAGAGACCACTTTTAACCCCAATGCTTCTGCCAGCTGGGCTAGTGGCGTGAGATAAATGTTAAACAGTGTGGGGCTCAAGGTGAAGCCCTCAGGCACCCCTGCTGTAAGTTTCAAGGACTTAGAAGAGAAATGAGGGAACACATACCTCCTGTCCTCTGCCATTAAAACAAATGCAAGGCAGTCCAAGGCCTGTCCTACTGCCGCAGTAGGCTGGAGACACGCCGAAAGCCTGGAGTGGGAAATTGTGTCGAAGGTCACTGACAGATCTAGCATGGTCAGCACTGCCTTCCCCCCAGCATCCAAGGTATCTCTGATGTATTTGGTAACATCCATTAGCCTGGTCTCCATACTAAAATTGTTCTGAAGCCCGACTGGCTAGGATGAAGCAAGTCATTGTCTTCCAAATACTAGGAAAGCTGCTGATTTACTAACTTTTCCAGCACTTTTCACAGAGCTGCCACTATATTGGCCTGTAGTTAAACTGCTCTCTGGGGTCAGCTGTGCTTTTGTTTTAGAAGTATCAGAATTTTTGCCTGCTTCCAGGAAAGGGGTACTGATGCCGAGGACAGCAACGCATTGAGCACCGTGTTAACCAGTGGGTCGATGGTAGTAGCCCATAGCGCTAACAAGTTACGAGGGCAATTTTCTGTTGGAGATCATGATTGAAGGCTATGTATGGTTGCCATTTTCCCCTCCAAGGGAATGTAGTGGAAACTTGATAGTGTGGACTCCATTACAGTGACCGTATTCACATGCACTGAGTCCATCAATCCCTCTCCTGACAAAGTGCAGGAGGTAAGACTCGCTTGAATAATTGAAATTTTATTTTGAAAATAGGTGGCCTGCTGTTCACACCATCCAACTGATGGTTGCTGGACTCTGGTAGAGGCCTCCGTGGACATAAAGCTTTTTACCACTTTAAAAAATGCCCTTGATTTATTTTCTGCTACCTATATATTTTCTTAAACATTGAGTTTCTTAGCTCCTTTGACCACGGCTGTTCAACTTTATCATACGTTTTTTAGGGCTGCCTTGTATAGGAATTTGTCATTGGCTCTAGAGTCTGTCTGCCATTGTCTTTCATGAGTCTTACAACATTTCTTCTCTCTCCTGAGACTGTCTGTAAACCAGGGACTTAAAGTCTTAATTCAGGAGGGTGCATGTCAAGAGGCAGGCGCCAGATTATTGGTCGTAGTTCGAATCCAGCTGTCTAGCAAGCTGGCATTTTCCTCGACCGATCCTTCCAGAGAGCGAATGATCTCCAACTGCTGGACTCTATGGCATGCTCTAGACACATATGGAACTCTGGCCATCGGATTTTGAGCTTTTAATAAGACAGACCAGCTGAATTTAATCAAATAGTGATCCGTCCAGACTTGAGGGGCAGGTTCACAAGTCTGCAGAATGACATTGGAAAACATTTGGTTCAGCACATGACCTGCTTTATATGTGGGACTAAACATATATTGGGTAAGTTGAAAGTTCAAGAGATATCACAGTGTCTATTAGTGCCAACACCTTGTTATCTCCTGCTTGACCACTTGAAAACTAATGCCATCCAGTAGAATGAAGTGTGTGTATCTAAGGGCCAGGTGCGCTAGAGTATTGCCCAGGGAGTTAAGAAAGGGTCCTGCAGAGCCAGGGGTTTGTAGAGTAATAATACCCTTCAATAGATTTCCAAGGGGATAGGGAGAGACAGAAGTCCAGCACTTCTGCTCAATCAATGTCTCCAATAGCTTATGTCTCCATCATGCAGTTATATTTTTCCTTCCTTACTAAGGCCACCCCTCATCCCCATCTGCTGAGGCGGTGCTTGTTGAGTATTTTGTAGCCTTTAGGTATAGCTGTCCCAATACAGGGGTTAGAAGTCTCAGACAACCAGCTTTCAGTCATTGACGGCATTTCTGGGTGTTCTTCACTGAGGAAATCAAAAATGTCGGCAGCACGTTTCTGCAGTAAACGAAGATTAATCAAGGATGCTGATAACTTTGCGTTATTTTTTACTAACTTGAGGGACGAGGACGATCTCCTTGGTGTGAGGGGAAAGATTTGCTTGGAAGCCACATTGAGTACAGGAATGGCTGTCCTTCAATATGAGTGATAGGATTAGTGAACTGCATTTTTGTGCGGGAGCTATACTACACAGTTGGTCCCTTGGGTAGCAAATATGCAGGATACCTCCGGGTAGACTACTGATAGGGTGGCTGTCGCTGGCCACTGTCGGAATGCTGATGGGCACAGACGGGCTTGCCTATTGCGGGCCTTCGGCTCATCCACACAATGGCCCCAGCTTTAAGAATATGGCCTTCTTGACAGTTAAAGAGCACTAAAAAAATGGCAACTCTAGCTGTCACCGTGAGGGAAAAATTGATGTCCTCCCTATTAAAGAGTTTTTAGCTACTCCTAACCGTCCAGTACTTTGTTACTTAAAAGCCCTGAAGTTGTGCAAAGTAGTGCGAGTGTACAATCAACTTCAACACAGTTATTTAAAATCAGTTGTAAAAACAATAGTAATACTGTGCAAAACAAACCTAGAGCTGGGGCATCCACGAATCAGCCCTAACTTTAAGCATATGGCCTTCTTGACGGCTAGAGTGCGCACTGCCAAAAAATGATGCTGCTTGTGCTGTCAACGTGAGGGCTAAATGGTCGACTTCCTTAATAAAGGGTTTTTACCTGCTCCAAACTGCCCTCAACTTTGTTCCTTCAAGTAGTGTGGCTGATCTAGTGGCTATTTATATTCTAACATTATAGACATTGTGTTGATTTGCAGTGGCTTCAATGTAGTGGTATGTCTAGGAAGTGGACCTAGAAGCAGCAACCTACAAAACTATTTTTGACTAGTTTGACCAGCCACAAATAGAGTGTTTTTTAGCAGAGAACTCAAGAAGCCTATAGAACTACCTTTCTTTGAGAACCTACATTTTATCATCAATAACATGAATTTGCTAAGCCTATAATCATCAGTACGCCATATTTCTTGCAGATTTATAATATAATTTTCGAAGAATTATCTTGCATCTGCTAGCCTAAAGTTGGAAGATACCTTTCTTCCAACCTTTATCATCCCTCTAGCTTTCCTGTTTTGGTATTATAGGATGCAATACCGATATCCCTAAAAGACCTGAAAGCTGCAAAGGACTGCAGCAAACACTTCATAGGTTTCTAATCAGTTTCTGTTTGCAGTCTGACATTGGCAGAAATCTGCAGTCCTTCTTTGGCTGTATTAACTGATCCTTTGTGGGCCTTTTGAGTTCAGTGGCTCTATTTTCTGTTCATAAACATTTCTTCAACTGCCAGGCACCCTTGACCATTTACAGATCCCAGTCAACTCTACCTCTAGATTCATCTGCCCCTTAGGAACCCTACAAATTTGTTTGGTGCTTTATATCTGCTGCTGTCATTGACTCTGTTCAAGGGAATGGTCCATGTATGGCAGGTTATTGAGTTTGAAGTCCTTGCCATATTTTTCTATTATGCTCTCCTCTTGGTTATGTCTAGAGCAGTCATTTTTCATAACTGCATTACATTTTGTAAAAATAACGTGTAGAAAAATCCAAATCCACCACTGAGAACTATTTTTAGTATTTTTCCGGTGCTCCCATGATGTATTTTTACTATGAACTGCAGTGTGATTATGCAACTGGAATAATGACTTAATTTCTGGAATTTCACATAACAAGTATAAAGCGAAATTCCGAAAAGTATGTGAATTATGCTGGCATAATTGGAATTTTGCCGAGGCCTAGTTTTCTTGTTATGACCGACCGATTTTGATGGTTTCTCCTCAGTAGAGAGCTAGACTCCGTAGGAGAAGGGGTGCACCTACAGTGAAACCACTCAGGCACTAGTATCAGAGCAGAATATTGTGAAGGGCTCAAGCTAGAGAGTCT
Source organism: Triturus cristatus (assembly GCF_964204655.1). Classification (NCBI taxonomy): domain Eukaryota; kingdom Metazoa; phylum Chordata; class Amphibia; order Caudata; family Salamandridae; genus Triturus; species Triturus cristatus. The sequence goes on along the minus strand of NC_140590.1, from coordinate 1,080,970,546 downwards.
GGGGGCAGCAGCAGCTGATTGCAATTTGAGGTGCACAGACATTTATATCTTCACTAAAGGTGGGGAGGCACCCTACTGACTGTCCCTTGTTAAAATACACACAGTCCATCATAAATGAATGCTCCAAATGTGTTATAGTTGTGAGTTCTCAAGGAAATGGGGTAAATGTTTCTGGGGTTCTGTATTTGAAGTCCAAATATATGGAAAGCTACTTGAAGCCCTCATGGAATTTACACGTAGCTGTTCTCTCACAATACCCTGCAAAGGCCAGTGTGTTGGAGTTTCTGATTTGGGTCCACAGTGTAGCAAGGAAGAAACCTTTGAGCTAATCATATTGGCTTCATTAAATGAGGTTGAGGTCTGCAAGAAATTGAACCATAAAAAAGAAAGTCAGTGGCTTGTCCACTTGATCACAGCTGCAATGTGCTCAGTATCAATCCTCTCACTTCCTTGGCCAGGTAAGGTGGAAGAACTGTAGTCCCACAACTGTGTTTGATTGGTGAAATCCAATCAGGAATGACTCCACAAAAGAGTGTGTCTATTATAATGTTTCGTATCAACATGGATCCTGAGCCACTGTTGTGGCGCTGCGGCCAGGGTGAGTAACTCCGGAATCTGGGGATCACGGCTCGATCGCTGGCGGCAGATTAGCCCAGCACCATGTGACTCTGGGCAATAGCTTGCTTAATCTTCCCGACAGTCCCCAGCGCCTAGAGACCCTTACGGGTGATTGTTCGCGTTTTACAAATGTGGATTATCATTATTAATTATGAGGTTCCTCCTTATTAATGAACTATGCGACACACAGATAGAGGCAGTAGAATTTAGTTGATTTTTTCTAAATATCCAATACAGCTTGCCACTTCAGTATGTAGATGACTTGTTGCCAACTTCCACGCTTATATGAAATAAGCTGGTGTCTGAGACCAATATATCAATTCTTATTTGACTTCTTGGAAACACAGTGAACATGAATGGAAAAAGGATTGCACACGAGAACTTGGCACCATGCTGCCACCTCCTTGAAAACTAGTGATTTTCAGTAGATCTGACTGAGAGAAGCAGGAATCAAACCCCCACCTCATCTTCAAGAACAGCAAGGGTCCATCATCAAGGTTCTTGCTGTGAAAACCTGTTGCCCTCTGGGAATATAGACCTCATGCCAATACCAGAGTGCTCCTGCTGCCGAAGTGCAGAGTCACAGATATGATCATATCTGGGCCCATCTCTACATGTTTCCTGGAGAGAGTCACTTCTGTCTAGCATTCGGCCTGGGAGAAACAACAAAGATAAGGAAATACCTCTCACAAAGGCCCTGCCACAAAAAGGTAGTTGAGCAGCAAAAGATACCACCCTAACCTGAGGATACGTCAGAGGATGGGAAAACTTTAGGAACATTGAGTTTGAATCATTTATTTTATTGAAAGTGGAGGAAGGTGCTTTTCCTTCACTGGTAGGTTTCAAGAAGTACCCCTGACTGTGTTTAACCATCAAAGGCCATCTGCTGCTCCTCCACATGAGACTTCCTCAAACATCCTGGCAGGAATTCATGAAGGAGGGGTTGATGCCTGAAGACTTAACCCCTTTACATTTCTCCTGGAAAGAAAATGCACTTTCTCACTCATAGGCTATTGTGGGTTAGGACTCAATGTTTGGGTGGTTTACATTTTGGATTCAGTTGTAGCGTCCGCCTTTGTGCCAAAAAATGTCGTCTTACGGTCATGTAGCCCTGCTGTAAGCAGTGCAGTCAATGACAACTGTGTTAATGAATCTAGATCCCCCACCTGAAGATCTCACTGTTTCATGAAATATCATAAATTTATATTCTATTTTACCTAAATGTAAATTAAAGTCACATTTTATTTCTAAAAGAAGACTCGTTAGACATCACATGTATTGGGGGGCTCATTTGTATATTTCTAACCTTTCATCGCCCTCCAAGAGGAAGCTTTGACTGCTTTACTTCTCTACTCTGAGAGTCAACCCCCAAATAAAAGGTTCTGCCTATTACCTTTGTGTCCCTTCAGACTCTAGAGAACTTTACTGATGCAGTTATTTCAGGACCTGCATCTGTAATTCATCTGAGGATTCCTGATTGCCCAGCCGGAAGTGCAACAGTATCGTGAGATTTTCAGGATTACTTTGATTACCCACTGTCATGCACAGGGGATGTGACAGGTAGTCCACAGGCTGCCACCCCAAGACCACAACTCACTTCTGCAGTAGCTGCACCTCTACTCTCATCCCTGGCTTACAGAACTAAGCAGTGATTTAAAGACACTAAAAGAAGGTATTTTAATGTGATGGAGCTCCGGTCCTAGCACAAGACGTTGAGAAGAAGCAGATAGCAGCAGATAGAATGCAGACAGACAGTTATAAATTGTTGTCCTAGACCCAGGAAAGTCCTTGTTTGGGGTCTTGTGGTGCTACCTGGACACGGGCAAGATTACCCCATTCGACGGACAGAGTGAGTAGTGCTGCAGGTAAGGATAAATGTCCCTCATGCACTGTGCAGTGGGGGTGGAACATTTTGTTCTTTGTTCATAAATTTTGTTTGATTTTCCTTTTTGGAAACAGTTTGTGGGGGCCCTAAATAAAACAAACATTGCAAACAATAGATTATCGCTCCTCTGGTTTGTCCTATTGATGAACCCTGAAAGAGGAAGGGCTTCATTGTTTGCCTACCAATAGACTCAAGAGGGTAGTACTGTTGAACACGCCTCACCTGACCTGGCTGGTGGAGGCACAATTGGTTTTTTTGGGGGGTTCCCTGAAAGCCCTGAGTGAAAGCTATCTGACAGCTTCTTAATGTAAATTAAGTGCAGAGGCTTGGGGCAGAAGTAGACAACTCTGTGAATATTCTTAGCATACAAATGTGAACATTAGGCAGCATAATTTCTGTGGTACCCCTTTGTAAACATTGGAAAAAATGACTAGAGCAAATGGTTTTCAAACGGTAGCAGACTGATGTCATGAATGATTCCTGAAACTGTTGTTGAACATTTACTTTGTGTAAAATTAGTGTTTGCAAGATAGAGCATGAGTGCTTCCCATTGACGAGAACCCCATCAACAACTTTATTTTACTCTTCTTCGTTAGAGTGTCCGGAGCAAGGATAGATAGGAGGCTAGATAAAGTTCTGGGTGTTTGTATTTGTTGCAATTTTATGTTCTGAAAATAAACAATTGCAAACAAGAAATGGCAAAGCCAGCAAGTCTCACAATTTTGAAGGCACATGTTCAAGGTCCCTTGAAAAATTGGAACCATCACTTTCCTAATTCAGCTACAGTAACTCAGGCCCTTACTGGAGTGCCCTCCGGTCAGACAGAAGAGTGTTTACCATATGAAGCTGCAGTACCTTAAACCATCACTACAAGTTCCTTGCAGCGCTCCATGGCTGCTAGACCAATATTAAAGGTCCTTTTCATCAGACACTAATGCCTGCTCCTGTAGGCAACATTTCATTAGGTTTTTTCTAGATGTCCTAAAGCTTTCCACATCTCCTCCATTAGTCTCGGGGTACAAAAGAATTATGAATAGAACAGATGTCCTTTGTTGAAATTAAAAACGAACAATGGGAGCAGCCTTTATTTTCCACATGGCAAATCACAGGGAGCATGTGGCTTCAATACATACATTTGTATTTTCACTCTGACATGTCTGTTGATATGTGCTTTGTTACTATGGCCTCAATAAATGTCCACGATGATGACAGTCCACGTGAACTTTCTTAGTGCCTAAACTGCATGTGATGGAAGATTTCACCCTAATATTAAGCGATAGTACCAGTGGCTGGTATGCACAATCTTGCTACACATCATACAGGGGACATCTCTTTAGCTTCCAGTTGCAATGTAAAAGAGTGCAGCCATCACTTGTAGGGGAGCATGTAAGACTCCATTCTATTGATTACAGAACAGAGAAGGGTAACCAGGCCACAACGGTTGTGGTTTAGGTTGTGTCACTGATGTCCTGGGGTCCATCCTATTGTGGCTGTGCAACTTGGGCAGGTACACCCCTTTCTGCACTTGACACTCAGAGTAGATTGTGCCGGAACTTTATTAGGGCCGGGTCTACGCATCTGCTGTGCACCTCACACATTGATGTTTTTTAAAACGTCCCGTACTGAACTCGGTGCAGGCTGTGCAGCCACAGCGTGTTCACTGTGATTCACGGTGCTTAACAGTGACTGGCTGCGGCTGTGTGAGACTTCTTAAACACTTAGCATGCCATGAGGCTGAGCCCGCCGAAATCCAAGAGAAGATTCATAAATGTGATCATGGCAGGCAGTCGCTGAGCCGCGGGCCGTGGCCCTTAGTTCACTTCACAGTGCAGTGCTGTTGACTGTTACAGTCTCCAGAGAGTGTTGCCACTTTAGTTTCCGGCCGCGGAAGTTGGAACACACACAATGATTTATTTGGGCGGGCTCAGCCTCAGAGGGTTGGATTTTGGTTCCGATGGGGGGTAGGAGCTGTGCAAGTTACTGTGCGCCCTGCAGTGTGCGCAGATTTTTTGCACATGGGCCACGCCACGCCCAAGCATAACCACTGCAGCTAACCACGACGAGTCATCATCTTCGTTCAAGTCAGCCGCTGCCCGACCCGACCGACGACGACATTGAGGGCAAGCAGCCTGTGCAGGCATCGATTGGATCAGCCAGTACTACTTGTAGTACAGTTAGAAGTTAGAACAGAGCCGAAATTCATCGCCTCTGCGCCAGAGTAGGCGTCTGACAATCTATACAGCGGCGCCGGCAAAGAAAAAAGTGTACAGTAAGGTTTTTTTTTGTGCATCTTTTATATAGCGCGAACTTGACCCGAAGGTATTGAAGCGCTGTACATGAGCACCGTATTTACATCACATATTCGGGCACGGGGAGATTAAGTGATTTGCCCAGAATCACAGGATGTGGATGCGACCCCGAGGCTAGAACTCTGGTCTCCTGCACCAAAGTCGGCAGCGCAGCCGACGGACCACATCTCTACATCCCACATCCCACATCTAGAAATTTCACGAGCTGACTGTTATTAACAAACCAAACATGCTCTTTGTACAACCAAAATATGTTTAGTTTCTACCTCCGAGCTTCTTTTGCCCGTGTGTCTTTCTGAGACTGACACCGACTCAGCTCTCCAAACAACAGGGCGGGTAGTGGGTATGGCGGTACGTACGTATGAGGTAAGGATGGGCGTCCTACATTGGGTGCTGAAGCTGTATCCTTGTTCATGCCCTCATAGCAGACCCGTGTGCAGTGCTTCACAGTCCACTCCATACACCGCCCTGTCCCCTATAGCACTCCTACGCAATACAGCCCTGCCTTGTGTATACAGATGCGCTCCACTCCATACACCGCCCTGTCCCCTTTTACAGCACTCATGCGCAATACAGCCCTGTCTTGTGCATGTATGGTGCGTGCGCCTCCACTCCATGCACCCCCTGTCCCCTATAAAGTACTCCAGCCCTTCCTTGTCCACAGAGGTGCCCCACTTCATACACCACCCTTTCCCCCTATAGTGCATCCGCAATTCCGCATGCAATAGAGCCATGTCTCGTCCATACAGGAGCCCCACTGCACACACTGCACACACAGCACTCTCCCGTACACGGAGCCCCTGTACCACCCTCTCCACGAAAGTGCCAATGGCCGCCAGAGCATCTCGCCCCACAGCAGCAGTACGGCACTCTCCCCTCTGGAGAGCCAGCGCCTTATAAAGCCAAGCACGCCTCACTGCACTAGCGCTTGCATCCATGCACCCGCCAGAGCTCTCTCTCCGCAGGCAGCATCCCACCCTCCCTTGGCACATCCAGGCGGTCTGCCCACCAGGGCAGGAATAGCGAGACCTGTGTCTGATCCCCAACTGACCTCTGACCTGATCGTCACCGAATACGTGCTGACAGACTCGGAGGGGTATGGAGGGAGGGATGGAGGGAGGCAGAAGGCCCAGGGAGCACTGAAGGCCGAGTCTCACTGGGCTCAGAGAAGCCTTCCCTCTGTAGTAGGAAGTGCTGCCATCCCCAGACCTCTCCACCCAGCTGGAAAGAGAGAGAGGCGGCATTTAAAAGAGGCCTGCGTAAGGCTTGTGTGCCCACTTCTACATGGGCATGCCATCAATATTTATATATAGGTGGTACGGTACCCTTACCCCCTCAAGCACCGGAGAGCCCTGTACACGGAGATTGGCCAAAACCTTTCAGGCCTGTTTGACAATAGTATGTGAATCCTCGTCTTTCCGACCTTGTTGCTAGCGTTTTTAATTGAGTCCCTGCAGGAGTGTGTGTGTAGGTCCAGTGAAGTTACAAACTTTGAAGGTACCGGGGGGAGGAGCCAAGATGGCGACCGGAGCAGACGCTTGAGCGCCCGGCTCCGTCGGTCCGTGGCCTCGGACTACTATCCTGATGCTCATCCTCGCCGATTCTCGAGGTGCACCGTGTGCGAAGACGCGCTGACCGCGCTGCTGCTTTCCCGGAGTCTCAACCCGCCCGGATGCCCGAGTTCTGGGTGCTTTTGTCCTCGGCACTGAAACCCTGCGCCCTTACGGCCTTTGCCGGCCTCCTGGAAGCTCCGCAGTTACCGGACCAGCTAGCGCTAACCTGAGCCCCGCGGTCCCGATCTCGCCTCGCACCATGGATCGTTGCCGGAGAGCCCGGGGAGAGACGGCCGGACACCTTCTGCACCCTGTGCCTGACGGGCTGGAGCTGTGGGGTGGGCCCCGGTGCGGTGAGTCTCCTGCCCCGCTCTGAGGACCGGGCTGCGGGGGGCTGCTGCCCCCTTTGCCTATTGCCTAGCCAGCGGCGAGGGGGACCGGCGAGAAGATAAGCGACTGTCGGCCTTTCCTGTTGCGGCGTAGACCTGAGGGGAATTGACCCCTTGCCACGACCCCCCCCCCCCTGGCCATTGCACCGTATAGCGGCAAAACATGGCGTTGAGTGCCTGCTCGCGGCTGGGGGGTGATACTCCGGTCTCGCCCGCTGCCCACTTCGCCCTCCCTCTTCCGGACACCAGCTCCACAGTGCCGTCCCGGATTGCTGCCGATGTTGGGGCCCAGCTTCCGCTGACATGCGGCTCCGTTCTGGCTGTCCTGCGGGACTTTCAACTACAGATGTGCGCTGGCCTGCAGGCGCTGAGTGAGAGGTTTGACCCCATACTGTCGGCTGCGGGCCGTGAGCGCACTGTTTGTCATCCACAGGGCGTGGGTCTCCCGGTGCTCTTGTCCTCTTGCGGGGACGCAGCGGCGGTGTATGATTGTGCTACACTGGTGCCTTCATCTAGCGCTCCCGGCGCCCAGGGTCCACCGCTCTCCACCTCAACTGCGGATACTTTGTCCCCCTGGTCATGGCTGCCTGCTTCATTGTTCCCTGCCTCACCGCGTCCGCGAGGCTATCCTGCTGAGCGATACCTAACGGCTTCGAGGGACCGTCCGCAGTGGCCCACTGCTGCCTTTTTGTGGAACTCCTGTACCTTACTTGCCAGGTTTGGATTTTATGTGGTGCAACGAGGGACCCCAATCGGTGGTCGGCGGCCATTTCGTGATCCTACTTCACCATCCTCTCACAAGCGGCCATCTTGTCTTTGTCTGCTCGGGACACGGGGCCTTCACGCAGGAGCTGGTTTAATCCCAAGCCCGCGATCGGGCCAGGGCTAGACTGACTTCTATCGCTATGGTTTATGGACGGGCTGGCCTGGGACTGGGACTGTATGTATGTTTTGCGCGCACTCGTCGCGACTTGTATCCCTTGCTTAAACTGTGGTGCCATGGTATCTTTGCATGCCGTTTTTTGGCGTAGAGGGCTCCCAGTGTGTGGGGGCCATAACTGGCTGATGGTTCGGGGCGCTCTGGTGTCCAGTGGGCTCCTCCCCACCTTCTTTTCTGTTTTCTTCCCTTCTTTACTCTGTTCCTACTTTCTCTCTTCTTTATATTTCGGGTTCATTGGGCGACAGGCACTATGCTGGGGGGGGGGTAGGCCGTAGCCTCCGCATTGGTGTAGGGTGGGGGGGTAATACTCTGTTCTCAATTAGTTCTATGGGCCTTTCTTCTTTTATGTCTCTGTGCTCTACTTTCTTCGATTCGGGGTCCGGGTGTGGGGTGGATCGAGTGGGGGCGGCTCTGGAGGGGCGCGTACTTGCTCATGTGACTATCCTGATATATCTCTGCACCGCCTCACTGATTGAGATTTTACTCCCATTGTTGTTCTTACTGATGTTGCTGCTCGCCCGTGTGGTGAAGCTATCTTGCGGACTCGAATCTACTTTGCTCTTATCCTTCATTGACTTTTTTCTCTGATAAAATTATCAAAAAACTTAAAATTAACCTTCACCTCTCCTTCCCCGGGTTTCAAAGATATCTCCAGTATGTAACTCATAACCTGTTGTTAATCCTGACCGTTGATGCACGGGGGCTGTAATGTGGGTATCAGTGCTTTACTGTATCGTGGCCGGCCTGACGGTTGTAGGCCCGTATTTGTTCTTTTAAGATGCACGAATAAAGGTTTTTAAAAAAAAAAAAAAACTTTGAAGGTACCCAGTGGAAACACTGCCTTTAGAAAATGCAGGCTTCTTTGATTTTCTGCAAAAAATTATGACTTCATCTGCTGGTCTTTGCAATTGTAAGAGTTCTGTAATACAGCAAGTCTAGGAAATTTAAGTCCAAGAAACGTCTGGCATTTGTTTTGATTACAGGTCATCTACAAATGTTTAAGTGTCGAACCTACTTTAAAGGGGGAATGTTATTTCTCAAATTTGTACTGTAATTTTGTACATTTGAGTTAATGTAGTAAATAATGTATTAATTCAAGCAAAAACATGGTGGATTTGGACTTTGCAAATCCATGCATTACAGTGAAGAAAAACGTTCTTTAGTGCTGTGATGCTCTTATTAAATGTTAGTCGCTCAAGGGATCATACTACATTGGTAGGCGTGTAGTTAGTTCAGGACTTCATATTACTACATTAAGGATGGATGAACAGGAAGGAACTGTTAAATAAAGACCTGCATTCACAGTTCAGCGCACATAGTGCTTCGTATTTACCTGGGAAGACTAGAATATAAGCGACTTGAATAAGAATGTGCTCCATTCCATTTGCCAGTTCATTGGTTGAAACCAACATGAAGTCGTCTCCTCCACATTTGGTTTTGGGGTAGTGGAGGCGGCATCGCCCTTAAGTCTGGTTAGGCTCATCGAGGTTAACCTGTGCGCTCACATGCAGACTGGCCCTGAATTTTCTACCCCAAGAATCTTCTTTTCAACTCCAATACGGCCTGTTGTGGCTTCCATCACTAATATTGAGGTTAAAATGACTTGTGCAAATACTTCATATGCAATTTTTAACTGTAGTTTCTCATGATGTACAGTTAATTATATTTTTTTTAGCCCAATGCACTCAGTGCATTTTACACCACATGGGTGCTGCTTCAGGACTCAGGAGCAGTACTTCTGTGGTATCTCTTTTAGTGAGTTTCTTTTGGCTGTAAGATCTCATTCGGAGCGCTGTATTATCAGAACGTGTTGCTTGTCTAACCTGCCTTCAGTTAGTCAATAATGTTTTAAGCCAGACTGCATGTGTGATTTGAGGCAGATGAAATATGCTAGCCTGGACGTGCATAGAATACCTTTGGAATGCTGGGCTGGTTTAAGGTTAGACCTTCACAATGTTTAGACAACCAGGAAACCCCGATTGGGTGTTTTCCTGCCCCACCACAACATAAAATCACCCATCACTGATCCTTCTAGCACCACAGGCTCTTCCCTTTGATGCTTACATATGAGGAAGGCTCCCTTTCTGAAATTCAGATCAGGTATTACATCTGACTTTTAGCAGTGCCAATTGAAGATGTGGGTGGAGCTAATAGAGTAAGTGGGTGGATCCAGTGGGTGGAGCCAAAGAAAAGTAAGTGTGGCCTCTGACATACATTTCAGCACCTGCACTTCATATTTTAACAAATTAAGCACTGAGCTACAGGCTTCTCAAGGTGGACATGTGTGGAGCAAGAGCTCAGAAAGCATTATACAAGATAAAATAATGTAATATTCAGTCTAGTGCATACCTTTTTATGTAAAAAGAAATGACACTAATATTGAGATGGCCACTGCCCTGAGAGCCCAATGGCATGCATAAGTGACATACTCACTCGTAGTTTGGCTCTATATCAGAAACAAATGTTTATTTTTCTCCTTATTTTAGTAATATTTGTAAAATATCCGCAGCTTGTTATGTAAATTGAATGTTTAAACCATCAAATAATCGGTGTCATGTAAAGGACATGAATCCATCATAAAATATAAAAAAAATCTATCTATATATATATATATATATACATACTACTTTGTTAATTTGGTCTCCTTCTACCTCAAGGTTTTGTGCCTGATTGGAATGAACAAAACGTGCTGCTTGTTACCATTTATTTGGAGACATTCATTTTTGAGACACTCATTTTTATGGGGTTTTTTTTGGCATTTGGCCACCGGACTAATGTAATATTGACATGAATTTACAATTGGGACACATGCCTAGCATTGAAATTTGTTTTCATGTGGTCGCCACTAACATTTATAAAGTAGCCATGATGCATTATGGGAGTGGGAGTCCCCCAGCAAGCTCAGTACGCACCTGGCGGCAGTTTGTGCTTACTCTGGCCCCATGGTGCGAGTGTCAGCATTATTCTGTTTTTGCTGTTGGAGACTTGAAAAACCGACCAGTGAAAAGTTCGGAGTACATGAGGATGTCGTTATCCTAATGTGTGACAAATGCTGATTTCCGGTGGACTCATGCCTTCGAAATGTGAAATGGTGATATCTTGTCTCATCTCTGTTACATTTGAGTATTTGTGCAGCATGATTCTTATTAATTTTTCCTATATATATATATGTATAATAATAAGGCTGGTGATACGATGTGAGAGGTTTGGCGCCGTGTTTTAATTGCCTGACGTGACCACCATGGCAGGCGACTTTAAGTTTATGTTTATGTGCCTATTGAAAGATAAAAGGCGCATATTATGTTGGTTTGGCAATGAGCTGTGAAATGTACAATTATTTCTTTTTATTTTTTGCACATTCATTTATCAGTGATGTCATAAGCATTTATAGTACTGCATTTATGCTGTTATTAATGTAAAGATCTCTACGCAAGAGTATATTACATCACTGATGACATCATCCAGAGAATATGTGTCTTTCTGTAAAATAAATATTTTTTATATATGGATATCTAAAGGTTAATGGAAGAATAAACGGGTAAATAAGTGTCTAAATGGATGTTTTTCGTTTGTAAAATTAATTGTATAACTGAGTTATTAACAGTATCTTAGTGAATACAGTGATGTAATATGTGACGTCATCAGCAGTGGATTGCAGTCGTGTGAGTTATAGTTACCTAAACTAACTATAACGGGGGAATTTCATTTTTTTTTACGAGTGAAATGTCCAGCTGACTATAACATGTGTGAAACCTATGTTTTTTTTAAGTGAATATATATATATATATATATATATATATATATTCAGTGAAAAAACCATAGGTTTCACACACGTTATAGTTAGGAATTAGCATTTAAAAAACCTTAGAAATTCAGTGAAAAAACCATAGGTTTCACACATGTTATAGTTAGCTGGACATTTTACTCGTAAAAAACCAATGAAATTGCCCCGTTATAGTTAGTTCAGCTAACTATAACTCGCGCGCCCGCAATGCACTGCTGATGACGTCACATATTACATCACTCATGACATGGTCAGTGACATCACTCATGACATCACTGATGACATCTCAAATGACATCACTGATGACATCACTGATGACATCATCCAGTGAATGTGGGTTTTTCTGAAAATTAAATATGTTTTATATATGTATATCTCAAGGTCAATGGAAGAATAAATGGGTATATAAGTGTCTAAATGGATGATTTGTTTTTGAAAAATTGATTGTTTAACTGACTGATTAAGTGTATCATAGTGAATACATGTTTTAGTGAGTAATGTTTAAATATGTATATATCTGTATCAGTCTCTCACTTTGTGTATAAGTGGCTGCATGGGTTGGTGAGTAGATACATGGGTGTCTATATAGGTTATTAGTTGGTTTTTTGAGTATCAGTCTGAGTGTCTGCATGGTTCGGTGGGGGGTATTACGTAGTGCATAGGTGTATGAATGAGTGACTCACTGTTTGTATGTGTTGAACACAGCATGTGTGCAGGACTGTATGGGTGGATGAGTGTGTGCATGGATGTGTTATTGAGTGAATGACTGTCTCAATAGTGTCTTTATGAGTAACTACATATGTTTTAAACTAGTATATGTGACTATTGGTGTATATATGTGAGTATATGTGAGAGTGAGAGATTGAAAGAGTTCTTGTATGAATAAGTATGTGTTTCTATAAGTGATTGTTTAAAAGACTAAGTATGTGTAAGTTTCCGTAGAAGTAAGTGTGGTGGTGTGTGTATAACTGTATATGCAAGTAAATGTATGTTTGATTCTTTGTTAGCATGAGTGACTATGTGTGTGAGTAACTCTATGGATGAGTGGCATTGTGTAACAGGATGTATAGGTGTATGAGTACATATGATGAGTGAGTACATGTATGAGTGACTGAATTGGACTGTTGGTGAATGAGTGGATGTGTATGTGGATCTTAGAATTACTGAAAAGGTTGTTTTATCTGGTATTGGTATGTCCATTGTTTTGAACATTGTAGTTTCTATTTTTGAATGTGTGTGTCAAAGGTTATATTAGGGGAAGAGGAGGTCTGCCACTCTATCACAAGGATGATGTCATCAGTGATGTCATCAGTGATGTCATTTGAGATGTCATCAGTGATGTCATGAGTGATGTCACTGACCATGTCATGAGTGATGTAATATGTGACGTCATCAGCAGTGCATTGCGGGCGCGCGAGTTATAGTTAGCTGAACTAACTATAACGGGGCAATTTCATTGGTTTTTTACGAGTAAAATGTCCAGCTAACTATAACATGTGTGAAACCTATGGTTTTTTCACTGAATTTCTAAGGTTTTTTAAATGCTAATTCCTAACTATAACGTGTGTGAAACCTATGGTTTTTTCACTGAATTTCAAAGGTTTTTAAAATGCTAATTCCTAACTATAACGTGTGTGAAACCCATGGTTTTTTCAGTGAATTTGCAAGGTTTTTTAAATGCTAATTTTTTTTTTATTCTTCAATTTTTTCAAACATATTTTTAATTTAATTTACTTACCTTTTATAAAGACTATGCTTTAATTTTTAAAATCCTTAAATATTTTTTTTTAATATATTTTTTAAAATAAACATGTAAAATTTATTTCCAGTTCTTTTTTTTTTTTTTTTTTTTTTTTTTTGGTACGCGTACCGTAAGCTCACGGTAAGCGTACGGTTTACGCAACGTCCGTAATCTATCTACGCTGCTTGCGTATAGTTACGCACTTTGCGTAGCCGCGCGTACTGCGCGTGGGACGCGTGCGCGCTTACGCCACACGCGCACGTTACGCGGAAGTGCCGGGAAATGACTGTTATGCGCATGCGCGCAAGCGAGTGTCTTTTTTACGCGCACGCGTACTTTTTGCCGTAAGCGTACCGTAAGCGTACCGTAAGCGTACGGTAGGTCATGTGATCTTGAAACACAACTTTTGATTGGTTGAAACTACTTTCAGTTCTAGAACTCTCCTACACCACACCCATTCCCCTCATTTCTGCTTGTGATCCCTTGGGAGAAGGAGCTGGTTTGTCTTTGGGATACGATGGCAGAACAGCAGAGCTCTTCTGAGAGTGAGGCTAGCACTAGCAGCACTGTCTTGAGGCAGAGATCGAGGAAACAAAAGCCTTCTTATGTTTGGGATTATTTTACTTTTCCAGAAGGCCAGCAAAAGGTGAATGCACCCTTAGTTACTTGCAAGCTGTGTCAGCGTGTACTTTCTAGAGGTAATCCTAACAGGAAATATTCCTTTGGGAATCACACCATGAAGAGACACCTCCAGGATGTACACAGAAGGACACATGGTCATCTTTTTGGAGGTAACTCTTCAGAAAGACGAGCCAGTACATCCACAGCAGCTCAGCCTGGACCATCACCTGCAGGGCTTACTCCTTCTTCTGCAGGTCAGGTGAGCCCTTCATCTGTGGCGGGAGAATCTCCTTTTGCTGGCCCTCTGGAAATGAACCCTCGATTTCGGAAGGTTGATATTCATTGCACATTTTGTAAAGATCTAATTTGCCATAGGGAGACCAGTGTTTCCCTAGTGAACAACAAAATAGATCAGCACATTTGTCGCTTTGAATAATTTTCCCATGCTTCCTTTCCTCTGTCCCTGCATGAACACAACGGTTCTTTTAAGAGCCAACCTTATCTTTCATCTTTTTTTTACATATGTTTTTAAAAACTTTTTTTTATTTTTTTTTACCGTACGCGTACGGTGCGCGTACTTTTTTTTTATTTTTTAAAAAAAACACTAAAAATCATTTATCACATTACATTGTCCTTGAGAGACTACAATTATTATTATTGACTTACCATACTCACTGAAAAAATATTTATTCATTTCTTTTTTTAAAAAATAGTTTTAAAAATGTTTGTAGTTTTCGAAAATTTTCTATATCTATCTGGAAAAAAAGAAAAAAGTATTAATATTTTTTAAACATTTTATAATACAGTACACATATTTACATTTTTTACCAAAAAATCTTTTTGCCTTATTTTTGCTGTTTTCAGAATATATTGCATTTCACTATAAATTGTGAAAGCAATTGCATTCATCATTTTACAGCGGGCAAAAAAAAATACCAATCACAAAGATTGTATTAAAAAAGCCCTGATTCTTTTTTTAATTAAACTTAACATTATAGAAATGCATAATATTGTAAAAAAATATCATCTAATACCAATACTTATTTCTTTTAAATACCGTCTGATATGTTTGTTTCAGAACTATAATCACAATATTATATCTCAAATAACTCCAAAATACATCTGATTTCATTTCCTTTAGGCCAAATAGTAATTTTAATTTTTTTTTTGGAATAAATTTCCAACGGAAATCCAATAAAATTCTAAAGTTTAATTTGTCCAGATCTCACCGATTCTCTGTAACATTTTGGTTCACGAAAATTTTTTGAATAATTTATTTAGTCCACAATAGAATTGGTTACTTTTCCACATGGCCAAATAGTAATTTTTTAAATCATTTTTGAAAAAATTTCCAATGGCAGTCCAATAACATTCCAAAATTTAAAATGTGCAGAAGTTACCGATAATCTCTAAATTATTGGTTTTTCAAAATTGCATTAAAAATTAAAAAAGTCCACATTACAATTGGTTATCTTTCCATTAGGCCAAATGATAATTTTAAAAATCTTTTTTTTACAAAATTGCAATGGTAATCCAGTAAAATGGTAAAATTATTTTGTCCAGATCTTGCCAAGTCTCTCTAAAATTTAGGTTTCAGGAAGATTAGATAGGAATTTGCTAAATCAAAAGGCAAACGTTGTTTGAAAATCAATTGGGAATCATTACACAGTGTCCAGCCTTTTTCACATTTTAGATAAACTGTGTAATGTCCAGAAGTAACAGTAGGTCCATCATGGAAAATTATTGCAACAGTTACAAAAGTTTTTCCTGAAATTGATAATTGCTGTCCTGTAAACTTCTTTATTAAAGTATCCAATTTTGAACCATCAGCTCTACATCGTTGCATCATTAAAATTACATACTGTCCGTATTCCTTTAAAATTAATGTTGAAAACATGTCAGAATTACACTCACCACATTTCATGCTATGATTAGCATCTTTAACTAATTTTGCAAAAGTGACTGTTTTACTCTCTGGCAATGTCAAATAAATAAACCTTTCATTATCAACAATAGAGCCACATATATTATAACAATTATCACAACTATGTTCCCATTTATAAGAGAGACCAAAAAAAATGTCAATGGGAACTCCTTCTTCTTCCACTACCTGAAGAAAATACATCAAAAATTCATGTGCATCTTGCTGTTCATTTTGAGAAAACTGTGTTCGTCCTGAACATACATCTAAAAGTTTTCTAATGTCAGTAGCACTTTCTATTTGAGTTTTATCTTTACTCATCTTTTGAAAAAGGAGACTCAGCTCTGAACAGAATCTTTTTCCCTGATTTACTATTATCTGCTCTTGCAAACTTTCCAGATAAAATGCAACATTCAGCACTACATTTGCGTAGCAGTTGATACCAGAGCTATTTTCAAAATGACATCCTACAACCTGTTCTTCATTTTCCTTTTTCTTTTTGCTTGCAATTACATCACTCCTCTTTTTTTTCCTCTTCTCTACATCTTCACTACAGATATTCTCATTTTTTCTTTTACGAGAAACTACACGTTTCTCCAACACAGGATACTGACCTAAATGAGGAGCATAGCTTCTTCTTAATCTATTATACTCCTTTACACAATTTGTATCAGCACTAACTTTTGATTCTTCAAAGTCTATCATGAATAAACCTGATAATGTTTTGACTCGTGACAAAGCAACATATGCCATACCTTCTTTGAACACAGTTGAACCAATGTTCACAAATGCACAATCTACAGTCAATCCTTGAGACTTGTGAATAGTTACAGCATATGCTAGAGAAAACGGAAACTGCTTCCTACGTACATATAAGTCTTTTACAAGCATAAAACGAACTGTACAACGACAAATATCTTTTACTTCATCTATCTGATCAAATTTTATTTTTAAACATTCAATTCCTTCTTTTTTCTGATAATTAATAAAACCCACAACTCTTCCCATCGCTCCATTAACTAAACCTTTCTCAACATCCAAATTTCTCCTTAAAAACACTCTACAGTTCATGCAAACATATAGATTTTTTTCTAATCCAGCTGTTTTGGAGATGTTCTTCTCTAGTGAGTCCAATTTATTTTTCAGTTTGCCTGTTACTGTGACAGTAATTCTTCCATCCTCAATTTTGTCCACTGCTTCCAATTTCCTGATCTCTTCCTTTTCCAATTTCAAAAGCTCCTCATTGAATATTGAGCATTCACGTAGAGTAGGCATTAAGCAGATGACACTTTTGTTTTCTGCAATGTTCTTGTATATCTTCTCTGCAACTATTTCTTCCTTTGGAAATAAATTATGTAGCAGCCGAGTCTGTAATGCTTTTTTGCCAGCTTCTGTGAGTAGTCCAATCCTGATATCTTTCAGAATACTTCCATATTCTTCATCGTTTGCTTGCCTCATATTAGTTGTAAGTTCCTTGTACTCAAAGAAGGACCAAATATTTGTATTACCGATACTTCCCAATGACTTCTTCGTGTCTTCATGTGTCACAGTATTAAACACTGGTTGTCCTTTAACTGGAGTAAGTTGCAAAAGATCTCCAAAAACTATGACGTGTTTTCCACCAAATAACACGTCATAGTCTGTCTTCAAAATTTGCTGCATTCTTAAATGCACAAAGGCAAGCATTAAGTTTGATACCATGCTCACCTCATCAATAATGAGAACTTGCATCTTCTTCAATACTCGTGAAACTTCCAAGGATGCTTCTCCAGTTAGCTTGTTGAATTGTATTTTGTTCTCATGCTCCACTGGTAACATTAGCAAACGATGTAAGGTGATTCCTTTTATGTTATATGCTGCTAACCCAGTTGGAGCAGTAACCACACAAGACAAAGTAGAATCCGTTTTTTGCTTTAGGTAGCTTCTGATGACTTTAATTAGGAAACTTTTTCCAGTGCCAGCTTGTCCGCTTACATACATCCTGATTGGATGAAATGATGTGCATGAGCACTCTTTTTTTACATGTAGAAATCCGTGATCAATTTTGTTTTTGATCTCTTCATAAATTTGTTGCTGCTCTTGATTCAGTTGTCTTTCCAAATGTTCTAAGTCTATAAATTCTTCTTGAGCTTGATTCATAGCTGTTTCCACTTCATTCATGGCTATTGATGCTTCATTTTCAACGATTGGTTGTCCTAGGGGATCTTGACTGTGTGTTCCTGAACTTTGGCTGTCCTGAGAACTGTCTCTAGCTATTTCTGCTGCAATTGTAGTTTCCTGTTCAATTTCTTCATTTAACATTTGCAGATAAGTTGTGAATGTATTGCATTGTATGCTGTCTTTGCAAGCATTAAATGAATCCTCATAGCTTTGAAATTCTCCCAGTAGTTCATCCTCTGTACGCCATGGTTTAAACAACTGTAAAAGAGCCAAGTAGTAAAATTCTTTCTTGTCGGTAGTGTCGCAACTCAGCTTCCGGTGATTTATCAAACTTCCTTTGGTTTGCTTCACCAAACATCCTTCTTCACCAACAACTTTATATTTTCCATTATTAATGTCTTCTGCAGCTTTCCGTGAATAAATGTAGTTCTGCAACACTTCATAGAGACACATGTTCTCCAGATGATGACTTCTCTTGGGATAATATGTGTCCAACATGTTTGTTTTCAATATATCTGTACTTTCTGGGTCATTCTCGGCCAAATATTCAATTTCTCCAACAGATTTCAGTACCCGATTTCTCATTGCTGCAAGGCCTAAACTTGCCCAAATTATTCTTCTTGACTTCGAGTAGAGACTTGCAGAAGATAACCTATCTGAACATTCGTAGGATCCAATTTCTCGATGCGATAACATCTTCAAACTGAAACTGTACAGCTTCTTACTGACAGTCTTCTCGTGAGAAATCTCTTCCCACATTTCCTTCAATTCTGTTTTTTCTGATTTCGTAATGTAAGACGTTACATATCGTGCAACAGCAATGGAATTGTCAGCTACATACTGTATATCCATGTTAGCGTTCCACATGGATAAAATGACTGGGTTGTAGTCATTTATATTTTTTGATTCTTCTTTTCTTTTAAGGTTGTAGGTATTCTTAGGTGATTTTCTTGTGATAGTATGTCTCACAGCTGACATAAAACTGTTTACTCTTCCATTTGAAAGAACAGGTCTAGGAAATCCAAATCGACATTTAGTGTAGTATTTTTCTTTGCTCTTGTATTTCCGTCGACAGTATTTTCCACACCGATGACTTTGGAAACGTAAAACTTGCTCCTTTAACTTGTTCTCTTCTGTGCTTTTTGGTATACCACATGTTGCATATTCTTCAATGTAAGATAACACTGCTTCATCAGTATCTGTTCCAAACTTTGGGGCATCCTTGATCCACAACAGCATATGAATATGAGGAGCACCTCTTGCCTGGTACTCTTTTCTCCAAAAGAAATCCACTACTTCTCCAAGGGGTGGATTTTTTTTATTGCAGATGAAGGACATCATAGCCTCAAATCTATGATTGAAATATCTGCAAACATTAACCGGATCCAATGAGCACAGTTCTCCTGCTGTCTTGTATTCGATGTTTTTAATGTTTGAATTGGCCTCTCGTAGAAAATCCAGTAAATCATCCCAAGCGTACTCGGCACAGCTTAGGGTAAGGAACCATGTTGGTGTTCCTAAATTGCGTAACATGCATTTTAGTTCACCATGGCGTCGGTACCAATATTCATTTGTCCCACGCTGACAAGCCATCAGATTGATCAGTTGTGTTTCCAAATGATCATCTCGGTGCTGCACTTTCTCCATAAAATCCTTAGCAGACACATTTTGTAAATGTACTCCACTTTTTAAAATGTGATTTACTGCATAAGACAGTGCAGACAAGTCGCTTTCAAATAAAAGATGAAACAAATAAGGAATACTTTGTCGAAATCTGGGATCTTCAGCATATAGTCTTGTAGTCCGATACTCTGAAGCTGGAATCTGTTCTGGACGTTCATCGTATCGTCCTCCTTTTCCCGTAGGAAACAGCTGGGGAAAACATCGAGCTTCCAAGCTCTCCTCCCATACACTCACGGGAGTTCCTTTTGCTTTCTTCATCTGAAAGAGATCAATATTGTCTCCCATAACTTCTTTCGAATGAAGAGGATGTATGCTAAAATGTTCATAAATTTCTTCTTCCTTTGTCTTGTCCACTTTTTCAATTTGTCCAGTTGGTGTTTCTGTGTCTTCTTGAAAATCTTCGTCTTCTTCTTCTTCTTCTATATAAATTGATTCATACCATTTGTTATTTTTTTTCAAATACAAATTTGCTCTTTGTACTTTCCGCACATCTACCAGCTCCTGCCAAATCTTCTTATTCTTTGTAGGTACACCATTAACCAGAATAATTAATGGTTCAGTTTCCAAAGTATCCGTATCAATAGTTTCCATATTTTTTTTCAAATCCAAGGGCAAATACACCACTCTACCTTTTAAACCTCTCAGTAAATCTGAAGGAGGTAATTTACCAGTTTTGGGCTCCATACGTACTATGGTCTGGAACGGATGAACACATTGAATGAGTATAGACTCATATGTATTTAATTCAGAAAGTTCAGCAGGAATAGCATCCAATTCTAAATTATTATGTACAGCTCTGGTCGGCATTCTATTTTCCTCTAACTTGTTGTAACAGTATTTACAAATACGCTGATCTTCACCCAATTCAAAACAATTTTCAAGAAATATATATGTGG
This sequence comes from Triturus cristatus, assembly GCF_964204655.1. Lineage (NCBI taxonomy): Eukaryota > Metazoa > Chordata > Amphibia > Caudata > Salamandridae > Triturus > Triturus cristatus. Next base: position 1,080,950,046 of record NC_140590.1, on the reverse strand, counting down.
CAAAATCCATCCACTTATAATTATCTTCATTTTCACTCTTTCTGTAGAGATCAACATTCCTAGTTTGTTTTCTATAATGAGTTCTGCGGCAACAAATACAAGTAACATTTGGTCTTTCATTAGAGACTATTGCAAATTTTGTTATGTGATCATTAAATGTCTTACTTACAGAAGGTTCTACATTCTCTTCCACTTCTTCCTCATTTACTGTGTCCTTCTCTGCACTGTTTTGTTCAGGACCAAAGTAACAAAACTGAATTTCATCAACAACCTTCTCTACATCTGATACCGTTCCTCGGAACAGAGCCCTATTCAATTCATTTAACTTTATTGCTGGACTTTTGGCAAAATACAACCGTCTCACAAACTTTCTCATTTCAGTATGATGAACAGCCAGCATCCTAAAATGATGGAAAACACTATTGCACACTTTTCTAGATAGACAAGCCAGAGAATGACCCTGCAAACCAGTATTCTCTCTCACTCTGCATGGATCCAGACTTTGAAGCACCTTAATCTTCTGTTTTACACTTTTTTTACTATATTCTCTTAGAAACTCTCGAAATCTGTCAATAGATTCCTGACGCACAGTGCAAATACTACTACAATTCCAAGTGTACACTGGGGCTTTAGGACGTCTCCCCATTGCCTCATCTGCCATCACTTGTACCTCATCTCTTGGAACCATTATCTCCTTCTCCATTATGCAACCATTTTTTACTTCGTATGAACGACCTCTGGTGTCAACTGCATGCAGCAAACTATTACTTTGAAAATAGCTCTCTTCATTAAAAAAAGGTTCACTACTTGAACTATGCATCCACTTTCCTAAAAACACTTTACAAAAGTTTGTTCTGTTCACTACTCTTTTGCTTTTGCTTTGTGATTTCAGTACATTAACCATTTTATCTAATGTACGCATCCTATTCAAAATTAATATGAATAGTTTCCTTTTTAATTCTAATGCTTTTGCTGCAATGGCTTCAATTTCTTTTTTTCTCTTGTAATATTTTGCCTTTTGCTTATATTTCTTCACATCCTTTATCATAACTCTTCTCTGAAACATTTTTCTACGTATCTCTTTAAACGCTGTTTTTCTGTTTATGTAAAACTTTTCAGTTGCAGAAGGTATATTTGCATTAACTAAATTCTCAATTTTTTGCTGTTCTCTTCGTTTTGTTACATTCTTCCCTGGACAGACATTTTGTACATTTTTCTTTGTTTTGAATATTTTTTTAAGAAATTCTTTTTTCTGCTTACCAGAAGATTTTTTCTTTTTCCCAACATGAGCATCTTCTACTAACTTTGGTCCTCCAGTTGTCTTCAAATATAGTTTTTTTTTTAGCGTTTTTTGAACTCGAGATTTTGTAGGCATCTTAAAATTTGTTCACTGTTCTTCAGCAATACCTGAAAAAAACTAAAAAAAAATCCTTTATTGTATTTAAATATATTACTACATTTCTTTTCACAATAGTCACAAAACAAAATTTCTTTGCCAATTTGAATGCACACAAACTGCTCTTTTTTTTGGGCAAGTGAAAATCTCTTTTACAAACTGTCACATTATGAAACCACTTTTCAGATTTTTTAAAAAGCCCATGTCCAGAGTGCTACACTCCAGCAAGGGCAACCAGCCTTAGTGAAGCTCAATGTATTTGCATTACAGACTGAAACCTGAAAACCCCACTCGCTTCTAAATACTGTGCATGACTATACACGGCAAGCACATGGGTGTGTGCTAAGACTCTGCTTCTTCCCCCAAAAATTCACTCCCCCTTTCCATCTAATGCAACTGTGAAATCACCAGAGCAAGACGCAATAAATCTCTGCCTATAATTCCTCTATGCACACAGAGTCATGTTTTCACATTAGTCCCAAAACGAAATTTCTTTGCCATTTTTAAAGCACACTTACTGCTCTTTTTTTTTTCGGGGCAAGTGAAAATCACTTTTACAGACTGACACATTATGAAACCTTTTTTTTTAATTTATTTAATTGCACTTGTCCAAGCTGTTTTTTTCAGACCACCACCATGTGTATTCGCGGTGACTGCCTACACTCCAGCAAGGGCAACCAGCCTTAGTGATGCTGAATGTATTTGCATTACAGACTTAAACCTAAAAACCCAACTCGCTTGTAAATACTGTGCATGACTATACATGGCAAGCACATGGGTGTGTGCTAAGACTCTGCTTCTTCCCCCAAAAATTCGCTCCCCCTTTCCATCTAATGCAACTGTGAAATCACCAGAGCAAGACGCAATAAATCTCTGCCTATAATTCCTCTATACACACAGAGTAATTTTTTCACATTAGTCCCAAAACAAAATTTCTTTGCCATTTTGAAAGCACACTTACTGCTCTTTTTTTTTCGGGCCAAGTGAAAATCACTTTTTACAATTGGAAATCACTTTTACAGACTGACACATTATAAAACCACTTTTTTTGATTTATTTAAATGCACATGTCCAAGCTGTTTTTTCAGACCACCACCATGTGTATTCTCTGTGACTGCCTACACTCCAGCAAGGGCAACCAGCCTTAGTGATGCTGAATGTATTTGCATTACAGACTTAAACCTGAAAACCCCACTCGCTTCTAAATACTGTGCATGACTATACATGGCAAGCACATGGGTGTGTGCTAAGACTCTGCTTCTTCCCCCAAAAATTCGCTCCCCCTTTCCATCTAATGCAACTGTGAAATCACCAGAGCAAGACGCAATAAATCTCTGCCTATAATTCCTCTATACACACAGAGTCATTTTTTCACATTAGTCCCAAAACGAAATTTCTTTGCCATTTTGAAAGCACACTTACTGCTCTTTTTTTTTTCGGGGCAAGTGAAAATCACTTTTACAGACTGACACATTATGAAACTTTTTTTTTAATTTATTTAATTGCACTTGTCCAAGCTGTTTTTTTCAGACCACCACCATGTGTATTCGCGGTGACTGCCTACACTCCAGCAAGGGCAACCAGCCTTAGTGATGCTGAATGTATTTGCATTACAGACTTAAACCTAAAAACCCCACTCGCTTGTAAATACTGTGCATGACTATACATGGCAAGCACATGGGTGTGTGCTAAGACTCTGCTTCTTCCCCCAAAAATTCGCTCCCCCTTTCCATCTAATGCAACTGTGAAATCACCAGACCAAGACGCAATAAATCTCTGCCTATAATTCCTCTATACACACAGAGTCATTTTTTCACATTAGTCCCAAAACGAAATTTCTTTGCCATTTTGAAAGCACACTTACTGCTCTTTTTTTTTCGGGCCAAGTGAAAATCACTTTTTACAATTGGAAATCACTTTTACAGACTGACACATTATAAAACCACTTTTTTTGATTTATTTAAATGCACATGTCCAAGCTGTTTTTTCAGACCACCACCATGTGTATTCTCTGTGACTGCCTACACTCCAGCAAGGGCAACCAGCCTTAGTGATGCTGAATGTATTTGCATTACAGACTTAAACCTGAAAACCCCACTCGCTTCTAAATACTGTGCATGACTATACATGGCAAGCACATGGGTGTGTGCTAAGACTCTGCTTCTTCCCCCAAAAATTCGCTCCCCCTTTCCATCTAATGCAACTGTGAAATCACCAGAGCAAGACACAATAAATCTCTGCCTATAATTCCTCTATACACACAGAGTCATTTTTTCACATTAGTCCCAAAACAAAATTTCTTTGCCATTTTGAAAGCACACTTACTGCTCTTTTTTTTTCGGGCCAAGTGAAAATCACTTTTTACAATTGGAAATCACTTTTACAGACTGACACATTATAAAACCACTTTTTTTGATTTATTTAAATGCACATGTCCAAGCTGTTTTTTCAGACCACCACCATGTGTATTCTCTGTGACTGCCTACACTCCAGCAAGGGCAACCAGCCTTAGTGATGCTGAATGTATTTGCATTACAGACTTAAACCTGAAAACCCCACTCGCTTCTAAATACTGTGCATGACTATACATGGCAAGCACATGGGTGTGTGTTAAGACTCTGCTTCTTCCCCCAAAAATTCGCTCCCCCTTTCCATCTAATGCAACTGTGAAATCACCAGAGCAAGACGCAATAAATCTCTGCCTATAATTCCTCTATGCACACAGAGTCATGTTTTCACATTAGTCCCAAAACGAAATTTCTTTGCCATTTTTAAAGCACACTTACTGTTCTTTTTTTTTCGGGCCAAGTGAAAATCACTTTTTACAATTGGAAATCACTTTTACAGACTGACACATTATGAAACCACTTTTTTTGATTTATTTAAATGCACATGTCCAAGCTGTTTTTTCAGACCACCACCATGTGTATTCTCTGTGACTGCCTACACTCCAGCAAGGGCAACCAGCCTTAGTGATGCTGAATGTATTTGCATTACAGACTTAAACCTTAAAACCCCACTCGCTTCTAAATACTGTGCATGACTATACATGGCAAGCACATGGGTGTGTGCTAAGACTCTGCTTCTTCCCCCAAAAATTCGCTCCCCCTTTCCATCTAATGCAACTGTGAAATCACCAGAGCAAGACGCAATAAATCTCTGCCTATAATTCCTCTATGCACACAGAGTCATGTTTTCACATTAGTCCCAAAACGAAATTTCTTTGCCATTTTTAAAGCACACTTACTGCTCTTTTTTTTTTCGGGGCAAGTGAAAATCACTTTTACAGACTGACACATTATGAAACCTTTTTTTTTAATTTATTTAATTGCACATGTCCAAGCTGTTTTTTCAGACCACCACCATGTGTATTCTCTGTGACTGCCTACACTCCAGCAAGGGCAACCAGCCTTAGTGATGCTGAATGTATTTGCATTACAGACTTAAACCTGAAAACCCCACTCGCTTCTAAATACTGTGCATGACTATACATGGCAAGCACATGGGTGTGTGCTAAGACTCTGCTTCTTCCCCCAAAAATTCGCCCCCCTTTCCATCTAATGCAACTGTGAAATCACCAGAGCAAGACGCAATAAATCTCTGCCTATAATTCCTCTATGCACACAGAGTCATGTTTTCACATTAGTCCCAAAACGAAATTTCTTTGCCATTTTGAAAGCACACTTACTGCTCTTTTTTTTTCGGGCCAAGTGAAAATCACTTTTTACAATTGGAAATCACTTTTACAGACTGACACATTATGAAACCACTTTTTTTGATTTATTTAAATGCACATGTCCAAGCTGTTTTTTCAGACCACCACCATGTGTATTCTCTGTGACTGCCTACACTCCAGCAAGGGCAACCAGCCTTAGTGTTGCTGAATGTATTTGCATTACAGACTTAAACCTGAAAACCCCACTCGCTTCTAAATACTGTGCGTGACTATACATGGCAAGCACATGAGTGTGTGCTAAGACTCTGCTTCTTCCCCCAAAAATTCGCTCCCCCTTTCCATCTAATGCAACTGTGAAATCACCAGAGCAAGACGCAATAAATCTCTGCCTATAATTCCTCTATGCACACAGAGTCATGTTTTCACATTAGTCCCAAAACGAAATTTCTTTGCCATTTTGAAAGCACACTTACTGCTCTTTTTTTTTCGGGCCAAGTGAAAATCACTTTTTACAATTGGAAATCACTTTTACAGACTGACACATTATAAAACCACTTTTTTTGATTTATTTAAATGCACATGTCCAAGCTGTTTTTTCAGACCACCACCATGTGTATTCTCTGTGACTGCCTACACTCCAGCAAGGGCAACCAGCCTTAGTGATGCTGAATGTATTTGCATTACAGACTTAAACCTGAAAACCCCACTCGCTTCTAAATACTGTGCATGACTATACATGGCAAGCACATGGGTGTGTGCTAAGACTCTGCTTCTTCCCCCAAAAATTCGCTCCCCCTTTCCATCTAATGCAACTGTGAAATCACCAGAGCAAGACGCAATAAATCTCTGCCTATAATTCTTCTATGCACACAGAGTCATGTTTTCACATTAGTCCCAAAACGAAATTTCTTTGCCAATTTGAAAGCACACTTACTGCTCTTTTTTTTTTCGGGGCAAGTGTAAATCACTTTTACAGACTGACACATTATGAAACCACCATGTGTAACTACAACAAAAACAATTCCCATTTCTATTATTCATTTCTTAAGTTACCACATACATCCCCTCTCAAACTGTAAACTCACCTTTAAAATTAGTTAGTTGTGAAAGAAATGTGACACTCAAACAGCAGATTATCAGAGCCAGGATCTCTGTTGTGTTCACCTCTCTCCTCTCAGCAGAACCAGATAATGGCAAACTTTCCCTCTATTTTTCCACACATATACATGTAAGTTTCAAATCTCAGTCCTTCCCCCTTTTTTTCAAATGTAATCACACATTTCTATTGGTTGAAAACCAACCCTTTTCCAAAAGTACCCTTCCCCCAACTTGACTTCTGCCTAGTACCCTTCCCCCAACTTGACTTCTGCCTGCTACCATAGCAACAGCTCATGGAACACTGCTGTGTAGAGTTAGGTCAGAAGTTCGACACACAATGTTTCAATTCCACAGAGCAAGAGTGCTTGACTTTTCAAACCTTACAGCAAATCCATAGTACTGTTCTTTGGTTACACATTTTTCTGTACCAATACAAAACATGCTTCTATTAATTTACACATACAGCCTAGTTTTTATTCTAGAATGGTATGAAACAGCCAATCAGTTCTTTTTGTTTTGAAAAAAATATGTATGCCTCCATTTCCAAACTGTCTTTCTTTTCATATTGCCATTCTACTGAAAGACACCTCCTGAGTGCATCCAGTTCTCCTTTGAAGATGTTCACAGTGTGGATTGTAGGGCACAGCTATGTCTTCTGGAGTGAAAAGTTTGCAGAGAAAACAGGTATGGTGAGAGACCTTGCTTTGCCAAATGTAGACATTAAATGGATTGGTCAGAGAGGGTTAAAGTGGCACCAATTGATGCCATTGGTGAAATCCTTCATTCAAATCCAACACCCTGACCTCATAATAGTGCACTGTGGTGGCAATGACCTAGGCACTTTGACTGGGGTAGGTCTGGAAATGCTTATGAAGGACACCTTTGCACAACTGTTTACACTTTTCCCTAAAACTGCCTTTGTGTTTTCCAACATATGCCAAAGGCAAAAATGGAACTGGTCCAATCATTTCTGTCCGCAGATTGACAAAGCAAGAAAGCACGTCAACAAATCTGTTTCTGCTTTCCTCCGTGACTATGGTATGGGTGCCATTTACCACAACAACTTGCGTTATGACATGCAAGACATTTATAGAGGAGATGGTGTGCACTTCAATGATGAAGGGAACAGAGTCTTCCTCTTGAACCTTAGACTCTGCATCGGTACTTACTTGTAGGTACCACTAAAAAAATGACTTCATAAACACAACAGCTCTTTTTAGAGCTCCCTAATTTCTAAACTCTTAAATCTGCTTTTCATTTATTTTTTTTTATTTTTTTTACCGTACGCTTACCGTAAGCTTACGGTACGCGTACCCCGTGATTTTTTTTAAAATCAATAAATGTTTTTTTTGTACTTTTCTGTCCTTCTTTGACCCCCTTACAAATGTTAGGGGGTCTGTAACTCTCCTCATTGCCCCCTTTCCTTGTTTTCTCTGTTTTTTTTCTGAGTGAAACACACAAAATGGCGGCCGCCGCTTCCTGGTTTCGGCCGATTCGAATGTTTACTAAGATCTATGGGCCAATCAGAATCTCCTTCGCGCACGCCATGTTTCTTCCGTACGCTTACCGTAAGCTTACCGTACGCGTACCCCGTGATTTTTTAAAAAAATCAATAAATGTTTGTTTTGTACTTTACAGTCCTTCTTTGACCCCCTCACAAATGTAAGGGGGTCTGTAACTCTCCTCATTGCCCCCTTTTCTTGTTTTCACTCTTTTTTTTTCAGAGTGAAACACAGAAAATGGCGGCCGCCGCTTCCTGGTTTCGGCCGATTCGAATGTTTACTAAGATCTAAGAGCCAATCAGAATCGCGCTCGCGCACGCCACCGTACGCTTACCGTAAGCGTACGGTAAGCGTACCGTAAGCGGGCTCAGATATATATATTGATTTAAAGGCTATTTTCTCAGAATCTACTGAACAGATTTACACCAAACCTACAAAAGGCACTTCCTTGACCTAGGGACTACCTCTCTGCCAAATTTTGAGTAATTCTGTTCAGCCGTTCGGGCTGTAGCTCGTTCTAAAGGTCCTATGGAAAAATGCATGGGAAAAACGCGTTTTGGGACCCCCCTTTTATCTCAGCCCCCGCTTGACGGATCCCCCCGAGACTTTCAGGGTAGGAGCGGAGCGTAGCGCCCCACCTATTTTGAGAAATTCGCGAGGATTCGTCGACCGGCGCCAAAGTTATTCAAAATAGAATGTTGAGGTTTTCCTATGGAAACGTGGTCCTAACTATAACTACCTACTGGCGACCGCCAGTAGGTAATATATATATATATATATATATATATATATATATATATATATATATCACGCTCCGAACTCCGTCTTTTTCTCTTCACTCTCGATCGGGTGCTCTCATAGCGGTGACGGACACCGCGTGTGTAAACAGGCTCTCGGTACTCTAAATAAAATACCAGCACTCACGGGAACAGTGTCTTCAATTTATTGAAAGACAAGCCTCACGACAAAACGCGTTTCGGCTGCCGCCTTTGTCAATTGTGGTCGGCGCGCGCGTTCGGTAAACAGATATACATTTCATGTATCATAGCAATGAACATAGGACTTCCGTCAGTCCCGGAGTGGCAGCCATTATTAAACATGCAAAATCTGCCTTAACTTAAAAGTTCTTGTTGTTTACAAAATGCAATATCTCGCCCTGGATGGGCTTTCTTAAACAATAAACACAAAATAATACATGAGAAACACAATTGAACCCTAGATGGGTATATTGCTGCCAAAAACTTCAGTGCTGCATCCTAAATTCCAAACAGATTCTTACTGTTACAGGTGAACGGACATTTCTTCTCCGCTATTTAAACCAAAAGGCATCCTGGTCTGATTATCTATTATATGTCTTGATTCTAATCTTCTCAGTTGTAGCTGTCTATCACCCCCTCTGACACTAGGTGGTACATGATCTATGCAAAAGAAACTAAGCAAGTCCCTATTGCTTTGGTGAAATTTCTCGAAGTGTCTGGCCACCGGGTAATTTACATCTTTGTTATTTATGGCCCTCAAGTGTTCAAGAATACGGATCTTAGTGGGGTGTATGGTGCTGCCTATGTAGCGCAAGCCACACGGGCACACCAAACAGTACACTGTAAAACAAGTGTTGCAATTCAACAATTTGTTTATCTTTCTGGGGTGATCAAGACCAGGTATGCTGTAATTGGTGACCTTCCGACTGTTCTTACATGCTCTACACTTCATACATGGAAAAAAGCCTGTAATCTTCCCAAAGGGTGGTGTGGTGCTCATTTTGTTACAATGACTCTGGACTAAGTCGTCCCTTAGAGTCCTCGCTCTCCTGAATGTAATGAGTGGAGCTTTGGGTATCTCCCTACCAATGATGGGATCTTCTTTCAAAATGTGCCAGTTCTTTCTAAAAATTTCCCTGATAGTTTGGGCGTCCTCTGAGAAATTAGTGATCATTCTGAAGTTGTTATTCTTACTTCTCTTAATACTTTTTTCCAGTTTGTTGCTATCTTCCCCGATGATAAGATCGGTTCTAGATTTTGCTTCAGCCTTTCTCTTGGCCACCTCTAGAATATCCTGATGGTACCCTCTAAGCCTGAATCTATTCATGCTCTCTTGTGCTGCAGAAACATAATCGCTGTTGCGTGTGCAGTTTCTCTTAATCCGAAGAAGTTCGCCATATGGAATGCTAGTTTTAGTTAATTCCGAATGACAACTTCGAGCATGCAACACGGAGTTTCCCGCGGTGGGTTTCCTGTGCAAGCGAGTGCACAGTCTGCCCTCCGAGGCAAACACCGTGAGGTCCAGGTAGTTCACGGAAACCTTACTTATCTCCCCCGTGAACTTGAGGTTGAGGTCATTATTATTCAGTACTTTCACATATTCAAGTGCCTGTGTTTCTGTTCCTTTGAATACAATGAATAAATCGTCAATGTATCTGGTCCAACTTACGACCCTATGGGTCCAGTTGCAGTTAGACTCCGCCCAGGCGACCTGCTCCTCCCACCAGCCCACGAAGAGGTTCGCGTAGCTGGGGGCGAAGCAGGTCCCCATCGCGGTACCTCGTACCTGTCTAAATAGGGAATCTTGGAACAGAAAAATATTGTTGCTCAGGCAGAATGTTATAAACTCTATTAGCATGTTGTTATGTTCTACCAAATTAATAGAGCGATTACTCAGAAAGTACTTAATTGCCTCCAGTCCTTGCATATGGTCAATGCTGGTGTATAGACTAGAGATGTCAAGAGTCATCATTACATAATCGTTCTCCCAAGGCATGCTTTCTACTTTGATCAAGAAGTCCTTGGTGTCCTTGATGTAGGAGGAGAGTTTCGTCACGGATTCAGACAGGAAGAAATCTACAAAAGTTGACATATGTTCAGTCAGACTGCCCAAGGAGGAAACTATGGGACGGCCGGGTGGGTTGATGGCGTCCTTATGCAGTTTCGGAAGGTGGTAGAAAGTTGGTATTTTCGGGTGTTTACATTCCAGGAAGCCATATTCTTCTTTTGCCAGCATGCCTTTATGGTACCACTTGTTCAGAAGTGTTCGGTAGGACGCTACCCTACTTTCAAAATCCTTCCGTGTTACCTTGGCATAACTTGATTCATCATTGAGTTGTTTATATATATATTATCTACTGGCGGTTGCCAGTAGACAGTTATAGTTAGGACCGTGTTTCCATAGGAAATCCGCAGCATTTTATTTGGAATAACTTTGGCGCCGATTGACGAATCCTCGCGAAATTTTCAAAATAGGTCGGGCGCTCCGCTCGTACCCTGAAAGTCTCAGGGGGATTCGTCAAGCGGGGGCTGAGAAAAAAGGGGGGTCCCAAAACGCGTTTTTCCCATGCAATTTTCCATAGGGACCTTTAGTCCAAGCTACAGCCCAAACGACTGAACAGAATTACTTGAAATTTGGCAAAGAGGTAGTCCTCAGGTCAGGGATGTGCCTTTTGCATATCTGGAGTCAATCTGTTTGACCCCCAAGGGTCAAATTTAAAAAAAAAAAAATTTCCGAAAAATCGCGGAGTGCGCACTGCGTGCGCGCACGGTAGAAACGGAAAAATTTCGCAAAGTTCACGCACTGTGCGCGCACGGTGCGCGCAAGCTGAAAAATCAATAAAAAAAAATACATACATAAATTAGCATTTAAAAAACCTTTGAAATTCACTGAAAAAAACATAGGTTTCACACACGTTATAGTTAGGAATTAGCATTTAAAAAACCTTGCAGACGGGGAGGGAGCGCGCAACCAAGATGGCCGCGTAGGTGCGAGGCTCCCGAGGACCTCCGCGACCTCCTGCATAAATCCTGACAGAATCCTGTCCCAGATGAGGGGACTGTATTTGTGAGCCCGTGCAGAGGTGACGCCCGTTTTCCGTTTTTAAATCGGACCTCGGACACCGGCAGGAGCATCGATTGAGGTTTGCGGCCTTCTCCACGCCGGCCCCCCATACTGGAGTTGTGGGGCGATCCGGACACAAAGTGAACAACAGCGGCGGGCAAGGCTGGGTGGCTCGCGTACCCCGCACTTTCACTTTCGCTTTTGCGCCCTCCTTGCTGCCAGGCGAGGTTGGGTTGCGGGGCGGTGTGCGGTGCTGTGGCCTCGTTGGGCTGCCCTGCTGGCCCGCCGGCTGCGATCCGTCCTGAGGAGCGGTGGTCGCCCCCCCCCCGGAGCCCTTGAACGGGATTGTCTGCCCCCTTTCTGAGGAGATTGGCTCGATTTGGGGATTGCGACCATGGCCACAAAACAAGATGGCGACCGGGCCAAGGTGAAGTCGACCCGTCGTGGCACGGCCCAACAATCCAATAACATGGACCGCTACACCCTCCAGAAGGGATCTCCAGAGGTGCTGCGTAGGTCCCCCACGGGCCCGACTGATGCTCCTGTTCCGCCCACGGACCTGACCCTCCGGGACGTCATGGGCGCCATCGCCGAGATGAAGGCCTCGGTGGACCAGCGCTTTGACACTCTGGCGCAGAAGATCGACTCGGTCCTCGTGGACGTGGGCCTCGTGAGAGCCGATCTGTCTAAAACAAATGACCGGGTCGATTCTTTGGCCCACTCTACCTCGGGCCTCACAACTGACGTGGCGGCCCTCCAACAGGAGGTGCGCAGGCTTGGCCAGGCGAGCGCCCTGATGAATCGTCGACTGGAGGATTCCGAGGGTCGGGCCCGGAGAAACAACGTCCGCATTATCGGGGTGCCGGAGGGACGAGAGGCGGAGGCAGCGGATCTGTTCGTGGAGGACCTGGTCCTCACCCACCTACAGCCTCGGGGGCTGAGCAAATTCTTTGCAGTGGAACGGGCCCATAGGGTCCCCGGGGGTAGGCCTAAGATCGGCGCCCCTCCGAGGCCTCTCATCGCCCGGATCTTCAATTTTAGGGACAGAGATGCTATCCTGCAGACTTCTAGGCTCCAAGGGCCAGTCAGACTTGATAACATGGATATTAATTTCTATCCTGACTTTACCCCGGCGGTCCAAAAGCAGAGACTAAGCTTTCTGGGTGTCAAACGTCGCCTACGAGACCTGAATCTCAAATATTCTATGCTTTTTCCAGCTAAGCTGAGGGTGGAGGTAGATGGCCGCACGCACTTTTTTGATCGTCCCGAGGCGGCCGGGGACTGGCTGGACACTTTGCCCGGAGATCGGGGGCGGGGGGGGAGCGGTTGGTGGGGAGGGCCCGCCGGATCAGGACTAAGGGACTAATGGTAGGCCTTGCTCCGGGCTGTGTTATTGTCACCATTGACTGTTAGGGTAAGTTCCCCTCCTGTGGAGGTCGTGCGGGGTCTCTTGGGGGATCTCCCTCCTCCTCTGGGGGACTAGTTAGTTTTCTTCTATGGGGCGACAGGCACACTGCACTTTGGGGGGGCTGTTTGGGCTCATGCAGGGGTGCAGGGTGGGGGGAGTTCTGTTGGGATGGGTGGGTTGGGGTGGGGTGTGGTTCGTTTCTACCGCAAGGCAAACCCTTTATTGTACTGGTGTTTTTGAGTTGCTCTCGGGGGGACAAATGATGGCTTCTGTATGTGATGGGGGGTAGGGACCTGACTTTGTTGTCCTGGAACGTTAACGGGCTGGGGGATAGGATTAAGCGGGGTGTGGTCCTGCAGTATCTGAAACGGATTTCGCCTGATGTGGTCTTTCTGCAGGAGACACACCTTATTGGTAACTCCTTTTGTGCCATGAATCGACGTGGTTATCGTTTGGTGGCCCACTCGGGCTTTACGTCAGGCTCACGAGGGGTGGGCATTATGGTCAAGACCTCGCTCCCGCTAGAAATAGACGAGGTGCGCCATGATGAGAGGGGACGCTACACTGTTTTGGTGGGGAGAATGGAGGGCAAAGTAGTCGTCTTTGTCTCAGTGTACGTCCCACCGGGGTTACAGTCCACCACCTTTGCGGACCTGGGACGCCTCCTTCTTGACCTTCCGGGGGGGCTTCTGGTGGTTGGGGGGGACTTCAACGCGGTGGTTTCTGGGACTATGGATCGTTATCCCCCTAGGGACCTCCCCCGGGCACAGGCGTGGCTGTCGGGCCTTTTGGACACACTGGGATTGGTAGACTGCTGGCGTTTAAAGCATCCCACTCAGCTGCAGTACACCTTCCATTCGGGTGCCCATGGTAGCCTTTCGCGGCTTGATCATATCCTTGTCCCTGCGGCCTATGCCGGGAGGTGCGCCATTTGGCGAGGGGCATTTCAGATCACTCCCCGCTCCTGTTGCACTTTGATGTCTTCCCGAGGGGGGAGGGCAGGGTAGCTCCAATCAACGCTTGGTACCTGCGCGACCCCACTATTCGCGCTGACTTGATTAAATCCTTGCAACGGTATTTCGAGGAGAATGTGGGGTCAGTCCTGTCGGCTATCTCCCTGTGGGAGGCTTTCAAGACAGTGCTGAGAGGGGAGGCCCTCTCCTTTATTTCCCACGCCCGGAGGCGCGCACAGGAGGAGGTGACCCGGGTGGAGGCCGAAATTACTGAATTGGAGGGTGATTTGGGGAGTGGGGTGACTGACGCTGCGCTCCACGTTCTGCACCTTAAGCAGGCGGCCTATAGGGCCCTCGTCACGGAGGCGGCCAGGGGCCTCAGCAGAGAGCAACAGGGGCGATTGTATGATGTGGGTGATAAGGCGGGCAAGTTGATTGCGTGGCTGGATAAGAAGGAGAGAGCGAGTCGTGTGGTCCCGCTGATTGAGAGGACGGATGGCGTGCGTGTCATTGAGCCGGAAGGCATTGTTTCTTGCTTCGCGGATTATTTCCGCGAGGTATATTCCCCTGTTTCTCCCTGCTCGGAGGAGGATTCCCATGCCCTGCTGCGTGACATCGCGCTCCCCTCCCTTTCTGTGGAGGACAGGGAGTCGCTGGATGCCGCCCCCACCTCGGACGAAATCGCCCTCGCCATCCGCTCGGTCGCTTCTGGCAAGGCCATGGGCCCAAACGGCATTCCTATCGAGTTATACAAGCTGCGACCGGATGTACTGGCACCCCACCTCCGCGCAATGTTCCTTGCGGCCCACTCGCGGGGCTCCCTCCCGCCGGACCAGCGTCTGGCTACCATCGTGGTCATCCACAAGGAGGGGAGACCTCGAGATCGGGTCACATCCTATCGGCCTATCTCGCTCTTGAATGCGGAACCTAAAATCCTCGCCAAGGTGCTCGCCAACCGGCTGGTCGGCGTGGTGGGCGACCTGGTCCACCAAGACCAGTCCGGCTTTATCCCCCATCGCAATACGGCTCTTAATCTGCGACGCCTGCACGGCGTGCTAGCGCGTGTTCCGTTCGTGCGGGAGCCGGCCATCTTGGCGTCTTTGGACGCCACTATGGCGTTTGACACACTCGAGTGGCCGTACATCTGGGCGATGCTGGCGAAGTTTGGCTTCGGGCCGGGTTTCATCAGCTGGGTCAAATTGTTGTACTCGGACCCACTTGCGCAGGTGGTGGTGAATGGTCGAGTCTCGGCCCCATTCGTGCTGGGACGGGGCACGCGACAGGGTTGCCCCCTGTCGCCGCTCCTGTTCGCACTGGCCTTGGAACCCCTGGCAGAGTGGCTGCGGTGGCACCCTTCTATCCGAGGTCTCCGTTGGACCCCTGAGTATGAGGACCGCGTGTCTCTCTATGCAGACGACATCCTTTTGTACTTAGCCTCCCCGCGCAAATCACTGATTGTCCTGGTCGATGTTCTGCGCTCTTTTGGCCGCAATTCAGGCCTTGTCATCAACTGGGCCAAATCCTGTGTCTATGTGCTTTCCGGGGAGGCTCCTGTCCTCCCGCGGGGCTGTCCGATCCAGATTGCCTCGGAGGGATTTCGATACTTGGGTGTCTACATTACGCTGGACCCGGTGGCCCGCTACGAGCGAAATTTGCTTCCCCCCCTCCAGCGCTTGAAGGAGGACGTTGCGCGCTGGCGGCGCTTGCCACTTTCGCCGCTCGGCCGGGCGGCGTTGTTCAAGATGATGTCACTGCCGCACTTCCTGTACGCTCTCCAGAACACTATGGACCTGGTCCCAGCGCGCTACTTCCGTGAAGTGGAAGGTCTACAGCGCCGCCTGTTCTGGGATGGGAGGCCGCGTATAGCCTTGGCAAAGTTGACGCTCCCGTGGTACGACGGAGGGATTGCCCTCCCGGATATTAAACGGTATTACTGGGCCTCCCAGTTGGCTGCAATTAATCAGGGCCTCTATGGGCCCGCCCTAAACCCGGCATTTGAAATGGACAAGATGCTCCTGCCCGGTGGCGACTACAATCGAGCGCTCTACGCTAGTGTGCCCGATTCCCGCTTGACGGGACCCACGCGTGTCATGGTGCGAGTATGGCACGCGGCTAATGCAGCTATGGGCTGGAAGGACCGTTTGACCCGGGCGTCACCGCTGTATGCGTCTGAGAGGTTGGGCTCTCTGTGGACCTCGAAGGGCTTTGAGCAGTGGGACACTATAGGCATCAGTACAGTGGGGGATCTCTGGACGAGGGGAGGATTTAAAACATTCGAGACGTTGCAGGCGGAGTTTCAGCTGCGGGGCAGTGAATACTTTCGGTACCTGCAGGTCCGTCACGCGCTGGGCTCCGTCTTCCCAGACGTGGCCTCCATCCCGGAGTCCTCCCCCCTGGAGGATCGAGTGCTAGATGGCCATGTTCCGGACAGCACGATCTCCCTCATTTACAAGAAATTGATAAATGATCGCTCGGGCTTACTGACTGGCCTCCGCGAGGCCTGGGTTGCCGATGGGCTGGAGTTGGACGACGAGGACTGGATTTCCGCGGTGGCCTCTCCGAAGGAGGTGGCCATCCCGGCTCGCCTTCGTTTCGTCCAGCTTAAGATACTCCACCGGGTGTACATGACGGGGCCAAGGCTTCTGCGTATGGGCTATGCCGAGGACGGATTGTGTAAGCGTGGGTGTGGTGCTTCAGCGACCTTTTTGCACATTTTGTGGGAATGCCCGAGGGTGGAGCGATTCTGGCGTGGTGTGCATGAGGTCCTGCGAGCGGTTACGCATGTCGCGCTGTTGCCTGAAGCGAGGAGATGTTTGCTGAATGTGTGGGAACCGACCGATTACTCGGTTCCGCAGACGCGATGGGTGACTCTGGGCTATATGGTGGCTAAACGGGACGTTGCACAGCTGTGGGGATCCCAGAGGTCCCCGGCGGTGTCGGCCTGGAAAGAACACATGGATTGGTGCATGTTCCGAGAAAAGGTGGTGTATGTGGCGCGGGGTAAGCCTGGGGCATGGGTGAAGATATGGGGCCCCTGGAACGCCTACCGCGGGGATATCTGCGAGCCGCCGTTGCTGCCTCCCGCTTCCCCAGCTCCATCCCCCTAGTTTACTCCCTCCCTCAGTTCCGAGCACAGTATTCTCCCAGTCCCGGACCTGTTTCCCTTCCCCTCTTGGGGGTTTTCAGTGGATGGTTTGGGGTCCCCCATTTGAGGAGCACGTGCTGCCACTTGATCGTGGGTTGCCTTGCGGGTGTGTGTTTATTTATGTTGTTGTGTTGTATAAAATGAAACCGTATTGTGGGCTCAGAGCCATATGGCCCGCGTTGTGGATACCTCCTGCCTTAGTGTCTATGTAAAGCTAAGTGCCTCATTGTATGTATGTCATTTGTTATCGTCACTTTAGCGGCCGGCCGGAAGGTTGTAGGCCCATACCTGTATATATTTGAGATTGCAATAAACGGTTTAAAAAAAAAACAAAAAAAAAAAACCTTGCAAATTCACTTAAAAAACCATAGGTTTCACACATGTTATAGTTAGCTGGACATTTCAAAAACCAATGAAATTCCCCTGTTATAGTTAGTGCTGGTAACTATAACTCACGCGACCGCAATCCTCTGCTGATGATGTCAGATATTACATCACTGATGACATATGTGTCTTCCTGAAAAATAAATATTTGTAATATATGTATAACTAAAGATTAATGGAAGAAGACATGGGTAAATAAGTGTCTAAATACAGTGATGTAATATCTGACGTCATCAGCAGAGGATTGCGGTCACTTGAGTTATAGTTGCCAGCACTAATTATAACGGGGGAATTTCATTGGTTTTTTACAAGTGAAATTTCCAGCTCACTATAACATGTGTGAAACCTATGGTTTGCTAAGTGAATTTGCAAGGTTTTTTAAATGCTAATTCCTAACTATAACGTGTGTGAAACCTATGTTTTTTTCAGTGAATATATATATATCTACACCATTCTACTTGTCTCCCTAACGTTGGACATTTCTGCTCTAATTCAATCTCTCATAAAGAGCATCCAAAATTCATTTTGTTAATATCCGCAAGGGAGTCCAATTATTGATTAACGTTTTTCTACATTGACATTCTCGTTGCCATTTACAATGTCTCTATATCTTCCTTGATACTATCGATACAGATTAGGTATTACTAAAAAGTCTTCCTCCGGATAATTACAGTCCTCAGAATACTTAAAACCAATATCCATTTTTCTTGGTACGTAACAGTTTCCAACCTCTTCTATGTAGAGTTGCTGCAATAATAATTAAGCTAATATTAAGTGCATAATTTCATAAAATATATTTCTTATGAAACACAGTGATAGCATAGAAGTAGTCACTTCTAATCCATTGGGCATCTTACAGTAGTAAAAAGGATCCATGGGGCTTGCATAAATGCATTTTCTTTTAAAAGCACATGGTGTTTAAAATTGGGAGGAAGAAATTGGAAAATCTTGGCTACATTTGATGGTGAACCGGAAGAAAGGGCTAAAAGCTTTAATAAAAAAGACTACAACAGGCGGAAGTAGCGAGTGGGGTAGATTTGTGAACTATTTGGAGTTCTTAGTAGCATAAAGTACCCCCACCATGAAGAGAATGAATTCACATACTGAGCCCCCTTGGGTTATTTTTGATACATGTTCTCTGACATTCTGCAAAGTGACATCTTGGAATGACTCTGATTTTATGGCAGTGTAGCTCTCAAAGCATTGAGGGAATGAAGCTCTATGGAAAGCAACTACGTGTAATTTTTGTAGATGAAAGTATATCTATTGGAAGGTGAAATAATTGATCAGTCTCAGTGATAGTACTTCAGACGTAGGGGGCTAGCTTCTTGAATTTCAGTAATGAACACCGGGGTTGGAAGATGGTGAAGAGTGGGGACATATTCGCATGATTTCTCTCTATAGAACACAATGAAGATGTAGCTATATTTCTCTTTTATTCATTTATTTTTTCAGAACGAAATCCCCACTGTCAAATCTCTCCTGGCTGTTATAAACAAGTACTCCCTTTGCTCTACATTGGTAAGTCCTCCAAACCACTGTGTATCACTGTCAAAGGAAATAGAAAGAAATGTGTTCATATTGTTTGACTTCCTCATAGAGCACTACTATTAATTTAGGTGCATCATGTTCAGAAATCAAATTGTCAGTAGTCTTTGGCCAATTGGCTATCCTATAAGACACTCTTCCATCTGTCCCAAAGGTTATTCTTGACCATTTAGACTTTCTTCAAACTTTAGAGCTGCCTATAACTTCACGTTAATTCACCACATTTCAGTGACATTGAGCGTCTTGCAAGGACCATGGTGACTGATATTCCGATCTAGAGCCACATTTAACATTCCAGAATGGATTAGCATGCCGAGTTTAATGGCAGCCACTATTACTTCCTAATTCATTCTTAATCATTTCAACCCGCTTCAAAATGATGGCAAGTTCAGTAAATGCAGCAGATTTAAGCCTGTGTTTTATTCACAGATCTCTATAGGGAAGCTGCTATAACCTAATTGTTGTTAGTTGGTGCATCTTCCTTACTCCTGTTCTGTCCCTTGCTGCTCAGCCATTAATGATGTCATTTGGAATGTTGAGTGTGTGGGACTTGAGGAGATGTCAGTTGGAAGAGATGGGCTGAGCAGCAAGGAGGCTGCTCCTGGTGGGCCTTTACATTGGACTTTACCACCTTCCAGTTACCTTTATCTGAAACTGTAACTTAATGAATAAACCTACAACTTGTTTCTACGTGACCTGTCTACGAGATAATCTTCATTTTAACAGGAGCACATTAAAGCTGTGAACAATGTTATAAGAAAGAAGGGCCTCTTCAGCTAAAGTTATTTTTAAGATATGAATCTCTCATTGCTAATTCACATTCCAAGTCAGGATAGAGCAGGTGGGCCCTATTCCTCTTACCTCTGTGTCACCCACTCTCTAGTGCTGTCCTCAAGAGGACATTTCATTTTCTGCACTTCCCTTTGCTTCTATTAAGAATTGATTACCATGCAGGAGTATTGTTGTGCAGACCAGTGGGTAGGAGGGAATTTAGATTATCATGAGAGTCCATTCGCTGGAAACCCCTGAGACAAAATCCTATACAAGAACCTACATTATTTTTTGTGTTTCAACCTGGTTAGCCAGGGCTAGGAGCCAAACCAACTTGCAAAGAAAGTCTCTCAAGGCAATGTCGAGAATGTATGATGTTACAGTGCATACATTAACAACGCATGCCTTTACAACGCAGTTTTTACATCACAACATCCTTTACATCTCATTCCATTACATCGCGTGCCACTACATCGCATTTTTAGAATCTACCTTTACAACGCATTCCATTACATCGCATAATACCTTTACAACACATACCATTACAACGCATACCGTTACATTGCATATAAGGTAAGTATTGGATAGTATTGGGGTAAAAATTACTATTCTACTCCAGGGGGTGCAACAGTAGGGTAAGTGTTGGATAGTGTAGGGGTAAAAATTATTATTCTAACTCCAGGGGGTGCAACAGTAGGGTAAGTGTTGGATAGTGTAGGGGTAAAAATTACTATTCTAACTCCAGGGGGCGCAACAGTAGGGTAAGTGTTGGATAGTGTAGGGATACTATGCATTGTAATGGTATGCGTTGTAAAGGATTTTGCGATGTAAAGACTGTGTTGTAAATGTAGTGTGATGTAATGACTGCGTTGTAAAGGTTGTTTCCCCAATGTCGATGTGCCATACTGAGGTCTTTATTGACACATTCAGATTTTCTTTGAAACCAACATTCTGGCCCTCGTTGACACTTAAGTAAGGGTCCACAACTGGTTCTCCCTTATATCAGTATAGGGGTGTATATCCACCAACCCGCATTGAATATTGGTTTCTCTCACCTATACTGTAGTGGACTATGGAGTTGTCTCACTTCCACCTCCGTGGTTATCCAAGTACTAAGGTACTTAGGCCTGCTACAAACATCACAGGCAAACTGTGCTGATTCATGGGAGGTTGGTGGATGTCATAGTATTTGGTATTTGCATCTCAGCTCATAGAGCAGTTGTTTGTCTTGATGATGTTCAGTTCAAAATAACATTGCCTTTCCAGATCTGCAAATGTATCAGTGTAGGGCTATCGGTAAATTATGCATTTCTGGAAAGAGTTGCACTGTCAGATCAAGTATTAATTCAGCAAGTCAGCAATTAATATGTGTGTAGCTAGCAGGCGGTTTATTACAATAAGAACAAGCATTGGTAAATGCATTAGGTTTCAACTTTGTTATTAACAAAAAGCTGTTTTTTGTTGTAAGTTATGTTTGTACCTCTTAGGGGAGCAGTGGGAATAGTCACCGGGGAGGTAGTCAACAAGGAACAGCTTTATTCATATTCTAAGGGGTTAGTGCAAGCATTAAACCTGCTTTAGTAATAATATGGAACATTAAAGTAATAAGCAGGAGTGGACACAATTATTTGTCCCCCGGTGCATGTCTGAGCCTCCGGTGCTGCCAGCAGTGGATGCATTGATTTTTACCACATACCCAGATTCTTTGCCATACCAGGTCTCAAGGTTTAACAATAAGCACTGATTAATAACTCACAAGTACATCTATGTGTGGCTCCAGCTCTCCGCAAGAGCGGATTCCATGAGCACGGAGAGGAGAGGGGAACAAGCAGAAAATAAAGTCTCTGGAAATGGAAGAGGGAAAATGAGACGAAAGCTTCTGGGAGTGTAAAGGAAGCCGGATGGAAAGGACATAATAGAGGTAGGAAAGGGATGCAAAATAAGGCATTTGATGGGAGTTTAGCTTGATGTATGGATCAGAAAAGGAGGCTGGAAAAGTAAGGACAGTGGGAAGTAAGGAAGGTGGCAGGTAGTAAAAGACTAACATGGGTGTAGGAAAACAGACGGCCCGAGGAAGACAATGGTGCCGATCACGATCCGGCAAAAACCGGGTACGAACCGTCGGACGGAGCATATTCTCCGTCCGACGCGTACCCGGTCGTCAAAATATACAAACATGGAATTACGATTCGCACGGGTACACCATTACCGTACGAATCGTAAAAAAGACCGACCGAACAAAAAACACCTACCAATGCGATCCGGGAAAGCGCCGACCTGACGTCGGGACGCACGCAGCCAGCCATTCACGACCCAGGAATCACGATTCGCACCGACGTCACCCCGCACGGTGAATATTTTGCGGCAGCCAAAAACTGCCGGGAAATCAGGACGACGCGAACAAGGACCACCAGTACGCGACGGACAGACGGCGACGCGAACAAGGAGGACCAGTACGTGACGGACACACAGGACGACGCCACCAAGGAGGACCCGTACGCGACAGGACGACGCGATCAAGGAGGACCCGTACGCGACAGGATGACGCGAGCAAGGAGTACCAGTACGCGACGGACAGACATGGACCCGAACCTACGAGTCATCCCTGCCCTCATAGCAGTACACCTCCTCTACAGGTTACGACGCAGACGCCGCAGAAGGTCAGAATAACTAAGGGAGGGGGGAAAGTGGGGTGGGGTGGGGGTGGCACGACCAGGGCAGGCCACAAAACAACCACATGAGTGACACACTACACATGGCCTGGACATACCTGACTCCCATGCCCTGGTCACCACGAGGGGGTGGGGGCGTGTCCTGATAATCCAGCGACCGCCACAACGGAAGTCCGTCACCACGCGAACCGGCAACACAACCAGACAGGTACGTCCCGTACCCACGCCTGAAGAGCGTGGGTACGAGTCGGACCACGCCCACACACGTCACCCCAACAATGGCGGGACGGATCGCACCCACGTGGCAAAGGCCTGGGCACGGGCCGCACAAACATCACATAGCGTGGGGACGGATATGTACGGACCCTACCCCCACCCCGTATGCAAGGAGCGTACCCCCCAGCCCAACAGTGCAAGTACGACCCGTACCCCCACCCGCGGACGTACGGAGCGTACCCCCAGCCCAACAGTGTAAGTACGACCCGTACCCCCACCCGCGAATGCAAGGAGCGTACCCCCCTGCCCAACAGTGTAAGTACGACCCGTACCCCCACCCGCGTATGCATGGAGCGTACCCCCCATGCCAACAGTGTAAGTACGACTCGAACCCCCACCCACGAATGCAAGGAGCGTACCCCCCTGCCCAACAGTGTAAGTACGACCCGTACCCACACCCGCGGACGTACGGAGCGTACCCCCAGCCCAACAGTGTAAGTACGACCCGTACCCCCACCCGCGAATGCAAGGAGCGTACCCCCCTGCCCAACAGTGTAAGTACGACCCGTACCCCCACCCGCGTATGCATGGAGCGTACCCCCCATGCCAACAGTGTAAGTACGACTCGAACCCCCACCCACAAATGCAAGGAGCGTACCCCCCTGCCCAACAGTGTAAGTACAACCCGTACCCACACCCGCGGACGTACGGAGCGTACCCCCAGCCCAACAGTGTAAGTACGACCCGTACCCCCACCCGCGGACGTACGGAGCGTACCCCCAGCCCAACAGTGTAAGTACGACCCGTACCCCCACCCGCGGACGTACGGAGCGTACCCCCAGCCCAACAGTGTAAGTACGACCCGTACCCCCACCCGCGGACGTACGGAGCGTACCCCCCTGCCCAACAGTGTAAGTACGACCCGTACCCCCACCCGCGGACGCACGGAGCGTACCCCCAGCCCAACAGTGTAAGTACGACCCGTACCCCCACCCGCGGACGTACGGAGCGTACCCCCAGCCCAACAGTGTAAGTACGACCCGTACCCCCACCCGCGAATGCAAGGAGCGTACCCCCCTGCCCAACAGTGTAAGTACGACCCGTACCCCCACCCGCGTATGCATGGAGCGTACCCCCCATGCCAACAGTGTAAGTACGACCCGTACCCCCACCCGCGAATGCAAGGAGCGTACCCCCCTGCCCAACAGTGTAAGTACGACCCGTACCCCCACCCGCGTATGCATGGAGCGTACCCCCCATGCCAACAGTGTAAGTACGACTCGAACCCCCACCCACGAATGCAAGGAGCGTACCCCCCTGCCCAACAGTGTAAGTACGACCCGTACCCCCACCCGCGGACGTACGGAGCGTACCCCCAGCCCAACAGTGTAAGTACGACCCGTACCCCCACCCGCGGACGTACGGAGCGTACCCCCAGCCCAACAGTGTAAGTACGACCCGTACCCCCACCCGCGGACGCACGGAGCGTACCCCCAGCCCAACAGTGTAAGTACGACCCGTACCCCCACCCGCGGACGTACGGAGCGTACCCCCAGCCCAACAGTGTAAGTACGACCCGTACCCCCACCCGCGAATGCAAGGAGCGTACCCCCCTGCCCAACAGTGTAAGTACGACCCGTACCCCCACCCGCGTATGCATGGAGCGTACCCCCCATGCCAACAGTGTAAGTACGACTCGAACCCCCACCCACGAATGCAAGGAGCGTACCCCCCTGCCCAACAGTGTAAGTACGACCCGTACCCACACCCGCGGACGTACGGAGCGTACCCCCACCACACCAGTGTCAGTAGACACGTACCCTCACCTCTAATGCAGTGTACGTAACCCCACCGTGTATGTGCCAAGCGCACATATCCAGTAATCGGAGGTGTGTGTGCAGAGTCCACCCAGCAGTGCCCTGAGACAGGAGTGGTGGGTGTGGAGTCCTCCCAGCAGTGCCCTGAGACAGGAGGGGTGGGTGCCCATCACTCCCAGCAGTGCCCAGAGACAGGAGGGGTGTGTGCAGAGTCCTCCCAGCAGTGCCCTGACACAGGAGGGGTGGGTGCAGAGTCCTCCCAGCAGTGCCCTGAGACAGGAGGGGTGGGTGCCCATCACTCCCAGCAGTGCCCAGAGACAGGAGGGGTGTGTGCAGAGTCCTCCCAGCAGTGCCCAGACACAGGAGGGGTGGGTGTGGAGTCCTCCCAGCAGTGCCCTGAGACAGGAGGGGTGGGTGCAGAGACCTCCCAGCAGTGCCCTGAGACAGGAGGGGTGGGTGTGGAGTCCTCCCAGCAGTGCCCTGACACAGGAGGGGTGGGTGCAGAGTCCTCCCAGCAGTGCCCAGAGACAGGAGGGGTGTGTGCAGAGTCCTCCCAGCAGTGCCCAGACACAGGAGGGGTGGGTGTGGAGTCCTCCCAGCAGTGCCCTGAGACAGGAGGGGTGGGTGCAGAGTCCTCCCAGCAGTGCCCTGAGACAGGAGGGGTGGGTGTGGAGTCCTCCCAGCAGTGCCCTGACACAGGAGGGGTGGGTGCAGAGTCCTCCCAGCAGTGTCCAGACCCAGGAGGGGTGGGTGCAGAGTCCTCCCAGCAGTGCCCAGAGACAGGAGGGGTGTGTGCAGAGTCCTCCCAGCAGTGTCCAGACCCAGGAGGGGTGGGTGCAGAGACCTCCCAGCAGTGCCCTGAGACAGGAGGGGTGGGTGGTGAGTCCTCCCAGCAGTGCCCAGAGACAGGAGGGGTGGGTGCAGAGTCCTCCCAGCAGTGTCCAGACCCAGGAGGGGTGGGTGGTGAGTCCTCCCAGCAGTGCCCAGAGACAGGAGGGGTGTGTGCAGAGTCCTCCCAGCAGTGTCCAGACCCAGGAGGGGTGTGTGCAGAGTCCTCCCAGCAGTGTCCAGACCCAGGAGGGGTGGGTGCAGAGTCCTCCCAGCAGTGTCCACACCCAGGAGGGGTGTAACACATGTGTGTGATGCCACAATTACCCACATCCATACTGCCTACAAGGGAACATGTCCCCATGAACTCATGTCAACTGACTCCACACACAAGTACAGTGATCACCAAGGATGCCACGATTGTTGCAGGTGGAGACATGGCCATGCATGCATGGCCAAAGTAGAAGGGCTCCGTCACACACACAGCTCATGTACACACAGCTCTGCGCTAAACATTGGGAACACCCTGCAGGGAAGAAACTGGGTACACAGAGTAAGGAATACACCCTGGGACAATTGAACCATGCAGTAACTGCTGACATGACCTAAGGAAGTTAGCCAACACCTTGTGATGGCACACAGATCCTAGGGTGGCCCCAAAGAGCAGAACACTACTACAAATCCCACACACCCAAAGCCTTAAACACCACCCAAAACAATGTAGCAGCCCCACCAACACCAATACCACCATAGCAGGAGTGTGATAATGAAAAAAAAAATAAGCTTTAATCAGCATGAGCACAATGTCCGTGGATCAACGGCAGTTCAAAGTCAACAAAGGCCATAGGGCAGTCAATTATTCCCAGCTGCATGGGGGACACAGTGGGATGTGTGTCCCCTACCTTGCCTGCACAGTCAAATGCCATCGTCTTCCATACTGGTGAGGGCATCAGGGGGGGGGGAAGCAACAGGCACCGCAGGGACATCAGGGCAAAGGGGCGGCGTTGTGGGTGCAGGGATGGAGGACTCAACCACAGGGGGTGTGTCATGGCCAAAGGCGGAGGCCAGGATGGCACTACACACCTTAGCAAGGTCCTCCAGGGAGTCCCCTGCACCCGAAGTGACCTCAGGCCCCAAGGAGGGGGGGGGTTCAGAGGGATGGGTTGCAGCGCCACCGGGGGAGGGTGGAGACAGGGGGGGAGACTCAACCACCCTGACCGAGGACTTCCTTGACCGCTTGCGTGGTGGCGTAACTGTGGGGCTCAGGGACAGAGCGGCCATGAAGGAGTCCTTGGGGGAGATGTGGCCAGGAGAGCTGAGGGGAGGGGATTTGGAGGGAGTGGATTGTGTGGAATGCGGACTCCCACTCTGGCTGCGTGTCACACTTTTGCCCCCCGACCCAGTGGGTGTGCCTATCTCACCCTGTGTGTGCGTGTCAGGAGGAGTGCGGTGGACCTTCCCTGCTGGTGTGGTGCCTGTGTCTGTTGTGGTGGGTGCATGCCGACGTCTGGGTGTACGTGGGACAGGCATGGAAGTGGGAAGTGTGGATGGGGCAGGGGTAGGTGGGGGGAGGTCGCGCTGCAGGAGACCCACTGCTGCAGTCAGTGTGGAGTCTAGGGACCTCAGCAAGTTGCGTTGGTCAGCCTGCAAAGAATGAATGCCCTCCAAGAATGCCTCGATGTTGGTGAGGGTTTTCCCGTGGGAATGGAGGACATTCAGGATCGCAGCCTGACCAACCTGCATTTGCCGCTGGATGTCCATAGACTCAGCATTGGCGGCAGCAGTGGAGACAGGGGCAGGGGGTGCGGTGCCTGGCAGGAAGGAGACATGCGGTGACCGGGCACGCTGGGAAGGGACACGAGCAAGTGGGAGGCGGTTGGTGGGAACTGAGGGGGCGGTGGCAGGTGTTGTTCCACTGTCAGCTGCTGGTGCAGCCTCCGCCAACCCTGAGACATCCTCCTCGGACCTGTCAGCTTCGTAGTCTGATGTGCCAGTCGACAGGTCCTCGGCCACACTATCCTCCGCCTCTGTCCCACTCGATGTGCCAGCCCCGATGTCACGGCTGCCACTGGTGCTCGGTCCCTCCACCTGGTCCGTGTCCATGTCTCCCTCTGTGTCCCCCGACGATGCTGTGGGCAGGGTGGAGAGACAGAAATTAATCAGACACCTGTACACATCTGTCACATGAGTCCAATCTACATAGTCAACATTGCATAGCCTGAAGAGGCAGATCCCTAACATCTGCAAAACAAGGTACCGATGTAGGGCATGAAACACAGTTGGTTGAGCCACCATGCCACTGAAATACCATGGAGAGCATGAGACAATAGCTGATGACAGGAAACGGAGTCTGACATAGCACCCAGGCCCTGGGGACAATCCTGCACTGCCTCTGCACCACACAGCGTTTGTGAAAATACCTATGACCAGGGACAATATCCATGAACTTGAGACACATGCTGCATAGGTAATGCTGCAAACATGCCCAACATAACTCGGTCACTGCACCTTGCGTGTGTGTCCAGTAACATCACACACTGTCCAGACCCAGCAATTAGGAATCAGGATTTGACACATAGGCATTGCCCGCCCCAAGCAACCCCCACACGATGCTAATTGCTGAGACCCAGGTGGCACCAACATCTCATAGTCTGGGTGATAAACACAGTGGCAGGCAAAAGGCAAGATTGGACGCAAAACAGCAAAGGTGCGCCTGTACAAATAATGAGGTACCAGTGCCCATCCTCAGATGAGTATAACAAGACACACAGGCACTGGCAACTGTGAGTATGAAGAGGGACAATCAGGTCAGGCTGCACAGTGGACACCTGTACATAATAGCACGTCTATATACATGGTGACAGGGGACAATGGCACAGAGCACAACCTACGCTGTAGACAGTGAGAGTGTCCACGTTGATGATGACACAAACAACACTGAGGATAAGGTGCCCCAGGGGACAGTATTGGGCACGCAACTACATGCTACTGAATGGGAATGACTGCTACACACGTCACCATCCCTGCACTATGCGTAGCGCACACTCATGCACATCATGTCACAGGCCACTACATAGGACATGCGCGCTGTAAGGCATGACACATGAGAGACCAACTCCAATGTCTGGAGCCAGCATCAGTGCCAACTGACATGGAACCCACATGCAGTGAACTTGACAGTTCACAGGCAAGGTCCCACAACCTGTTACCCACCACCACCACCCATGATGCTACAGTCATTGTTCTCGTGGACAAAGCGCCAGCCTACATTACCTTGTGAAGGAGTGACTACACACAGACCAGGGAACACATTGCAAGGAGGGGAAGGGTGGCAGGGGCGCTGCGCTACACTTGGGCAAACTGGATGGGCACAGCACCTTTAAACCCTGCCAGTGAATTAATGCCACTGTGCCCTTACAAATGCCGGTGACACACAACAAACGCACATGTACCTACCCCCTTCCGCCTGCTGCATCGCCTGTAAGCGCCTCTCCAGGTCTGGAAAGACCACCGGCAGCACACGCCTGTGGAGGTGGGTCAGACGGCGGCGGCCGCGGTTCTTGTGGCTCTCAGGTGAGTCCCCCAGCAGGAGCCGTGCAATCCTCCGCGTCCAGCACCGGATATCCTGCCAGCGTTTCCTCACCTGGGACAGGCTCCGCCTCCGACCATCCACACGCCTCACGGCACTGACGGCGGTCAGCCAGATCTGCTCCTTGGCAGAGGCGCCTACCTGTGAGGAAGTACAAGTGACACCACATCAATACACCAGCCACATGTCACAGAGAGACATATGTGAACATAATAGCTGGTTACTACATGGCATGTAATGCAGCCAACGCATTGCACCTCTGTCATAGGGACATCATCCTCTGGTGAGGGAAAAGGCAGTACGTGCCATAGTGGGTACTCAGGTGGAATGATGGCAATGTCACAATCAATGATCAAGGCTCACACTGTGCATCACACCCACACCTCCTGTCTCAGGGCACTGCTGGGAGGACTCTGCACACACACCTCCTGTCTCAGGGCACTGCTGGGAGGACTCTGCACACACCCCTCCTGTCTCAGGGCACTGCTGGGAGACATCAGGCACCCCCCCCCTGGTACCCCCCCGACAGTACATGGCATGTGTGTCACACCGGGTCACAATGCCTGAAGACACAGTCACAACATAGGGACAGTCTGTGGCAGTGGCCTATGCACTCACCTGATACCCTGGTCGCCCATACAGCATGGGGTACTGTGGGAGGATCACATCCAGCAGAGCCATGTTCTCCTCCAGGGTGAATGGCTGTGTCCTCTCCACAGCCCTTGACATGGTTCCAGGGAATCAGTAGCAGCAGCTTGGTCGACAAATGCAAAGATGTGCAGGCAAGTAATCCCTCATGGGACCTGGCTGCCTTATATGTGGCCTTCTGCCCAGTCTCATGCACAGGAGTACAGAGTGATTGGTCACTCACATTTGCATCCTATGTTTCCACCAATCCCTTCAAACCTAGCAGTCTGTGGGTTCTCTATCGGTTTCATTCTCCTGCATGATGTCAGCCCCACAAACACATTGCAACAAAGTAGAAGAATTCCAACTGACTTCTGCTGTGCACCTTCCAGAACAAAATCGAAATTTGAACCTGGTCGCCATGACAACCAGCATGCATGTAGGCCTTAATACTTGTCCCCTATGTAATTAGGAGAATCACACACAGGTACGGTGCGTTTCCGGGCCCTAAGGCACCCCAAATGCATGGCAACGGCCCGTACATGCATGCCTACGTTCAAAATCACTATGGTTCTGCACGCGTATGCGTACTCGTTGTGGTACGGACCGTACAAATGCCTGTACGTTCACTATCACTATGGGTCTGTGTACCCGTAGTGATAGTGAGCGTACATGCGAGTGTACGGTCCGTACCACTACGTGTACGCATACGCGTGCAGAACCATAGTGATAGTGAGCGTAGATGCGAGTGTACGGTCCGTACCACTACGTGTACGCATACGCGTGCAGAACCATAGTGATAGTGAGCGTAGATGCGAGTGTACGGTCCGTACCACTACGTGTACGCATACGCGTGCAGAACCATAGTGATAGTGAGCGTAGATGCGAGTGTACGGTCCGTACCACTACGTGTACGCATACGCGTGCAGAACCATAGTGATAGTGAGCGTACAGGCATTTGTACGGTCCGTACCACTACGTGTACGCATACGCGTGCAGACCCATAGTGAGAGGGCCGTACACTCGCATGTACGCTCACTATCACTATGGGTCTGCACGCGTATGCGTACTCGTTGTGGTACGGACCGTACAAATGCCTGTACGCTCACTATCACTATGGGTCTGCACGCGTATGCGTACTCGTTGTGGTACAGACCGTACAAATGCCTGTACGCTCACTATCACTATGGGTCTGTGTACCCGTAGTGATAGTGAGCGTACATGCGAGTGTACGGTCCGTACCACTACGTGTACGCATACGCGTGCAGAACCATAGTGATAGTGAGCGTAGATGCGAGTGTACGGTCCGTACCACTACGTGTACGCATACGCGTGCAGAACCATAGTGATAGTGAGCGTACAGGCATTTGTACGGTCCGTACCACTACGTGTACGCATACGCGTGCAGACCCATAGTGAGAGGGCCGTACACTCGCATGTACGCTCACTATCACTATGGGTCTGCACGCGTATGCGTACTCGTTGTGGTACGGACCGTACAAATGCCTGTACGCTCGCCATCACGATGGGTACACATACGGCAGCACTCCCACAGTGATTGGGGAACATACACAGGCCCTCTTAGCAGCAGTACGCCGGTTTGTACACATCACTGTGGTGATAGTCGACACACAGGTAGGAATAGGGCGGACATACTTGTCCATGGATGGACATACTTGTCCAGGAATGGACATCAAGGCATCGTCTGTGCATTACTACATGTGTGGGGCACAGGTGTGACAGGCTGTGATGTGGAACATGCCTCCTGAGTGGAGGAGGCACCAGATGTATGATGAGATGTGTACAGGTGTACTGTGTGAGGGTGCAATGTGTGCCAGGCATGCCCTTGACTCCTTTGACATGTGTGCATGTCGTACTGCGCACTTGGGGTGAGCGTCACTGGCATGGCACGGACACCAACACACGGAAGTGTCCCATGATGCCCGGTACAGGGGTCATGACACCTGACTTGTCACTACCCACAGTGCACAATGTGACTATGTCATTTATGTGTCCGGGATTTACATCAGGTTGATGTTGTAGCACCCTCAAAAGCTGCAGCCGTTGCAGCAACCAACATGTGTCTGTGTGTAGATTGTCATTGCACACTGTTCCGCACACCATGCCACATGTGGTATCTGATGTGAGGTGCACATGTATGCATGGGACACGGAGTAGCGTGACAAGGCCATGTCAGCATCCTCACAAGGAATGTGTGGTGAGTCATGACATGTGCACCTTCATGGCAAGGTGTGTGGGCAGGCCTAGTGTAATGTCATGTGACCTGTGGCTCCGGTGTTCCGCTACCAGTCTCTACAATCGGCATCCTACTTCTGCTGATGTGTGGGTGTATGTCACTTCTGTCTTGCGTCGGGCTGTTCACTTGCACTGGGACACAGCTATTCCCATGGCGTGGCATGGGGAGGTTCTCAATCACCGTGTGTAGCTGGGTCTTGGAAGGAGTGTCACCTTGCATCCATACGTGTCCTGGGCATGTAGCACATGCCTGACTCCCTATGTGGCATGTGTGTATTGGCAGATTTACATGTGCTCAGTAGACATGAGTTGTTCTCGTAGTGCACTCACTCTTCCTTGTCACTTCCAAATTACTGCAGAGCGCCTCCTGTTGCCCGAAGAATTCCAGACTTGGCCACCATGCAGGAGAATGACAGGATCCGGCTCTACCGCTTCACCCAACCGTTGATTCTGGAGCTGACGGCGAGACTGGCACCACACCTGCAACCGCAGCACAGGTATCCTACGGCACTGACACCCCAGCTGAAGGTAATGGCTGCCCTACATTTCCTTGCCACGGGTACCTTCCAATATACCATAGCTCATGTTGGTGGCATGTCCCAGAGCATGTTCAGCGGTGTGCTGCATGATTTCTTGGAGGCCATGTTGATTCACCTGGATGACTTCATCAAGTTCCCAACCCCTGAACAGATGACTGAGGTCAAACGTGGTTTCTATGCCCTGGGAGGGATGCCCCATGTCATTGGGTCCATAGATGGGACACATGTAGGTTTGGTACCACCACACGCACGGGAGGTGGCGTACCGCAATCGGAAGCACACCCACTCCATCAATGCCCTTGTGGTGTGTCTGTCCAACATGGTGATTTCACATGTCTGTGCTCGTTTTCCAGGATCAGCACACGATGCCTACATCATGAGGCGTAGCGGGATGCCTGATATGATGATGCAGCTGCGCAACGAACGTGCATGTGTTGTTGGTGGGTACAGTCTGTCTGTCCTGTATTCTGTTTGGCCGAGCAGCACTACCGCTTCGCCTGTTCTAACGATATCCATGTGCTTTCCATTTAGGGGACGCTGGCTATCCCAACATGCCTTGGCTGCTGACACCTCTCCGCAACCCCATCACGCCGGCCCAGCTCCGCTACAACACCGCCCATGGCCGGACAAGGCGAGTGATAGAGAGGACGTTTGGCATGCTGAAGAGCCGATTCCGGTGCCTCCACAAGACCGGCGGCGCACTCCCATATGCCCCGGCGAAGGTCTGCAAGATCTTCATGGTCTGCTGCATGCTGCACAACATGGCAGTTGAAAGAGCTGTGCCCCTCATCCTGGATCAAGATGACGAGGACCATCCACCCGTGGAGGACGAAGGGCTTGGCAATGGGGCTAGTGATGTGGAGGATGTGGAGCCGCAAGAGGACATCCGGACTCGGCTCATACGCGACTTCTTTGCTTAGTGGTGAGTACCAGGGTCTGAGTGTGCACGCATTGGTCCCCGTGTGGCATGCGTTGTGATGTGTGTCTCCACCTGCATGTATGGCACGTGGGTCAGAGGTGTGTGTGGGTGTGTCACTGGAGTGATGGTGGCAGTGATGGTAGTATTTCCCCAGACATAATTGTGACCTAGCATGTTGTCATACATACATGTGTCGAGTACATGCACATGCAAGTGGCTGTGCTTCTTGTGGCTGACTTCTTGTGTGTCTCTCTTCCCCAGGTACCTGCGCATGCCGTTTGCTGGTTGCATTGTTGTGGCACTGCTATTCCTCATGGACATGGCATCGTGGGCTGACTCAGCGTTACAGGCACGGACACGTTTGGAAGTCTCCATGGGGTAAGGGATGCATCTGGGGTGTATTGGGTGTGGCAGTTGTTCACGATGTGTGCACACTGCCCCGGTCGGGGTTTGGGTCCTCTGCAGACATGTGGCATCCCCATGGGACACGACATGCAGCTGGGTACACCTGAATAGATGGCCTGCCTGGTTGTCAGTCATCAGTGATGGGATGGTGGATTGTGATGAAGGCAT
The DNA here is from genome assembly GCF_964204655.1 of Triturus cristatus. NCBI lineage: Eukaryota > Metazoa > Chordata > Amphibia > Caudata > Salamandridae > Triturus > Triturus cristatus. The sequence goes on along the minus strand of NC_140590.1, from coordinate 1,080,916,307 downwards.
CAATGTGTGTGACACTGCCCTCGGACACATACGGTTAACATTGTCTTGACATGGCGTGGGACTTCCACATCAGCGGATGTATGGTGTATGGCAGGCTCTCCGTGAGCAGCTGTGGGTATTTAGCTATTATCCGACACTTGTGTGCCAGTTCCATGGCTATCACGCATTTGTGCTGCAGAAGGGGGGTGCCAGTGTTGGAGCCACATGTTACTCCACATGATGTGTTCATGTGTACTTCAAGTTGCCTCTGCAATCCCAAACACATGACTATTAAAGGTGTCCCTATGCCTCCAAGGTGCCTCTTCTCAGTCAATGCTGGTGTGTTGGCACGGTGCATCCTGCATGTCTGGCATGGTATTCCCTGATTGTGGCTATGTGTCAATGTGTCGAGTGGCAAGATGCAAGCTGTGTGTGTGTGCTGAGACTGTGTAATGGGCATGATGTCCATGACTGTGTGGGTATTGTGACATGTGCCATCCCCATGCATCCAACGTTGTCCATGACCCCATTCTCTGCATCCACCGGACTCAAGCTTGCAGGACATGGTTCTGCCACCTGTCTACACGTACCTGGGTGCCCCCCAGGACACGGGCCAGGATCCCTGACCTCTGCGCATGACTGTTGCTGTACTCAATGTGTCTGTCAGCACGGTTGTTCGGCCACCCCCTCAGCTGGTTCTGACCATCACGGGTGTGTATGGTGCTCCATGTCTGTCTTGCCTAGAAAACTGTGACCCATGTGTCCTGTGCCAGACTCAGGCCCCAGGGTGTGGATGGTTGAAGTGAACAGATGACTCAGGCATGTTTAGACTGTACAAGACACATGTTAGGTAATAATGCTACCAGCAGGCATCTACTCTTAATAGTGTGATTTATTATTGGGGGGGGGGGCCAAGTGAGGGCCTTTCCGGGATTAGGGAATCCAAAGTTCAGTAGGGGAGTTGGTGTCCTTGCCATTGGAAATCCTCAGAGTCCATGCCACAGTCTTTGTCAACATTGGTCAGCCAGTGACCAGCAGGGCCATGTGGCAGAGAATGTCTCTTGATGCTGTGATGCTGTTGCTCCAGTGGGCCAGGTGCCAGGCCAGGTGTCCTGGGAGATGGTGATGTGGCAGCCACCCTCACGGTCCTTTCCGTGGACGACCCGGCTTCCTGCGGGGAACCTCAGCAGCAGGCCGTGACGACGTCTGGGATGCTCCATCGGATGTTTCCTCCTCCTCCTCATGATCCCTCCCTGTGGGTGGTGATGTTCTCCGCCTTCTGGCACAGGGAGGGTCGGCCATGGTGTCGGCCATCCGACGGAGTTCAGCGTGAATCCCCTGGGACGCCGTCACTTGCTCAGCCTGTCTGTCCTCCATCCTCCGTTGGTGTAGCTGTAGACAGGCTATTAGCTCCGCATGTTGCTGGGCCTGCTGGACCTTGATCCCCTCGAGGACGGACACAACCTGGGCCATGCCCGTGGTGTCCTGCCGGTATGAGTCCAGGATGTTACGGACATGGGAAAATACCGGATCCCCAGCCAACTGGTCAGGCTCGCGCCTCCGCCGCTCTCCACTCCCACCACCCCTGCCCACTTGCGTCTGGCCTGCACTTGTGGGCACATGGGGTCTCCGGGACCCCTGAGGGGTGGCATTGGCGTTGTCGCCTGCCTCCTCCTGGGTGCCCGGGACACCGTGTCCCTCCTGGCGAGCCTGGCTGCATTGTGGTGTTGGGGCAGGGATCCTGGGTGTCTCCTGGGATGTGGCAGGAGTGGGGGTGGTGGTTGGCACGGTTGTACCTGACGCAGGTGCTGCAGGTGGTTGGACACCAGAGGGGCCAGGTCGGTCGGGGTCGTCCGCAGAGTGGTGAGAGTGGTCGCTGCCGGTGGGATCGGTCTCCTGCAGATCCGGGTCCTGTGAGTGTTCCGCCCCAGTGTTGGGGGGTGCAGCACGACGTTGACCTGTGTGTGAGAGAGACAATGTTACTTTTGATCCATGCAACATCCATGTTGCATCCGTTACAAAGTTGGCACATTTCCTCTTGGAATTAGGATCTGTCTTGCATTCCACTCACAGTGCACTTGTGCATGTGTGTGTCCCTTGGGCACCAATTTGGCCCCTTTAACTATGTGTGGCACAGTCTTACTTGCTGCGTCAAGTGTGACTGCAGTCAGCAGTGGAGTGTGCATGTGTGCCGAGCTATGCGTTTGCGCCTTCCTTGTAGCACTGTACATGTGCACATGGAGTGGATCCACACACTCATATGATGCAGGTGGCTGTCCTTGTGCTCGTGTACAGGTTGTAACATGGCCCTGCGTTTTGCCATGATGAAGAGGGGGGGTTCTGGCACTGGGCACCCTTGTCTACATGCACGCAGTCCACCTGCTGACGAGCAGACATTCCCACACACCAAAGGACTGATTTGCTCTCCCTGTGTCTCCCTCCTTCTCTGTCCCCCTCTCCCTCCCTCTCTGTCCCCCTCTCCCTCCCTCTGTGTGTCAGCCTCCTCCCTCTGTCCATCTTCCTGTGTCTCCCTCCCTCTCAGTCCCCCTCTCCCTCCCTCTCTGTCCCCCTCTCCCTCCCTCTGTGTGTCAGCCTCCTCCCTCTGTCCATCTTCCTGTGTCTCCCTCCCTCTCAGTCCCCCTCTCCCTCCCTCTGTGTCCCCCTCTCCCTCCCTCTGTGTCCCCCTCTCCCTCCCTCTCTGTCCCCCTCTCCCTCCCTCTGTGTGTCAGCCTCCTCCCTCTGTCCATCTTCCTGTGTCCCCCTCCCTCTCTGTCCCCCTCTCCCTCCCTCTCTGTCCCCCTCTCCCTCCCTCTGTGTGTCAGCCTCCTCCCTCTGTCCATCTTCCTGTGTCTCCCTCCCTCTCAGTCCCCCTCTCCCTCCCTCTGTGTCCCCCTCTCCCTCCCTCCGTGTGTCACCCTCTGTCACCTTGGCCCAGCTTCCTGGGCACACACTGTTAGCAGATCTTTGAGTGGCCCTTGGCCTGTTGATGTGAGTTTGTTTCTGATCTCCAGGCACCCATTTTGTCTGCTGTGTGTCTGTGCGCTGCTGCTGTGGTGGTGTGTGCTGCCACTCTTTCACACTGTTGGCTGTTCATTAGCTGCTGGCATGTGCAAAACAGTGCCTTCACCCCCATGTGTTGATGCAAGGCATCCGCCATTTGCTGGCAAGTCATTCCTGTGTTGGGACACAGTGTTTGTCTGGCTGTGACCTAGGCCATATGGGCAGAGGGCATTGTTGTCTGCTTTGGAGTCGCACTATGTGATTCTTGGTGCCCACACTCCCGCCATCCGGGTTACCGTGTCATGTGTTGTTGTCTTCTGTGGCCTGTGACTTGACATTGTCCAGCTGGGTGCATGGGGCATGGTGGCAGCAGTGGCATGTGCCTGCTCATGGAGTGTGGTTGAGTAATGCGATGGCTTGTGGTGTTTGCGTGCCTGTTATTAATTTTGGTTGTGGTTGCAGTTCCCCCCATGTGAGGTGCGTTGTTTGTGTACTCACCCGGGTCTCGGAGTCCTTCTACTCCTTCAACTGCCTCCACCGGCAGTATGGCCATCACCCTCTCCTCCCAGGGATGGTACTGTACGGGTCTGCGGGAGGGCCCTCCTCCGGTGGCGTTGGCCTGGTCGTGTTCCTCCTGTCTCTTGGCTCTGACCCTCCTCCGCAGATCGTACCACCTGTTCTGGCAATCCTGCTTGGTCCTCCTGGTGTCCGCAACAGCATTCACAGCATCGACGATGGTCTGCCACATGGCTGTTTTGGCTGCCTGGCTGGTGCTTCTGACCAATGTTCCAAAGATCTGTGGCTCGACTCTGAGGATTTGATCAACAAGGACCTCCAACTCTCGGTGACTGAACTTTGGATTCTTGGTAGTGGGCATGGTGAGGGGTGTGGGTGGGGATGGTGTGGGTGTGGGGGGTGTGTGGATGTTGGGGGGGGGTATGGATGGTTGTGTGTGTGTGTGAATGTGATGAGAGGGTGTTTGTGAGGGTGGTCGTGTGAAGGTGTGCAAGTGTAAGATGTGGTGTCGCTTGTAGTCTGGTTCTGTGGTGTCTGGCAGCAGTGGGTCTGTTGCAAAGGCTCATGGTTTGTGTGTGTGGGCCCTTTTTATTGGTCCATGGGTGGGTGTGGCAGTGTTTGAATTTTGGGTGGGTGTGTTATAAGGAGTGGTGGTGTATTGGGCCTCTGTTTGTTTTTGACAGTTGCAGGTCAGTGATTGTGTTATTTTAGTGGTTGTTGGCCATGTTTAGTGGCTGTGTGCCTTTCGAATGGTGTATTGTTGAGTTGTTTTGTTTTGTCCTTGTTGTGTACGTGCGTTTTGAGCGTGTGTACGGTGTGTACATGGGCCATTTGGTTGTACGATTTGGTCCTTGTGTGTGGCTTTGTACGACTCGTACATGCGGTTGTGATGTTGGGGCATGGGGTGCGCTCCGTACTTAGGAGGTTGTGTTGGGGGTGCGCCAGGAACGTACTGGGGTTGGGGTACGACTGGAACGTACTGGGGTGTACATAGACGGTGGTACGACACGTACAGGGGTGGGGGGGTGTACATAGACGGTGGTACGACACGTACAGGGGTGGGGGGTGTACATTGACGGTGGTACGACACGTACAGGGGTGGGGGGGTGTACATTGACGGTGGTACGACACGTACAGGGGTGGGGGGGTGTACATTGACGGTGGTACGACACGTACAGGGGTGGGGGGGTGTACATTGACGGTGGTACGACACGTACAGGGGTGGGGGGGTGTACATTGACGGTGGTACGACACGTACTGGGGTGGGGGTACGACTGGAACGTACTGGGGTGTACATGGACGGTGGTACGACACGTACAGGGGTGGGGGGGTGTACATGGACGGTGGTACGACACGTACAGGGGTGGGGGGGTGTACATTGACGGTGGTACGACACGTACAGGGGTGGGGGGGTGTACATTGACGGTGGTACGACACGTACAGGGGTGGGGGGGTGTACATTGACGGTGGTACGACACGTACAGGGGTGGGGGGGTGTACATTGACGGTGGTACGACACGTACTGGGGTGGGGGTACGACTGGAACGTACTGGGGTGTACATAGACGGTGGTACGACACGTACAGGGGTGGGGGGGTGTACATTGACGGTGGTACGACACGTACAGGGGTGGGGGGGTTTACATTGACGGTGGTACGACACGTACTGGGGTGGGGGTTCGACTGGAACGTACTGGGGTGTACCTAGACGGGTGGGGGTATACATATACGGGGGGTACGTGTCGGACGTACGGGGGCTGGGGGGAGTGTTGGGCGCGTATGCGGGCACATGTCTCCATGGTTGCTATTGGTGTTCGGTGCGGACGGTGTTTTTTCCATACGGTTGTAGGCTCGGACGCACGGGATGGATCGTGATTCCTCGGTCGGACTTGGATTTTTACGTTTGTAAGGGAAATCGTCCGAGGACGTGTCGGACACATTTTCCGACCCGAGGACGTGTGGGGAATGATTCCCGGTGCGGGTCGTATGGACTTTTTACCATGCGAATCGTGATTGCCAGTTCGTACGGCACTTGTACGATTCGTACGGTAAAAAGACCCGATACGAGTCGCACGGGGGAATTTTTTACCGGATCGTGATCGGCACCAGAGCCTGTAGAGGGATAGGAGGCTATAAATTGGGGCAAATATAGATGGGTTTGAAAGAAGGGTGGTGATATATGGAGAAAGGGGTAGCAGCACCGTGCGCTGACGGGGTGGGGGCATCATTTTTGCAAGTATATTGTTATTTGAAAAGTACCTGCTACCACATTCCTGGCCTCCAGCAATTATCGGGCATCACTTAAAATGTCAACATAACTCCGGTGATTAATGTCTTCCTGGAAAGAGACCGGAGGTATGTCTAGTGGAAGTTTTGACTCATCTAAAGGTAGCACAGTAGGTTAAAATGACTGCTGCTAAGAATGTGTACCATGCAGATAACATAGGTCAGTGGGTTACTCTTCTGCAAGAGAGCTCCTTTTGTTACTTGTTGTTTGTGAGGCAAAATCGTAATATAGAAGATTGAGCTATTAACTGCCATCAAACAGCTGCATGTAAACTGCAAGTATTATGTTAGCGCTATATGTTTTTTTGTCCAGTCTTTCATTATCCTAATCTTGCCAAAATGGTTCATTTGGGTAGAATACAATGGTTGTTATTAAAAAAAAACAATGGTGTTACACTTTAAATTCAGAATTTTTGCTTTTCCAAAATATGGACTCTGAAACTCTATTGCCTACCAGTATCGCTAACATGTCACTCCTACACTACACCTTGTAGTCCTGTCTGATGTAACATTTCCTATACACTGATTTACACACCTATGATTGTCTTTGTGCAATGTGTGTGCGTGAGATGTAAAGTGTTCTGACACCTTACAGTGGTATGAGTGGTGCTATAAAACTAAATGAATCCAAGAGACAGTGGTTCGGGAGACTTGAAGGGCACTGTTAAAGGGCAGTGGTGAGGAAATCCGTGGCAGAGGTGGTCATTGGGGGCGCCAACAAACATTGTCGCACAGGGCGCCACCAGGGTTAAAGACGGCCCTGAGGGGTAGCGGAGAGGTGCTGGGACTATACTTGAGACGTCCCGAGTTAATCTTTGCACACACCTTGGTTCCCGAAGATGGCCATAAGACGCCTGAATGATTAGCTGTCCCATGCCTCCTTTCTTCGCCACCCTCACACAGCTGATAGCTCCTCGATATCAATTTTAGAGCTCCATACAAGGAACACGGTGTAAAGGAGCGACCCTGCCGTGCTTGGAAAAGTGTGGCAGGCCTCGCCCACTTATACGAATAGAGATAGAGGTGGAAGTGGAGGGATAAAAGAATAAAAAGCTGTCTGATAGAAGAAGGATAATAAAAAGCTTCCCCATGCCTCATTTCTTTGCCTCCCTCACACAAATGTAAGCTCCCTCATGTAATGTTTAGAGCTTCACTCCAAGACACACGGTTTAAAGGAACGATCCCACTGTGCTTGGAAAATTGTGGCAGGCCATGCCCACTTATACGGTGGCAGCTTAAGGAAGCGCGGGGACATTGAAGGTTAAAAATGTGTTTAACGTGTGCAGTGTCGGTTAAAACAACAAAGGTGCTCGAACTTCGAAGTTTGTCAGTGCGTCAACCTTCATGCACAAAAAAACACACAAAGGGGCAGTAGCCATAACTTAGGAATATCATGAAAGGCACACAGGCACACCATCTCTTAACCATACTGAAAACCAGCTACAATATATTTGCTGTGAATCAAAAACACAAGACAAGCCGGTGACAGAGTAAATTATGAGAAATTTCTGTGTGAACATATGTTTGCTGCAGGTCCGTTTGTTCATGGTAAAAAAATGCAGGTACAGTAGGAAGTTTCTGTTTGCAGAAACAACCGTTAAAGAAACATTTCTCTCAGCTTCAGACAGAAGTGCAAATTTTGCAAAAGTCTGTTTTAAAGATTGAGGGCCAGATGTAGGTGGCCAAATACCGATCGCTAATGCTGAAATTCACAGAATTTCAGCATTTGCGATCGGTATTTGGCTGAGAGCAATGTAGGTGAGTTTAAACCTACTAGCAAAATAAGGAATCGCAAAATTTGCGATTCCTTATTTTGCTCTTGCATTTAAGGAATCTCAAATTGCGATTCCTTTAATGCAATGTAGGTAGCACAAAAGAAAGTGCACTTTAGGCTTAAGGAATCGCTAATTACCACAAACTTCAAGTTGGTGGTAATTAGCGATTTCCTGTAAAAAAGCACTTTTTTGCTTTTTTTAAAGTGCCATGTGGCACACATTCATGCCCTTAGGGCATGTATGTGCGCCACATGTGCACACGTGTACATTTCAGGGGTGCAACAGGCCGTCCTTTAGACACCCTGGCACCCTTGAAATAGCTACCGCTATTTGCGATTCCTTAATAACGAATCGCAAATAGTGAATATCTTCCCATTCATTCCTAAGGGCCTCCTAGCCCATAGGAATGAATGGGTAGGTATTCCTTATTAACGAATCTCAATTTGCGATTAGTTATTAAATAATTTTAAGGAATCGCTAATATTTTAGCGATTCCTACCTACATTCAATTTAGCGAGATTCGGTAAAAATCGCTATTAAGGACTCGCTAAATTGAATTTATCTACATCTGGCCCTTAGTTACAGAGAAAGGATCGTATTTTTGGCAAACTGAACAGAGGAACGAATACACTGATACAAGATATTTTGCATAAAACAATAATGTTATGAATGCCAATTATAAAACGTTTTCCTCCTGCTGAATTATTCGTCTTATTTCTGGATATACCATGGCTAGCAAAGATTGAAATGAGACAACCTTGGATGGTGAACCCGCCAGAGCAGGCATCCCCGGTGCAGACTACGTATGGCTGGAACCTTTGCAAGTAGCCACTGGCGATCAATCACAAATGGCTGCAGGATACGAGTTCAAAGTACGCAATATAATTCCAAGCAGGCAGTCAGAACAGCTTAGTTTCATTACTTCTGTTTTACCTTGGAGCTTCCTGACAGGGGTTCATTGACACATCTCCCTCAAAGCCGGCCAAACCCATTAGCAGTTTTGCCATGATGCCATTTTGCTCAAAGGAAAGAGAGGGTGTCATAAAGCCGTTACCGCGGCGGTCTCCATGTAGAGAGGAAGTGCCCAGACTGGAAAAATATGTGTCTGCCATGTCCAGTACAAAGTGCGCAAAATATACATGATGGGTACTGCAGTAGCGGGGGGACTGCGGCCACCGTGTCAGCTGAGAGCAGAAAGCTGCTAAAAATACTGTAATCTGTCACCTGCAAATTGGTACGGTTTAGTTTATGTCCATTCGCCATTACCCATTTTCTGATCTAGACAATAATAATCATCTCACACTGTTAAAAGCTTTCATTAGCTGGAACACTTCATTACACCGAACAGTCTCCAACCACTCTGCAAACATTTCTAAAGTGCACACAGTTAATAGAGAAGAGCCGACCACAAGCATTTGTTCCCACTAATGCTTTATAAAAGCAGGCACAGAATAAAAAACTGCTACAAAAATAAATATTATTATTAATACACTGGAACCATAGTGAACTTTTTATTTACAAGTGGTAAATATTTCTTTACTTTCCCACACGCAGCATAAAATATGCTGATTTAGTGCTGGAGGTGTTCCAGGGCACATTTTGAAGTGCGCATGCAAAGCATTGGCGGAGACTACAGGTCTGCAATCTGCTTATGGAATTCTGAGGGCCAGACATAAAAACCAAACAAGGACGGCCATTGCAAAAATGGCGTTTACAGATGGAGGGGCTGTGACGTGAGCTGGGGAAAATTAAAGGCAAACAAAATGAACAGAGCTGGTTTAGAGCACAGCTAGGATTAAACAGAAATGCCAGCACTTTACAAATAAAAACAAGCACAGCTCAAACACTGTGCAGGAAAAGCACTGGTGGAGACTACAGGTCTGCAATCTGCTGTAGGAAATCCGAGCACCGGAAATAAAAAACAAGCGAGGGTGGCCATTGCGAGAATGGCATTTACAGGGGGAGGGGCTGTGACGTGAGCTGGGGAAAATAATGGCAAACAAAGCGAATAGCGCTGGTTTAGAGCGAGCTAGGATTAAAAAGAAATGTTAGCACTTTAAAAATAAAAACAAACATAGCGCAAGTGATGTGCAGGCAAAATACCTTAACAAAATTGTTCCACAAAAGTGGATGGAAGCAGTAGTTTGGCCCCAGGAAACTGATAAGAGAAGCACACAGAAAACAGTATGCTACAGCCAATAGTAACAGAGGAAAAGTAAGTGGCAAGCATAGAAGCCAATGAAAAGCAAGGAAAGCACAGGGTAAGACCCTCTTAAGATTTATATTAAATACAAAAGATTTCACAAAAGCACAGCACAAGTGCTGTGCAGGTGAAACATAATAAGTGTGTTAAAGTATGAACGGCTGGAATTTAAATGAAAATTCCAGGTCCCAAATTTCAAATCCAGTAGTCTAGCTCTGTCAGTAAAGTCATCTGCTACTGAGACCTGGATGCAACAATGGGCCGCAAGTTTAAATTCCAGGTAGATAGCTCAGGAGCTAACGTAGGAGCTTCTGGTTTCTTTCTGAAACTTGGAGGCCAATGGTATTAATCCAAGTCAGATAACTCATGAGTTTATGTGTCAGCTGCAGAGATTTCTTTGTAACTTGCATGGCACAAGTACTAATGCTAGTTCTAAAGTTGGACTGGTTATTGTACCTGCTGTAAAGATCTATTGGTAACCTAAATATCAAAACCCTGATGGCAGCAAGTTAGCTAGGTGGGTTAATGTATTTGTGACAAACATGTTTGTGCAAAGCATGTCCACGCATGTAAGATCAATGACGCAGGTGGCAATATTAATATATCTTTTGCAGGGACCTATTCTCACTCTGCAGATCACGTGCTCCATTTCCAACAGGGCTGACTTTTATTCCTCCAAGGGCCAGAAAAAACATCATTTGAAATAAGTAACAGGGTCAAATGTCAGATGAGATTTTGCAGCCTTTTATCATTCCAATGATAGTGAAGGTGTGTCTTTGAATTGGCTTATTCTAACAGTGGTCACCATGGCACGAGGATACACAAGATTTGGATGCCTTAAAAAACAAGATATAATTTTCCTTATTATGATTTGTGAATCCCGAATGGGTTTCAATTATTTTATTTTTAAATTATGACATAACAGCTTGTGGGAATCTTAACAGCTGCCCTCCCCAGTAACAGAATATCATGTATTCAAACATGAAATGGTATATTTTTGATTTGCAATGATGAGGAATATTAAAAATCCCACTGTAATGTGTTGGGGAAATGCAGTTTTAAAAAGGGAAAAACACAAAAACAAGTTTGTCAACTGTGATTTAAACTCAGTTTGTAACTCAAATTTGAAATGATTTTTCTAAATATAAAGCAAGCGGTGAGCAGCCAAAATATCGAAACTAAAATATCTACCTACACTAATATCGAGTTTTAAATATCGAAGGGACAGAATATCGATGTCAATAATATCTATGGACAGAATATCGATCCTAAGGTAAGTATTTTAATATCGATGTTAGTAATATCGAAGTTAGTAATATCGACATCAAATATATCGATTTTACTAATATTGATGTTACTAATATCGATATTTATATTATTGTTATGTATTTTATTATGTATTTAATATGTATGTGTTATATGTTTTTATTTAAGTGTTCTACTGGTTTTAACATATATGTATACAATTTGTATATGTTAACAATGGTTTTTTAAGTCAATTTTGTGTTTTAGTACCGTAGCGGGTTGTGGGTTTATAGGGGAATAGGGTGGGAAGTAATTGAGTTATATGGAATTAATTATACATTTTTAGGAATTATAAATCAATTTTAATTAATTTTTGCGTTTAAGTTCTGTAGCGGGTTGTGGGTTTATAGGGGAATAGGGTGGGAAGTAATTTAATTATATGGAATTATTTATACATTTTTAGGAATTATAAATTGATTTTAATAAATGTTTGCGTTTAAGTTCTGTAGCGGGTTGTGGGTTTATAGGGGAATAGGGTGGGAAGTAATTTAATTGTAATTAATTAATAATTTATTTTCATTAATTGGTATTGATAATTATATTAATTGGCAATTAGTTTTAATTAGTTGATTAATTGATAATTATGTTAAGTGTATTATTTTATTAGTGGAATGTGTCGTGCGTTTATAGGGGAATAGTGTTGAAATTTAATTAAGTAATTATTAAATTAGTTGTTGGGTATTGATAATTAATTAATTGGACAATAATTATTAATTGGTAAATATTTTAAATTATAATATTTTGGTTATGAAAAATAATTGTTGATTAATCATTAATTGTGAATTAAATATAATTAAATATTATGCATTGATATTTCTAATTAATATATTAATAAGTAATTATTAATTGGTAATTAATGTGTAATATTTATTATTTTCGTGTATTAAAAATATTTAATAGTTCAATATTTTTTAATTGGTAATTAATGTTTCATAATTATTATTTTGCGGTATATATTTTTTTAAATGGTTAAATATATTTTAATTGGTATTTACTTTTTAATAATTCATATGTTTTTGGGTATAAAAAATATTTTATCGTTTTATATTTATTATTTGGTAAATAATATTTATTAATTATTATTTATTGGTATTTATTATTAATGTATTGTTAATTAATTATTCTTTGGTAGTTATGTTTGTAATAATTTATTGGTATTTGTGAATAATTTTGAGTTATTTAATAATTAAATCACTAATTATTTTAAATAATTATTTTATTTATAACTATGTTATTTTTAACTTCTACGCTATCCAACACTTTCCCTACTGTTGCACCCTCTGGAGTTAGAATAGTAAATGTTATCCCTACACTATCCAACACTTTCCGTACTGTTGCATTCTCTGGAGTTGGAATAGTAATTTTTACCCCTACGCTATCCAACACTTTCCCTACTGTTGCACTCTCTGGAGTGGGAATAGTAATTTTTACCCCTACGCTGTCCAACACTTTCCCTTCTGTTGCACTCTTTGGAGTTGGAATAGTAATTTTTACCCCTTCGCTATCCAACACTTTCCCTACTGTTGCATTCTGTGGAGTTGGAATAGTAATTTTTACCCCTACACTACCCAACACTTTCCCTCCTGTTGCACTCTCTGGAGTGGGAATAGTAATTTTTACCCCTACGCTATCCAACACTTTCCCTACTGTTGCACTCTCTGGAGTTGGAATACATTTTTTTACCCCTACGCTATCCAACGCTTTCCCTACTGTTGCACTCTCTGGAGTTGGAAGAGTAATTTTTACCCCTACGCTATCCAACACTTTCCCTACTGTTGCACTCTCTGGAGTTGGAATAGTAATTTTTACCCTTACGCTATCCAACACTTTCCCTTCTGTTGCACTCTCTGGAGTTGGAATAGTAATTTGTACCCCTACGCTATCCAACACTTTCCCTACTGTTGCACTCTCTGGAGTTGGAATAGTAATTTTTACCCTTATGCTATCCAACACTTTCCCTACTGTTGCACTCTCTGGAGTGGGAATAGTAATTTTTTCCCCTTCGCTATCCAACATTTTCCCTACTGTTGCACTCTCTGGAGTTGGAATAGTAATTTTTACCCCTACACTATCCAACAGTTTCCCTACTGTTGCACTCTCTGGAGTAGGAATAGTAATTTTTACCCCTACGCTATCCAACACTTTCCCTACTGTTGCACTCTGTGGAGTTGGAATAGTAATTTTTACCCCTACGCTATCCAACACTTTTCCTACTGTTGCACTCTCTGGAGTGGGAATAATCATTTTTACCCCTACGCTATCAAACACTTTCCCTACTGTTGCACTCTCTGGAGTGGGAATAGTAATTTTTACCCCTACGCTATCCAACACTTTCCCTACTGTTGCACTCTGTGGAGTTGGAATAGTAATTTTTACCCCTACGCTATCCAACACTTTCCCTACTGTTGCACTCTCTGGAGTGGGAATAGTAATTTTTACCCCTACGCTATCCAACACTTTCCCTACTGTTGCACTCTTTGCAGTTGGAATAGTCATTTTTACCCCTACGCTATTCAACACTTTCCTTACTGTTGCACTCCCTGCAGTGGGTATAGTAATTTATACCTGTACGTTATCCAACACTTTCCCTATTGTTACACTCCCTGGAGTGGAAATAGTAATTTTTAGCTCTACGCTATCCAACATTTTCTTTACTGTTTTTTTTTGGAGCTGGAGTAGTAGTTTTATTGTCGGTGCTATTTAATATTTTTTGTATTATTTTAGCTAATGTAATATATAATTAGTTTTAACAATATTCAAATTAAATGTAATTTTTTAAATGTGTTATATATAATTATTTAATTTGTATTCATGTTATTGTTTTATGTGTATGATGTATTTGTAATTTATAATAATTTTTAACAAGTTATAAGTTATTAAAACAATTATTAAAATGTATTATTAAGTAAGTATATATATTATATATTATATGTATATGTTTAATTAATGTTTTATTACATTATATATATATTAATTATTAATTTTAAACATTATAACATATATTTAATTATGTTTATTTTATTTATAAGTATTATTTGGTTTATTTTACATATTTTTTTTTAACTAAAAAATACTTTATATTTTTAATAACGATATTTTTGACATTCTATATTTTATTTTCTATATTTTTGTACTTACCATGTTGTAGATAGGATCTCGATATTCTTGTCATCGATATTTTTGTGTTGATATTTTTGTAGGTCGATTTTCTGTCCGTCGATATTCTGTCAGGCATTCAAAGCAAGCAAGGCTAGCAAAAGACTGTATTTATCCTATCACTCAGGCTAATCTTCAAATTCAGAAGCATGCAAGAATGCTTTTGGGAGTTTTCTCTGTAAATACTCACCAACTTCCACAGCCCCCCATTTAAAAAAAAATATTATGGCAGTGCCCAGTTTTGCTGGTCTATCCTAAAAACATGAACATTCAGTGGTATTTAAGAGGGATTTTCTGACTACTCTGCCCCAAGAAGAAGGAATGTTCTTTATATTCACCTGAAATCCCGGCCTACTTCCAATTCATCCCCATAAAATAAAGTGGCTAGATTTTCAAGCACGTCTGGGGACATGGTGAACAGCGTCATTTCAGTCATGTAAAGTGCTTATTTTAAGACAGTGAATGCCTTTTTCCTCATCAGACTTTGACCCAGACAAAAAGTGAGAAGAGAACACAGAAGGATAAAAGGAGGAAGAAGAGAAAGATATGAAACAAGTGTCTAAGTAAGCGGGATGAAAAAGAACCTGCAAGAAAGGGGCAGGGGGTGCCTGGTGGTGGAAGATGGAGGCTTGAGGTGCAGTCAAGACTACACAGCCTTAGTATTCGGCACCCTAACCTTTGATAACAGTAGCCAATGGCATCTGAGCAAAACTTAGGGCCTGGCCCTGATTTTACTTCAAGCTAACCACTGGTCCTGTAACACCAAATTCCCGGTTTTGAACTATAGCAGGACTGCTAAATAGCACCATCTCTCCATGTGGTACACAAACTAAGCTTTCCTCACTCGGTGACTCAAGAAGCCCGTGAATGATTAGCAAACTCAAGTTTAGTCTGGCAGGTACTTTGAAACTGTGACTGGCGACTCAAAGTCTGCTTTTTGTAACGTCTCTGCTCTTTTATTCACTTACATTTTAGAATTCATCCAAAACATATGTAACGTGGAGCACACAAAGTTACCATTAACGACCAAACGTCAAGGCCCCAGCATCTAAATTAGATACTACCATGTTTTTGTTGTTTAAGCAAAGATAGTAAAGCACTCAATGGGAGTTCAAACAAAGTCAGTCCATAAAGGAAGGATTCTTGTAGCATTTCAAACCTGTAATTTATTGTAGACAGAAACCAGGTAACTGTGATCATCGGTATAAACGTGTTGAAAACAGAAGCAAACAGTTGACAGGTGTTTTGACAATCAATCAATCAATCAATTCTTGCTTTATTTCGATAAAAAGAAATCTTAAAAGCTATACAATCCCAAATAAACAATTACAGTCTTCCAAATTACATTTTTAGGTACAATGTACAATCAGACAATTGGTTAAAAAAGACATTTAAAAACAAGATCTTTTAAAAAGAATTAAAATGTATATATACATTGTGTCTATAGGGGGGAAAGTGCTTGTGCTAGAAAGCAATCTCCACTTTTGGCGCTTAAGTTGTTTAAGAAATAATGCTTAAGTTTCTCGCTCTAACGCTCCATGTCCATCTAAGAAATTTAGCTGTTACACAGGCATGGAGACCCCTTGAGTCAGATCTTAAAATGCGTAGCGCTACTTGGTGGCTACGGGTACCTAACTCCCTGCAAAGTGGTTTCAGCCAACGCCCCCTTGGTACTTTGTAGGCAGGACAAGCAAACATAAAGTGTGGAATTGACTCTATGACAGCCTCACAGCTTGGGCAGGAGGGGAGAGTTTGGTAAGGTGGCTTCTACTGTGTAGTGAATTCTCGCAAGGGAAGAATACCCACCCTGAACTTAAAATACAAAGCTCTGTCATATGGATTTTGTATTAGGTCCAGGTAAGGTTCAAAATACATTATGGTGCCGATTACGATCCGGTAAAAAATATCCCCGTGCGACTCGTATCCGGTCTTTTTACCGTACGTATCGTACAAGTGCCGTACAAACTGGCAATTACGATTCGCATGGGAAAAATACCATACGAATCGCATTCGGAATTATTCCCCACACGTCCTCGGGTCGGAAATTGTATCCGACACGTCCTCGGACGATCTACCGTACAAATGTGAAAAGTGAAGTCCGACCGCGGAATCACGATCCATCCCGTGCGTCCGAAGTTACAACCGTATGGAAAAAATACCGTCCGTCCGTCCGATGTTACAACCGTATGGAAAACACACCGTCCGCACCGAACACCCATAGCAACCATGGAGACATGTGCCTGCATACGCGCCGCCCCCCCCGCCCCCGTACGTTCGAGTCGAACCCCCCGTGTATGTACACCCGTGTATATGTCGTACCCCCGTGTATGTACACCCGTGTACGTGTCGTACCCCCCGTGTATGTACACCCGTGTACGTTAGAGTCGCACCCCCGTGTATGTACACCCGTGTACGTGTCGTACCCACCGTGTATGTACACCCGTGTACGTGTCGTACCCTCCGTGTATGTACACCCGTGTACGTTAGAGTCGCACCCCCCGTGTATGTACACCCGTGTACGTGTCGTACCCCCCGTGTATGTACACCCGTGTACGTGTCGTACCCCCGTGTATGTACACCCGTGTACGTTAGAGTCGCACCCCCCGTGCATGTACACCCGTGTACGTTAGAGTCGAACCCCCGTGTATGTACACCTGTGTACGTGTCGTACCCCCCGTGTACGTACACCCGTGTACGTGTCGTACCCCCGTGTATGTACACCCGTGTACGTGTCGTACCCCCCGAGTATGTACACCCGTGTACGTTAGAGTCGCACCCCCTTGTATGTACACCCATGTACGTGTCGTACCCCCCGTGTATGTACACCCGTGTACGTGTCGTACCCCCGTGTATGTACACCCATGTACGTTAGAGTCGCACCCCCCCGTGTATGTACACCCGTGTACGTGTCGTACCCCCCCGTGTATGTACACCCTTGTACGTCTCGTACCCCCCGTGTATATACACCCGTGTACGTTAGAGTCACACCCCCGTGTATGTACACCCGTGTATGTGTCGTACCCCCGTGTATGTACACCCGTGTACGCGTCGTACCCCCCGTGTATGTACACCCGTGTACGTTAGAGTCGCACCCCCGTGTATGTACACCCATGTACGTGTCGTACCCCCCGTGTATGTACACCCGTGTACGTCTCGTACCCCCGTGTATGTACACCCGTGTACGTTAGAGTCGCACCCCGGTGTATGTACACCCATGTACGTTAGAGTCGCACCCCCCGTGTATGTACACCCGTGTACGTTAGAGTTGCACCCCCGTGTATGTACACCCGTGTACGTTAGAGTCGCACCCCCCGTGTATGTACACCCGTGTACGTGTGGTACCCCCCGTGTATGTACACCCGTGTACATGTGGTACCCCCGTGTATGTACACCCGTGTACGTGTCGTACCCCCCCGTGTATGTACACCTGTGTACGTGTCGAACTGTACGTGTCGAACCCCCCGTGTATGTACAACCGTGTACGTTAGAGTCGTACCCCCACCCGCCCATGCATGGAGCGTACCCCCAGCCCAAGATTCCAAGTACGGAGCGCATCCCAGTCCACAACATCACAAACGCATGTACGAGTCGTACCAAGCCACACACAAGGACAGCACTGTACAACAAAAAGGCCCATGTACCCACCGTACACACGCCAAAAACGCACGTGCACAACCAGGACTAACCAAAACGACACAAGAATACACCATTCGAATGGCACTAAGCCACAAAACATGTCCAACAACCACTAAAACAACACATACACTGACCTGCAACTGCCAACAACAAACAGAGGCCTTAAACACAACCACTCCTTATAACACACCCACCCAAAGTTCAAACACAGCCACACCCACCAATGGACCAATAAAAAGGGCCCACACACACAAACCATGAGCCTTTGCAACAGACTCACTGCTGCCAGACCCCACAGACAACCTACAGCACCATACTAGACGCTTTACCACACCTTACACTTGCACACCTTCACACACACACCTTCACAAACACCCCCTCATCACATTCACACACACACACAAACAACCACACCTACACACCCACAACCATCCACACCCCCCCTACCATCCACACCCACACCCCTCACCATGCCCACTAACAAGAATCCAAAGTTCACTAGCCGAGAGTTGGAGGTCCTTGTCGATGAAATCCTCAGAGTCGAGCCACACCTCTTTGGAACATTGGTCAGACAGACCAGCATCTCAGCAAAAACAGCCATGTGGCAGACGATCGTCGATGCTGTCAATGCTGTTGCGGCCACCAGAAGGACCAGGCAGGAATGCCAAGCCAGGTGGTACGATCTGCGGAGGAGGGTCTGAGAAAAAATGACCAACGACCACAACCAGGCCAACGTCACTGGAGGAGGGCCGGCCCGCAGACCCGTACACTACCAGCCCTGGGAGGAGAGGGTGATGGCCATACTGCCGGTGGTGGCAGTCGACGGATTAGAAGGACTCCGAGACCCGGGTGAGTACACAAACAACTCACCTCACATGGGGGGAACGTCATCCACAACCAAACTCACAAACAGGCACGCATCCACCCCAAGCTATCGCATGACTCAACCACACTCCATGAACACGCACATGCCACTGGCACCACCATGCCCCATGCACCCAGCTGGACAATGTCAAGTCACAGGCCACAGAAAACACCAACACATGACACCGTAAGCCGGATGGCGGGAGGGTGGGCACAAAAAATCACATAGTGCAAATCTGAAGCAGACAACAATGCCACCTGCCCATATGGCCTAGGTCACAGCCAGACAAACGGTGTGTCCCAACACAGGAATGACTTGCCAGCAAGTAGCGGACGCCTTGCATCAACACATGGGGGTGACTGCACGTTCTTGCAGATGACAGCAGCTAATGAACAACCAACACTGTGAAAGAGCGGCAGCACACACCACCACAGCAGCAGTGCAGACACAGACACTACACCCAATGGGTGCCTGGAGATCAGAAACTAACTCACATCAACAATCCAAGGGCCATTCAAAGATCTGCTAACAGTGTGTGCCCAGGAAGCTGGGCTGAGGTGACAGAGGGTGACACACAGAGGGAGGGAGTGGGGGACAGAGAGGGAGGGAGACACAGGGAGACGGACAGGGGGAGGAGGCTGACACACAGAGGGAGGGTGAGGGGGACAGAGAGGGAGCGAGAAAGGGACACACAGGGGGAGGAGGCTGACACACAGAGGGAGGGAGTGGGGGACAGAGAGGGAGGGAGACACAGGGAGACGGACAGGGGGAGGAGGCTGACACACAGAGGGAGGGAGAGGGGGACAGAGAGGGAGGGAGACACAGGGAGACGGACAGAGGGAGGAGGCTGACACACAGAGGGAGGGAGAGGGGGACAGAGAGGGAGGGAGACACAGGGAGACGGACAGAGGGAGGAGGCTGACACACAGAGGGAGGGAGAGGGGGACAGAGAGGGAGCGAGAAAGGGACACACAGGGGGAGGAGGCTGACACACAGAGGGAGGGAGTGGGGGACAGAGAGGGAGGGAGACACAGGGAGACGGACAGGGGGAGGAGGCTGACACACAGAGGGAGGGAGAGAGGGACAGAGAGGGAGGGAGACACAGGGAGACGGACAGAGGGAGGAGGCTGACACACAGAGGGAGGGAGAGGGGGACAGAGAGGGAGGGAGACACAGGGAGACGGACAGGGGGAGGAGGCTGACACACAGAGGGAGGGAGTGGGGGACAGAGAGGGAGGGAGACACAGGGAGACGGACAGGGGGAGGAGGCTGACACACAGAGGGAGGGAGAGGGGGACAGAGAGGGAGGGAGACACAGGGAGACGGACAGGGGGAGGAGGCTGACACAGGCAGGGAGGGAGAGGGGGACAGAGAGGGAGGGAGAAAGGGACACACAGGGGGAGCAAATCAGCCTTGTGGTGCGTGGGAATGTCTGCTCGTCAGCAGGTGGACTGCGTGCATGTAGACAAGGGAGACCAGTGCCAGCACCCCCCCTCTTCTCCATGGAAAAACACAGGGCAATGTCACAACCTGTGCACGAGCACAACAACAGCTATCTGCATCATATAAGTGTGTGGAAAAACTCCATGTGCCCACGTACAGTGCTACACGGAAGGCGCCAATGCATGGCTCGCCACACCTGCCCACACCACTGCTGACTGCAGTCACAATTGACGCAGCAAGTAAGACAGTGCCACACATAGGTACAGTTGCAAAAGCTGTGCCCAAGGAACATACCCATGCACAAGTGCACTGTTAGTGGAATGCTAGACATATCCAAATTCCCAGAGCAAATGTGCCAACTTCGAAACCAATGAAACATGGATGTTGCATGGAACAAAATTAACATTGTCTCTCTCACACACAGGTCAACGTGGTGGATCACCCCCCAACACTGGGGGGGAAGACTCACAGGACCCGGCTCTGCGTGATGACGGAGCCACCGGCAGCGACGACTCTCACCACTCTGTGGACGAACCCGACCCCGACCAACCTGGCCCCTCTGGTGTCCAACGACCTGCAGCACCTGCGTCAGGTACAACTGGGCCAACCACCACCCCCACTCCTGCCACATCCCAGGAGACACCCAGGATCCCTGCCCCACCACCACAATGCAGCCAGGCTGGCCAGGAGGGACACGGTGTCCCGGGCACCCAGGAGGAGGCAGGCGACAACGCCAATGCCACCCCTCAGGTGTCCCGGAGACCCGATGTGCCCACAAGGGCAGGCCAGGTGCAAGTGGGCAGGGGTGGTGGGAGTGGAGGACGGCGGAGGCGCGAGCCTGACCGGTTGGCTGGGGAACCGGTATATTCCCATGTCGGTAACATCCTGGACACATACCGGCAGGACACCACGGGCATGGCCCAGGTTGTGTCCATCCTCGAGGAGATCAAGACCCAGCAGGCCCAGCAACATGCGGAGCAACATGCCTGTCTACTGCAACACCAACGGAGGATGGAGGACAGACAGGCTGAGCTCGTGACGGTGTTCACGGGAATTCACAGTACCCTCCGTCGGATGGCCGACAACATGGGCAACCCTCCCTCTGCCACCAGGCGTAGAACATCACCACCCACAGGGAGGGAGGAGGAGGAGGAAACATCCGACGGAGCTTCCCAAGCATCGTCACGGCCTGCTTCCGAGGGTTCCCGCAGGAGGGCGGGTCGTCCACGGAAAAGACCGTGAGGGTCGGCGCTACAGCACCATCTCCCAGGACACCTGGCCTGGCACCTGGCCCACTGGAGCAACAGCAGCACAGCATCAAAAGACATTCTCTCTGCCACATGGACTTGCTGGTCACTGTCTGACCAATGTTGACAAAGACTGTGGCATGGACTCTGAGGATTCCTAATGGCAAGGACGCCAACTCCCCTAGTGAACTTTGGATTCCACACACCCGGAAAGCCCCTCATGTCAAACCCCCCCCCCAGAAATAAAAAGTCACACCATGAAGAGAAGATGCCTGCTGGTTGCATTATTACCTTACATGTGTCTTGTAAAGTGTAAACATGCCTGAGTTCTCATTTGACTTCAACCATCCACACCCTGGGGCCTGAGTCTGTTACAGGACACACGGGTCACAGTGTATTAGGCAAGACAGACATGGAGCACCATACACACCCGTGATGGGCACAACCAGCTGAGGGGGTGGACGCACAACCGTGCCGACAGACATATTGAGTACAGCAACAGTCATGCGCAGAGGTCAGGGATCATGTGGAGTGTCCTGGGGGGCACCCAGGTATGTGTAGACAGGTGGCAGAACCATGTCCTGCAAGCTTGAGTCAGGTGGATGCGGAGAATGGTGGCCTGGCCAACTTTGGCTGCATGGGGATGGCACATGTCACAATACCCACACAGTCATGGACATCATGCACAATACACGGTCGAATCCCACACAAACAGCTTGCATCTTGCTACACTACACATAGACACATAGCCACTATCACAGAAAACCATGCCAGACATGCCAGATGCACCGTGGCAACACACCAGCATTGACAGAGAAGAGGCACCTTGGAGGGATAGGGACACCTTTATTAGTCATGTATTTGGGATTGCAGCGGCAAGTCGGAGTACACATGAACGAGTCATGTGGACTAACATGTGGGTCCAACACTGGCACCCCCCTTCTGCACCACAAATGCGTGATGTCCATGGAACTGGCATACAAGTGTCGGCTAACAGCTAAACACCCCCTGCCGCTCACGTAGAGCCTGCCATACACCATTGATCCGCTGATGTGGAAGTCCCACACCATGTCAAGCCAATGCAAACCGTATGTGTCCGAGGGCAGTGTAACACACATTGATGCCATCATCACATTCCACAATCCCATCACTGATGACTGTCAACAAGTCTGACCCTCTATTCAGGTGTACCCATCTGCATGTCATGTGTACCATGGTGATGCCACATGTCTGCAGAGGAACAAAACATCGACAGGGCCAGTGTGCATACATCGTGAACTACTGCCACACCCAATACACCCCTGATGCATCCCTTACCCTAAGGAGACTTCCAAACTTGTCCGTGCGTGTAACGCTGAGTCAGCACACGATGACGTGTCCATGAGGAATAGCAGTGCCACAACAATGCAACCAGCAGAAGCCATGCGCAAGTACCTGGGGAAGAGAGACACACAAGAAGTCAGCCACAAAAAGCACAGACACTTGCATGTGCATGTACTCGACACATGTATGGATGACAACATGCTCGGACACAATTATGACTCGGGAAACACACTCATCACTGGCACCATCACTCCAGTGACACATCCACACACACCTCTGACTCACGTGCCATACATGCAGATGGACACACACATCGCAACACATGCCACACGGAGACCAATGCGTGCACACTCAGACACTGGTACTCACCACTAAGCAAAGAAGTCGCGTATGAGCCGAGTCCGGATGTCCTCTTGCGGCTCCACATCCTCCACATCACTAGCCCCATTGCCAAGCCCTTCGTCCTCCACGGGTGGATGCTCCTGGTCATCTTCATCCAGGATGAGTGGCACAGCTTTCTCAACTGCCATGTTGTGCAGCATGCAGCAGACCATGAAGATTTTGCAGACCTTCGCCGGGGCATATGGGAGGGCGCCGCCGGTCTTGTGGAGGCATCGGAATCGGCTCTTCAGGAGGCCAAACGTCCTCTCTATCACTCGCCTTGTCCGGCCATGGGCGGTGTTGTAGCGGAGCTGGGCCGGCGTGATGGGGTGCGGAAAGGTGTGATCAGCCATGGCATGTTGGGATAGCCAGCGTCCCCTAAATGGAAAGCACATGCACATTATTAGGACAGTAGAAGCGGTCGTGCTGGAAGTCTACGCAAAATACAGGACAGCCAGAGTGTACCCACCAACAACACATGCTCGTTCGTTGCGCAGCTGCGTCATCATTTCAGGCACCCTGCTACGCCTCATGATGTAGGCATCGTGTGCTGATCCTGGAAAACGAGCACAGACATGTGAAATCACCATGTTGGACAGACACACCACAAGGGCATTGATGGAGTGGTAGTGCTTGCGATTACGGTACGCTACCTCCTGTGCCTGTGGTGGTACCAAAGCCACATGTGTCCCATCTATGGACCCAATGACATGGGGCATCCCTCCCAGGGCATAGAATCCACGCTTGACCACAGTCAACATTTCAGGGGTTGGGAAATGGATGAACTCATCCAGGTGAATCAACATGGCCTCTAAGAAATCATGCAGCACACGGCAGAACATGCTCTGGGACATGCCACCAACATGAGCTATGGTATTTTGAAAGGTACCCGTGGCTAGAAAATGTAGGGCTGCTATTATCTTCAGCTTGGGTGTCAGTGCCGTAGGATACCTGTGCAGCGGTTGCAGGTGTGGTGCCAGTCTCGCCGTCAACTCCAGAATCAACCGTTGGGGGAAGCGGTAGCACCGGATGCAGTCATTCTCCCGCATGGCAGCCAAGTCCGGAATTGGTCGTGGAAGAGGCGGCGCTCTGCAGTAATTTGGAAGTGACAAGGAAGAGTGAGTGCACCACAACAACAATTTATTTGTACTGAGCACACGTTAATCTGTCTATACACATATGCTACATACGGAGTCAGGTATGTGCCACATGCCCTGGATACGTATGGCTGCCAGGTGACACTCCTACCAAGACTCAGCTACACACGGAGATTGTGAACCTCCACATGCCATGGCATGGGATTAGCTGTGTCCCAGTGTAAGTGAACAGCCAGACGCAACACAGGAGTGACATACATCCACACATCAGCAGAAGTAGGATGTCGATTGCAGAGACTGGTAGCGGAACACTAGAGCCACAGGTCACATGACATCACACTAGGACAGCCCACACACCTTGCCATTGAGGTGTACATGTGATGACTCAACACACATTCATAGAGAGGATGCAGACATGTCC
This sequence comes from Triturus cristatus, assembly GCF_964204655.1. NCBI lineage: Eukaryota > Metazoa > Chordata > Amphibia > Caudata > Salamandridae > Triturus > Triturus cristatus. Next base: position 1,080,891,676 of record NC_140590.1, on the reverse strand, counting down.
TTGTAACGCTACTCTGTGTCCCATGCAAACATACGCACCTCACATCCGATACCACATGTGGCATGGTGTGCGGAACAGTGTGCCATGTCCATCTACACACAGACACATGTTGGTTGCTGCAACTGCTGCATCTTTTGAGGGAGCTCCAACATCAACCTAATGGAAATCCCCCACACATACATGACATAGTCACATCCTGCACCGTGGGTAGTGACATGTCAGCTCCGGTAACCCCTGTACCGGGCCTCAGGGGACACTTCCGTGTGTTGTTGTCTGTGCCATGCCAGTGACGCTCATCCCAAGTGTGCAGGACGACATGCACACATGTCAAAGGAGGCAAGGGCATGCCTGGCACACATTGCACCGTCACACATTACATGTGTACACATCTCAGCATACATCTGGTGCCTTCTCGACTCTGGAGTAATGTGCCACATCACAGCCTTTCACACCTGTGCCCCACCCATGTAGTACTGCCCAGACAATGCCTTGATGTCCATCCATGGACAAGTATGTCAGCCCTATTCCTTCCTGTGTGGTGCCTGTCACCACTGTGATGTTTGAAAGGCACCGTACTTTCGCTAAGAGGGCCTGTGTACGTTCCCGTATCACTATGGGAGTGCTGCCATATGCGTACCCATAGTGATAGTGAGCGTACAGGCGTGTGTACGGTCCGTACCACTACAAGTACGCATACGCGAGGACACCCATAGTGGTACGGCCCGTACACACGCCTGTACGTTCACTATCACTACGAGTACGCATACGCGAGAACACTCATAGTGATAGTGAGCGTACAGGCGTGTGTACGGTCCGTACCACCATGAGTACGCATACGCGAGCACACCCATAGTGGTACGGCCCGTACACACGCCTGTACGTTCACTATCACTATGGGTGTTCTCGCGTATGCGTACTCGTAGTGGTACGGACCGTACACACACCTGTACGTCCACTATCACTACGAGTACGCCTACGCGAGGACACCCATAGTGATAGTGAGCGTACAGGCGTGTGTACGGTCCGTACCACTACCAGTACGCATACGCGAGGACACCCATAGCGGTACGGACCGCACACACGCCTGTACGTTCACTATCACTACGAGTACGCCTACGCGAGGACACCCATAGTGATAGTGAGCGTACAGGCGTGTGTACGGCCCGTACCACTATGGGCACGCATACACGAGCGTACCCATAGTGATACGGGCCATGCACACGCGCGTACGTGCCGTTGCCATGCATTTGGGGTACCCTAGGGCACCGGTACGCACCGTACCTGTGTGTGAAACTCCATATTACATAGGGGACACATAAGGGACAAGTATAAATGCCTACATGCATGCTGGTTGTCATGGAGACCAATCTAAAAGTTGAAATTTCTACTGGAAGGTGCACAGCAGAAGTCAGTTTGAATTAATCTACTTTGTTGCAATGTGGTCCTGGAGCTGACATCATGCTGAAGAAAAAAAGTCTGTTAAAAAATTGAGGGTGCTAGGTTTGAATGGATTGGAGGAAACATAGGATGCAAATGTGAGTGAACAATCACTCAGTACTCCTGTTCATGAAACAGGCCAGCAATGCAGATATAAGGCAGCCAGGTCCCATGAGGGATCACTTGCCTGCACATATTTCGAATCTTCCACACTGCTGCTGCTCCTGATTCCCTGGAACCATGTCAAGGTCTGTGGAGAGGTCACAGCCATTCACCCTGGAGGAGAACCTGGCATTGCTGGATGTGATCCTCCCACAGTACCCCATGCTGTATGGGTCACCAGGGTATCAGGTGAGTGCAGAGGCTACTAGCACAGACTGTCTCCCTTTTTTATGACTGTGACTTCTGCCATTGTGTCCAGGTGTGACACACATGCCATGTACTGTAGGGGGGTCCCAGGGGGGGGATGCCTGATGTCTCCCAGCCAGTGCATGCTGTGGTGCATGTCTGCTCTCCTCACTTGCATTGTGCGTACTGTGACAATCACTGCATGTGGCATTATAGTTTCAGCCTGTGTAATCCTCCTGGTAATGTTCTTACTACAGTCCTCATGTGAATCTGTGTTCCACCCAGTGTGACAGGTGTCAGTACCCACAGATGTGTGTTTGTTTAGTGTACATGTGCTGAGAGTGTCCAAATGATGTGTTTGTCCCCTGGATATTGGTGTGTGTGTGTGTAAGTCCCCTGCCATGTGGGTGAGTGCATATGTTGAGTGTAGCACCTGGGCTGCATGAGGGATGGATATTACCTGGCCATCTGATGTGAGCAGGGAGCAGTGCTGTGTGTCTGACGTGCAGAGCCAGCCCCACACCTGTGAGACCCCCCCGTCTGGTGGCACATGTGCAGAGTGAGGTATGTCGCTGCATTTGGCAATGGCAGGTGAATGTCCTGTGCCTGTGTGTGTCTGTGTACTGAGGTGGCGTCAGTGGCCTGTGGCATGTGACTGCTTAGAGGTGCTGCCCAGAGACAGGAGGGGTGTGTGCACAGTCCTCCCAGCAGTGCCAGACGCAGGAGGGGTGGGTGCAGAGACCTCCCAGCAGTGCCCAGAGACAGGAGGGGTGGGTGCAGAGTCCTCCCAGCAGTGCCAGACGCAGGAGGGGTAGGTGCAGAGACCTCCCAGCAGTGCCAGACGCAGGAGGGGTGGGTGCAGAGACCTCCCAGCAGTGCCCAGAGACAGGAGGGGTGTGTGCACAGTCCTCCCAGCAGTGCCAGACGCAGGAGGGGTGTGTGCAGAGTCCTCCCAGCAGTGCCAGACGCAGGAGGGGTGGGTGCAGAGACCTCCCAGCAGTGCCCAGAGACAGGAGGGGTGGGTGCAGAGTCCTCCCAGCAGTGCCAGACACAGGAGGGGTGGGTGCAGAGACCTCCCAGCAGTGCCCAGAGACAGGAGGAGTGGGTGCAGAGTCCTCCCAGCAGTGCCCAGAGACAGGAGGGGTGGGTGCAGAGTCCTCCCAGCAGTGCCAGACGCAGGAGGGGTGGGTGCAGAGTCCTCCCAGCAGTGCCAGACGCAGGAGGGGTGGGTGCAGAGTCCTCCCAGCAGTGCCAGACGCAGGAGGGGTGGGTGCAGAGTCCTCCCAGCAGTGCCAGACGCAGGAGGGGTGGGTGCAGAGACCTCCCAGCAGTGCCCAGAGACAGGAGGGGTGGGTGCAGAGTCCTCCCAGCAGTGCCAGACGCAGGAGGGGTGGGTGCAGAGACCTCCCAGCAGTGCCCAGAGACAGGAGGGGTGGGTGCAGAGTCCTCCCAGCAGTGCCAGACGCAGGAGGGGTGGGGCAGAGTCCTCCCAGCAGTGCCCAGAGACAGGAGGGGTGGGTGTGATGCACAGTGTGAGCCTTGATCATTGATTGTGTCATTCCCCTCATTCCACCTGTGTACTTTCACTGGCACGTACTGCTTTTGCCCTTCCCCAGAGGAGAATGTCCCTATGGCAAAGGTGCAATGCGTTGGCTGCATGACATGCCTTGTTGTAACCAGCTAATTTGTTCTCATATGTGTCTCTGTGACATGTTGCAGGTGTATTGATGTAGTGTCACTTGTTCATCCTCACAGGTTGGCGCGCCTGCCAAGAAGCAGATCTGGCTGGCCGCCGTCAGTGCCGTGAGGAGTGCGGATGGTCGCAAGCGGCGCCTGTCCCAGGTGAGGAAACGCTGGCAGGATATCCGGTGCTGGACGCGGAGGATCGCACGGGTCCTGCTGTGGGACTCACCTGAGAGCCATAAGAACCGCGGGCGCCGCCGTCTCTCCCACATCCACAAGCGTGTGCTGGCAGTGGTATTTTCAGACTTGGACAGGCGCTTACAGGAGATGCAGCAGCAGGAAGGGGGTAGGTACATGTGTGTTTGTTGTGTTTCACCAGCATTTGTAAGTGCACTGTTCCATGGATACACTGCCAGGGTTTAATGGTGCTGTGCAGATCCTGTTACCCACAGTATTGCAGTGCTCTCCTGCCTCCCTTCCCCTCCTTGCAATGTGTTCCCTGGTCTGTGTGTAGTCACTCCGTCACAAGGTTATGTAGCCTGGCACCTTCTCCACGTGTACAATGCCTGCAGCATCATGTGTGGGGGTGGTGTGTAACAGGTTTTGGGTCCTTGCCTGTGCCCTGTCCAGTTCTGGTCTTGTGGGTTCCATGTCAGTTGGCACTAATGCTGAGTCCAGACATGGGAGTTAGTCTCTCAAGTGTGAGGCCTTACAGCACGCATGTCCTATGTGGTGGCCTGTGACATGATGTGCATGAGTGTGCGGTACGCATAGTGCGGGGATGGTAGCGTGTGTTGCAGTCATTCCCATTCAGGAGCATGGTGTTGTGTGGCCACTACTGTCCCCAGGGGCATATTTTCCTTGGTATCATGTGTGTAATCCGCAAATGTCGACAATCTCTGTGTCTACAGCATAGGTTGTGCTCTGTGCCATTGTCCCCTGGCCCAATGTATACTGACGTGAAATGTAGTACAAGTGTCCACTGTACAGCCTGACCTGATTTTCCTTGTTCATACACACGGTGGACATTGCCTGTGAGTCTTGTTACAATCATCTGATGATGCCCATTTGTACATGATTATTTGGACAGGCGCACCTTGGGTATTTTGTGTGCAATCTTGATTTTTTGCATCCCATGTGTATTTCACCCAGACTAAGAGATGTAAGTGCTTCCTGTGTCTCAAAAAAGTTGTCTCATGTAGGGGGTGGGTGGTGCGGGCATGGCCTACATGTCCAAACCTGATATCTCCTTGCTAGGACTGGCCAGTGTGTGATGTTTGTCTGGACATACACTCAAGGTGCAGTGAGCCAGTGAGGGTGGCCATGTTTTCAGTATAACCTATGCTGCATGTGCCTCTTGTTCCTGGATATGGTCCCTGCTAATCCCTATTTCCTGCCACGCTGTGTGGTGCAGATGCAGTGCTGGATTGTCCCCAGGGCCTTGCTCCTCAGTCAAAATTCCATTTCATCTCATTTGCTATTGTGTCATGCTCTCCATAGTTTTGCGGTGGCATGGTGGGTCAAACAACTGTGTCTTGCATGCCCTACATATGTACCTTGTATTGTAGATGTAACACTTCTTTTGTTCCAGGCTATGCACTGTAACCTATGTAGATTGGACTCATGTGACATATGTATACAGGTGTATGATTAATTTATGTTTCTTCACCCTGCCCACAGCATCGTCGGGGGACACGGAGGGAGACATGGGCACAGACGCAGCAGAGGGACCGAGCACCAGTGCCAGCGTTGACATCGTGGCTGGCACATCGAGTGGGACTGAGGTGGAGGAGAGTGAAACCGGGGCCTGTCGACTGGCACAACAGAGTATGAAGCTGACGGGTCCGAGGATGATCTCTCCGAGTGGGCGGAGGCTGCACCACCAGCTGCCAGCGGCACTACATCTCACCCCGCCCCCTCCATTGCCATCAGCTGCCTCCCACTTGCTCGTGTCCCTTCCCAGCGTGCCCATTCACCGCATGTCTCCTTCATGCCAGGCACCGAACCCCCTGCCCCTGTCTCCACTGCTGCTGCCAATGCCGAGTCTGTGGACATCCAGCGGCAGTTGCAGATTGGTCAGGCTGCGATCCTTAATGTCCTCCATGGCCACAGCCAGGTCCTCAACAACATGGAGGCATACTTGGAGGGCATTCATTCATCGCAGGCTGACCAACGCAGCTTGCTGAGGTTGATAGACTCGACACTGACTGCAGCAGTGGATCTCCTGCAGCGCTACCTCCCACCCCCTACCCCTGCCCCATCAACACTTCCCACTCCCATGCCTGTCCCACGTACACCCAGACGTCGGCATGCACCCACCAAAACAGACACAGGCACCACACCAGCAGGGAAGGTCCACCGCACACCTCCTGACACGCACACACAGGGTGTAGTAGGCACACCCACTGGGTTGGGGGGCAAACGTGTGACACGCAGCCAGAGTGGGAGTCCGCATTCCACCCAATCCACTCCCTCCAAATCCCCTCCCCTCAGCTCTCCTGGCCACATCTCCCCCAAAGACTCCTTCATGGCCGCTCTGTCCCTGAGCCCCACAGTGACACCACCCCGCAAGCGGTCAAGGAAGTCCCCGGTCAGGGTGGTTGAGTCCCCCCCCTGTCCACACCCTCCCCCAGTGGCGCTGCGACCCATCCCTCTGACCCCCCCCCTCCTTGGGGCCTGTGGTTCCTTCGGGTGCAGGGGATTCCCTGGAGGGCCTTGCTAAGGTGTGCAGCGAGATCCTGGCCTCCGCCTTTGGCCCTGCCCCACCCCCTGTGGTGGTGTCCTCCATCCCTGCACCCATGTCGCCTACCCTTCGCCCTCCTGTCCCTGCGGTGCCTGGTTCGTCCCCCCCACATGATGCCCTCACCCCTGTGGATGACGACGGAATGTAACTGTGCAGGCAAGCTAGGGGACACGCATCCCACTGTGTCCCCCATCCAGCTGTGACTTCTGGACTGCCGTATGGGCTTAGTAAATATTGACATTCCTACATCCTAGTTTTTTTCATCATGCTGAATAAAGCAAATTATTATTTTCCCTTGGAACACTCCTGCTTTGCTGGTATTGCTGTTGGTGGGGCTGCTACATGGTTTTGGGTGGTGTTCATGTGTTGGGGGTGTGGGAAATGTAGTAGTGTGCTGCTCATTGGGGGGACCCTGGTATCTGTGTGCCATCACAAGGTGTCAGCTAACTTTCTTTGTTCATGTAAGCAGTTGCTGCATGGTGACATTGTCCCAAGGTGTATTCCTTCCTCTGTGTACCCGGATATCTTCCCTGCAGGGTGTTCCCACTATTTAGCGCAGAGCTGTGTCTACATTGGCTGGGTGTGTGACGGACCCCTTCAACTTTGGCCATGCATGCAGGGCGATGTCTCCACCTGCATCATTCGTGGCATCCTTGGTGATCACTGTACTTGTGTCTGTAGTCCCTCGACATGACTTCATGTGGACATGTTCCCTTTTTGGCTGTATGCATGTGTGTACTCCCAGCATCGCACACATGTGTTACATGTACTGCAGGGTCTTTGTGCACCTGACTGACAATTGTGTCAATTGGATCTGTGGGTACTCCAGCCTTTTTCTGTCTCTGGGCACTGCTGGGAGTGATAGGCACACACCCCTCCTGTCTCTGGGCACTGCTGGGAGGACTCTGCACCCACCCCTCTCATGTCTGGGCACTGCTGGGAGGACTCTGCACACACCCCTCCTGTCTCTGGGCACTGCTGGGAGGACTCTGCACCCACCCCTCCTGTCTCTGGGCACTGCTGGGAGGACTCTGCACCCACCCCTCTCATGTCTGGGCACTGCTGGGAGGACTCTGCACACACCCCTCCTGTCTCTGGGCACTGCTGGGAGGACTCTGCACACACCCCTCCTGTCTCTGGGCACTGCTGGGAGGACTCTGCACACACCCCTCCTGTCTCTGGGCACTGCTGGGAGGACTCTGCACACACCCCTCCTGTCTCTGGGCACTGCTGGGAGGACTCTGCTCCCACCCCTCTCATGTCTGGGCACTGCTGGGAGGACTCTGCACACACCCCTCTCATGTCTGGGCACTGCTGGGAGGACTCTGCACACACCCCTCTCATGTCTGGGCACTGCTGGGAGGACTCTGCACCCACCCCTCCTGTCTCTGGGCACTGCTGTGAGGACTCTGCACCCACCCCTCTCATGTCTGGGCACTGCTGGGAGGACTCTGCACACACCCCTCCTGTGTCTGGGCACTGCTGGGAGGACTCTGCACCCACCCCTCTCATGTCTGGGCACTGCTGGGAGGACTCTGCACCCACCCCTCCTGTCTCTGGGCACTGCTGGGAGGACTCTGTACCCACCCCTCTCATGTCTGGGCACTGCTGGGAGGACTCTGCACCCACACCTCCTGTGTCTGGGCACTGCTGGGAGGACTCTGCACACACCCCTCCTGTCTCTGGGCACTGCTGGGAGGACTCTGCACACACCCCTCTCATGTCTGGGCACTGCTGGGAGGACTCTGCACTCACACCTCCTATTTCAGGATATGTACGCTTGGAACATACACGGGTGGGGGTACGCGCCATGCGTCCCCGGGTGGGGGTACGTGTCGTACTTACACTGTTGGGGTGGGGGTACGCTCCATGCATACGCGGGTGAGGGTACGTGTCGTACATACACGGGTGGGGTGGGGGTTCGGGTCGTACTTACACTGTTGGGGTGGGGGTACGCTCCATGCATACGCGGGTGAAGGTACGTGTTGTACATACACGGGTGGGGTGGGGGTTCGGGTCGTACTTACACTGTTGGGGTAGGGGTACGCTCCATGCATACGCGGGTGAGGGTACGTGTTGTACATACACGGTTGGGGTGGGGGTTCGGGTCATACTTACACTGTTGGCGTGGGGGTATGCTCCATGAGACCGCGGGTGGGGGTACGTGTCGTACTTACACTGTTGGGGTGGGGGTACGCTCCATGCATACGCGGGTGAGGGTACGTGTCGTACATACACGGTTGGGGTGGAGGTTCGGGTCGTACTTACACTGTTGGCATGGGGGTACGCTCCATGAGACCGTGGGTGGGGGTTCGGGTCGTACTTACACTGTTGGGGTGGGGGTACGCTCCATGCATAAGCGGGTGAGGGTACGTGTTGTACATACACGGTTGGGGTGGGGGTTCGGGTCGTACTTACACTGTTGGCGTGGGGGTACGCTCCATGAGACTGCGGGTGGGGGTTCGGGTCGTACTTACACTGTTGGCGTGGGGGTACGCTCCATGAGACCGCAGGGGTGGGGGTTCGGGTCGTACTTACACTGTTGGGGTGGGGGTACGCTCCATGCATACGCGGGTGAGGGTACGTGTCGTACATACACGGGTGGGGTGGGGGTTCGGGTCGTACTTACACTGTTGGGGTGGGGGTACGCTCCATGCATATGCGGGTGAGGGTACGTGTCGCACATACACGGTTGGGGTGGGGGTTCAGGTCGTACTTACACTGTTGGCGTGGTGGTACGCTCCATGAGACCGCGGGTGGGGGTACGTGTCGTACTTACACTGTTGGGGTGGGGGTACGCTCCATGCATACGCGGGTGAGGGTACGTGTCGTACATACACGGTTGGGGTGGGGGTTCGGGTCGTACTTACACTGTTGGCGTGGGGGTACGCTCCATGAGACCGCGGGTGGGGGTACGTGTCGTACTTGCACTGTTGGGGTGGGGGTACGCTCCATGCATACGCGGGTGAGGGTACGTGTCGTACATACATGGGTGGGGTGGGGGTTCGGGTCATACTTACACTGTTGGGGTGGGGGTATGCTCCATACGACCGCGGGTGGGGGTACGTGTTATACTTACACTGTTGGGGTGGGGGTACGGTCCGTACATATGCGTCCCCATGCTATGTGATGCTCGTGCGGGCCGTACCCAGGCCTTTGCCACGTGGGTACGGCCGTCCAGCCATAGGGATGACGTGGGTGTGGGCGTGGTACTACTCGTACCCACGCTCTTAAGGCGTGGGTACGGGACGTACCTGTATGGTTGTGTTGCCATTCGCGTCGTCAGGCACTTCCGTTGTGGCGTCCGCTGGCTTTGCTGGACACGCCCCCACCCCCTCGTAGTGACCAGGGCCTGGGGGTCAGGTATGTCCAGGGCATGTGTGCTGTGTGACTTGGGTGGGGGTTTAGTGGCCTGCCCATGCTCCTGCCCCCCCCCATTTCCCCCCTCCCTGTGTTGTTCTGACCTTCTGCGGCGTCTGCGTCCGAACCTGTAGAGGAGGTCGAGTGCTATGAGGGCCGAGATGACACGTAGGTTCGGGTCCATGTCTGTCCGTCGCGTCCAGGTACTCCTTGTTCGCGTCGTCCTGATTTCCCGGCAGTTTTTGGCAGCCGGAAAATATTCACCGTGCGGGATGACGTCGGTGCGAATCATGATTCCTGGTTCGTGAATGGCAGGCTGCGTGCGTCCCGACGTCGCGTCGGCGGTTTCCCGGATCACATTTGTATGGTTTTTTTTGTCGGTTGGGCTTTTGTACGATTCGTACGGAACTGTAGCGTCCGTGCGAATCGTACTTCCATGTTTGTAGTTTGTGACGACCGGGTACGCGTCGGACGGAGAATATGCTCCGTCCGACGGTTCGTACCCGGTTTTTGCCGAATCGTGATCGGCACCTATGTGTTTGTGCTGCATGAATTCCACTGTTAGCCTTCCAACTCTAGGATTAAGGAGGTCATTCGTAGTAACCCACCGCCAGTACACCTTCTTTATTTCTGCCTTTGGTGGGGAGGTTCTATTGATCCAAGCTTCTTTAAGGCCGAGATCATATAGAAGCTTTTTCACACCTTTTAGCCAGTCAATCTTGTGCCACCCATCCATGTCCAATAACTCTCTAAGCCCTGCGGCATAATTAGCTAATTCAGGTGTCTGCCACAAGCGGGCCCAAAGCAAGAGAGGACGTAATCTTGCTATGTCTCCAAACGAGTGGCAGCCAAGATCATATAGAAGGGGCTTAGTGGGTGTCCTCTGGGGGAGCATCAATAGATCCTTCAGGAATTTGTTTTCTGATCTGCAGATTTGGTCTGTATTGGATAGACCCCACAGTTCAGCACCATAAAGAGCCAAACTTACAGCTCTAGCCTTATAGATTGTTGATATGGGGGCAATTGGTTTAGTTAATGAAGAACGATGTTCTTTAAGAATTGCCCCAACCACCCTTTTATGGCTCAAGAGCATTTTCTGCACATGCAATCTCCAAAGCATGGAATCAGAAATACGAATTCCCAAATAATCGAATGTAGCAACCCTCTCCAGCAGTACACTATTGAGTAAGGGAGGGTTCCTAAATGTTTTAGGTGGATTTAAAATTAGGAACTTTGTTTTCTGGACATTGATGGACAGCCCTCTGATGTTACAGAACTGGTCAAAGCTATTTAGAAGAGTCTGCAAGCCCTTTGGGGTTTTTGAAATAAGGAGGGTATCATCCGCGATCAGGAGAGTGGGGATTTTTTCCCCCGCCAGGGCTGGGGCATCCAATGGTATTTGCTGAAGGTACTCAACCACCTCATTAACATACAAAGAGAATAGGGTGGGAGCTAGCACACAGCCCTGGCAGACTCCCCTATTCACCGGTATCCGTGCCGTTACTTGTCCTTGTAAACCCCATCTTATTTGGGCATAATTGTCTTCATGCAGATGAATTAACATATTAAGGATGTATCTGGGCACCCCCTGCTCTGACAGGACTTGCCACAGGAGCTCAAGAGGAACCAGGTCAAAGGCAGTCTTTAAATCAATAAATGCAAGGTAAAGACTGCCTTTGCCTAGCTTGACCACCTTCCAATATAGGAGTAATAACCTGAACGCCTGTTCAATGGTTCCTGTACCTGCTCTAAAGCCAGCTTGATAGTCGGAAAGGATCCTATTTTCGTCAGCCCATGCAAGGATCCTCTCTAGCAATACCGGACCAACTACTTTCTGGGTTGAATCAATCAAACTTATCGGCCGGTAGTTAGCAGGGTCATCCCTACCCCCCTTTTTAAAAATAGGCACAACTTCTGCTCCCTTCCAAGAGTCTGGAATGGAACAACCACGGTCAATAGCATTAATTAAAAGTGCAATAAATTTTGCCCATTTCGACAAATCTGCTCGGAAAAGGTCCCCTGGCAGGCCATCAGGTCTAGCTGCCTTTGCCGGGACTATTCGCTGGATAGCAGCTTCAACCTCCAGGTTGGAAAAAGGTTCTATATTTGATTCCTGGCCCGGGGCCCATGGATCGATAATTGGGCCAACCAAAATGCTTTCCTGTGGACCAGAGTATAAGTTCAGAAAATGGTCATACCATCTCTTACTAGGGATATTATTCATAATTAGCTCACTCTCAGGGCGAACCTTTCTTCTGACCGGGCTCCAAAAAAGGCTAGCATCCCTCCCTATGTTAGCTGCCTTTAGTGCCTGCCAGTGCTGTTCCTCCCACTCTCTCTTTGCTTTGAGGACTGTCATATTGTAGTCCTTTCTAGCAGTCTTGATCCTGCCAGGGGACTTGCCTTTAACGGCCCTAATTAGGGCAGATTTTTTCCGTCTGCAGGTCCTCGTGTACCATGGGTTGGTGGTGTTCCTACTCAAAGTACATAATTTGCTACCCGTAGTTGTACAAAACAAGGATCCCAAAGTACTGACCAGACCCTGATAGATTAAAGATACCTTCTGCGTACCATCTGGATCTATGGGGATCTCTTGTAGGTCACTCAGGGCCTCTGTCAGAGTCTCCTTTATAACAGATAATTTTCCCTCATCCATTGCTACCTTTTGCCATTTAAGGCGCCTTCCACAATTCGAGGGGGTAACCTCCCTTGATGTCATATAGGCCTCTCTGTTCATATTTTCTGGGTTAGGGAGCCATAAAGGATTTAATGTCAAGGACAGGAAATTATCGGTAGTAGGTACAACCTCCATGTCCATTAGATGTCTCCAAAGATTTTGATTTAGCAAGATGTAATCAATACGTGAAGAGAAGCCCACCCTATTATAGGTATGTGCTCCTAGGGGGTCAGAGAGTGATCTTCCATTAGTTGCCCTGAGGCCATACTCTAGCGATATAGAATTTAGCTGGATGGCTAGCTAAGTCCACCTTTTTATCGGGGGAAGACTCAGCAGGGGAAATCCCTGCTTTACGTCATCCTCCTCTGAACCCAACAAGTCCTCGCTGGCGAGAGGTTCAAATGTACAATTTAAATCTCCCGCCACCAGGATGCCGGATTCAGGGCGGCAACTAGAAAGTTCTACTTCCAAACAGCTAATTGTTGGAGACTGAGCTCCACCTTTTGTACCACGTACATAGATGTTGAAAATTTCTAGAGACCTCCCTTCTTTGTTGTCCCTAAGGGTCAGTCTTAAAAGATCTGGACAATTGCACTCAGTTATTTGTATCGTGCAATCCAGTGTAATACTAACCCAAATAAGGAGGCCACCAGATGGTCGCCCCTTTCCTGATACTGGTAATACTGCAGGAATAAAATAAGAAACAAAGCCAACTTTATGATGGGGAATCATACTCCAGGTCTCTTGGAAAATGCAAATAGTATAGTTGTCAATTAGTTTGTTCCAATCAGGTATAACCAGATTCTTAGAGAGACCGGCTATGTTCCAAGAGATAAATTTAAGATTGGAGATATTATCTCTGGGACACCCTTGTTCACCAATACTTGTATCTATATGCAGGGAATGTTGTTTGCTAATAGATGTATGAGGCAATTCGATGACAGATGGTAACGCCTGATTAGATAAGCTAGACCATGCAATAGATACATTAGAATGTTTGGCCAAAGTAGCACAATCCTGGACTATAATAGGCCCAAGAGAGCTTGATGCAACTGAAGGTAGACAATCAGTTTCGTCTAGTTGCGACTCCCTAGATGGTTTAAATTTGAGAGCTGTGGCCCTCATGTTTGTATTAGAATCGAATGGAGTAGATCTAAATTGGATGTCGGATGAATCAGGGGCAGAGGTCCTTTATTCTAAAGCTAATAGGTCCTCGGCCAACTGGGAGGAAGTCAAAGTGATTTCTAATGTGTCTAGTCGGAGGTCATGGGAGGAGTGCCTTTTGACCTTAGCAATATCCTCTCTTATCAACGACCGGCACCCTCTAGCATGACAAATCCAATGGATGACCTTGTTCTTAAGGGAATCCTTGGATTCGTAACCCAGATATTTTGCGACATTAACCATAAACACTGTCTGCCTCTTACATGTGGTGGCAGATCCAGGAAAGTGCGGGCCAGATGCGATTGGAGTCAAAACTAAAGATCTAGCTCTTAAAGTAGCGTGATGGATATCGCTATTATTCTGTGCAACTCTAACTTGCCTTCTGGCTTTGGTCGGCAGAGATGTCACATTTTGCCCTGCCAATGAATGAGGGGAACAATAGGTGCGGGTCTAGCATGCACGGGAGTAGGTTTGTCTGCAATAATAATATTATCTTGTAACGGTACAGGTAGGGGAGGGGCATCTCGAGGTATATGGGCTATATGTTGGAGAGATAGTGTCCTGATAGTAGCTGCTAAATCTAGAACTAAAGATTTAAGATCCCTCACCTGAACTACAAGTGAGTGTATAGTTGACATCAACATCTGACCATTTGCATTAGGGTCTGTTTTGTTATTTATTTGAGAAGGACAGTCTACTTCCAATGGGACCTGGGTGGCCAAATCGTCAGGTGGGGTTATTGTTTCCTCAGCCAGGGCAGCAAAGCGATTAGTGCAAACTATAACAGAAGGCTCTAGATGCCTCATTTCTGTCTGTACCAAAGAGGGAAGGGATGGTTGATCAGGCGAAATAACAGTCAACCCTGAACTAGATTGAGTAAGTGTTATATTGCTGCTTCCAGTGGCCGAATTTATACTTGGCGTTTTACAAAACATCTTGGGTATACGAACTGGCGGTGGTCGTTTGTTAGCTTCTAGACTTTGGATGGAATCTGCCGCTAGTATACCCTCACACTCATCAACTAGTGTTTCGATTCGATCCATAACATGTTCACTAAGCATTCTCTTACTTTTCTTAGCTTTTTTGGGCTTTCTAGCCCCCTGGCCTACATTTACAGCATTCGGTCCCCCCCTCCCCCCTGTTCCCTCCATCAGTTTCCTCTTGCCCATTGTAAGGCCACAAAATAAATATTTGTGGACAATATAAACAGTACCTTTGTGGGCAGTCCAGTAGCAACACAGTCAGTTTGAATCGAGCGGTGAGACACAACAGATGTCAGGGGGTGGCCCTGCCCTGGCTCTTCCTGGCTGAGACGGGCCCTTGGCCCGCGCGCATCCCGCGCTGCGGGGCAACAGCGGTGCTTAAAAAGTCTCCCAGGCGCTGCCTGATGATTTCAATGGCAGGCACCTGGGCTAAGTGCAGGGCTGCTGGGAGTTGTGGTCCTCTCGCTGGCCGTTCCCCTCACGGCGAACCCGCAGGTGATTATTGGGCTGGAGGAAATTTAGAGCCCTCACGCTGGCCGTTTCCCTCACGGCAGACTCGCAGGTGAGCGTTGTGGCACAAAGTGGTTTTAGCGCGTCCAGCACTGCGGGGCAACAGCGGCGCTTAAAAGTCTCCTAGGAGCTGCCTGATGACTTCAATGGCAGGCGCCTGGGCTAAGTGCAGGGCTGCTGGGAGTTGTGGTCCTCTCGCTGGCCGTTCCCCTCACGGCGAATCCGCAGGTGATTATTGGGCAGGAGGAAATTTAGAGCCCCCACGCTGGCCGTTTCCCTCACGGCGGACTCGCAGGTGAGCGTTGTGGCACAAAGGGGCTTTAGCGCGGTTTTGTCACAAAGTCACTTCTTCAAGGCTTTAAATGAGAATAAACATATGATCTCTCAGTTGTATCTTTAAAGTTACATACATGTTTCAAGAATACATGTTTCATCTCTACTCAGGTGCCCTAGAAATGAAGGGGCTCCTGCACATGGGGTCCCAAAACATTTTAAAAGAATTTTAAAGCATTTAGTGAGTAATGTTAATTCCAAAAGTGTGTAAAGTAAGTAGAAGTGAGGATGGTCCCATAAATATCCATGGATAAAAATGAGATGTCTTTGAAGTGATCACCTACGTTGTGGAAAGTGTGAAATCCAAGGTTTCTAGACTTTCAGTCCGACAAAGTAATCACCCACACTGTCATCCACCCAGTGCATACATGAGAGTAAAACATGCCAAGATAGACTCAGAGGAAAGAAGTACTGACCTAGGTAAGTATTAATATCCTGGTAAGCAATTTGCAAGAAGAAAGATTTGGAGAGCCAATGTCTGGTTCACACAGAGAACCGGAAGAGTAATAAGTATGATTACTCCACAGCAAGAAAAATGTGTTGAAAGTTAACATATTAAGTCAGCCACGTTGCAAAACCTTATAAGAATCGTGCAAGAAAAAGATCCTAGCCATCAGATATCAATGGATCGATTCTTGCATCCAATGTCGTGAAGAAAACGTTCTGTTGTAAATGTAGCCTTCTACTATTCAAGAGCCATATGTAACCTAGTGATGGAGGTAAGAGAAACATAAGATTAATGTCCCTCTACAGAGTGTGCTAAGCTAGGTTGGGGAGGGAATTCTTCATATATCACAGAACTGGCCTGTGGTCCAAAGATGCAAAGGTAGGTCTCCCTCTGTACGTATCAGGTGCAGGTACAGTGAAAACAGCTGGGATTCCAAAGACCATGATGATGTAAAAGACAAGGGGGGAGAGAAAATAATGTAAGTGCAAGAGCATGTATGTGGGTACAAGACAAGTACCTGATAATAAATTGGGTTGCTCCAGTACCAGTTTCCAGTACCAGTTTCCATAAGCAATAAGCAATCGATTACCCTTCTAGGTTGGCTGTCAAAGCTTGTAATAAAACAGAGTACTATAAATAAATGTGGCAAAATGACAAATCAAATACACCCTTAAGAGAAATAAAATGTAGTACCCCCTTTGTGTGCTAAGGTGAGTGCCGTGTCCATGAAACCCATAATGGATGTGGATGGTATATGCACAAACCAACAAGTACAGCGAATACATTTAAACCATGTGTATGCAATGTAAGGTCACATGATACGTGTAATTATTACAAGGCCTATGAGAGACTGTCATGGCACAACAAATAAAGAGCATAAAAAGCGGTGTGCAAAATCATACTATCTCAGTAATAGAACCCCCCTTCCAGGTCCAAAACAAATTGTGGTCGGGAATGCAGAGGGCATTACTGGCAAGAGCATAATGAAATTGCTGTGGCCAGTTACCATTCAATGTGAAACATCTGCGTGGAGTCTTGGTGTCCCGGAAGAATGGAGCGGACACTAACATAATGCCGATGCACTGAAGTGATCAGTAGATAGAAAGAAAAAAGGGACACCCCTCCCTAATGAATTACATGGCCATAAGATCTGCTATCTTGGTCAGCTGAAAATAGTATGCAGACTCCAATGCTTGAGTTTGTGCAGCTTTTGAAAAAAATTGTTGGGACTCAAGGAATGAAATAGAAGCAAAATGAATGAGAACAAAATTAATCCCCAGGCCAAGTAAGATCCACAAAATAACATCCACAATGTAAGGTAAATGTATAAGATAATAGTTTATTGAAACCATGGGAGTATTCACCAGGGTCACAATCAAAATGAATGGAAAGGTTAAAAAAAGAAAAAAAGATAGTGATTAGCAAAATACAGTGAAGCCCGGTAAGGTAAGAGGAATAGGATCCCAGTAATAGGTAGAAAGCCCTAGATTCGGCCATATTGGAGTTGCTCACAGAGACTGCATTTCATGCTAGTTATTGTGTACGACAGGTGTGAGAGACAGAAAATCTGAGTAAATGTGGAAAAATAGAGCCGGCCACTCATTGTGGCCACAGACAGTATAGTATGTAAAAGGTTATCCAAGTTAGCATTCATATTCAAAACAGTGTTTTCTCTAAGCTTTTGTAACAAAATGATAGTTTGGGTTGGTAAGGTGTCGTACCACTAACAGTTCAATTCTGAAAGTGCCTAAAATTGTATGGGCAAGTTTGAGAGAGTGAGAAATATGAATAAATATTAAATATTAAAATCAGCCTTAGACAGTACATTCTCCAAAATTAATATTTATATTCAAAACAATATTTTTATTAAGCTTTTTAACAATATGGTGGTTTATGGTTAGTCAGATATTGTACCCCTAACAGTTAAATTCTGAAATAACACAATATTATTTAAAGAGATAATTCCCTGCGCAAAGTCATAATGCCAGAAACAATAAATGATCCAGAAGAGTAAGGTGTACAAGATTACCACATACAACAATTTGGGTTGCCTTATAAATGTGTATCGACTAAGTATCTGGCAATAAGAACATTGAGTTGTTGACATGAGAACCCTAACATATCTGCTCATAAGATCGCTAACTCATGAGTTCCAAGCACCCTGTGTAATTGTCTACTGATAGCTAAGAAATATTGTTAATGTAATCATTGAGAAAAACATGCAGTTCCTTATCGGTGTTAAGGCCGCTATCAACAGCCCTAAGTTTGGTGATCCATTATGTTTCTGCTCTCATTAGGGTCATGTTCCTATCACCACCTCTAGGGTCACATTCAACATGTGCTATACAATGAAATGTAATCCTAATCAGCTCGGATCCTGAGTGTGCCATGTTGTAGTGTGTGGCCAAAGGGTAACTTGCATTGTTATTTTTTATGGCTCTTATATGCTCTTGTATGCATTCTTTCAAGGGTCTGTGAGTGATACCCACATATATATTTTGTCAGTGGCAAACAATACAGTATATCACATATTTGGTAGTGCAGTTTATGAACCACTCAATATAGCGCTTAATCGCCGTGTTATATTGAAAACATGTTTGTTTCTCAGCTGCATATTGACAGACGTTGCATCTAATACATTTATTGAAGCCTTTTGGTTTGGCTGGGAGGAACAAACCAATCCCTTTGGGGGGGCTGGGGATGATGGAATTTGGGCAAAAGATTTTTCTCAGAGTGGTCCCCCTTTTATATGTAACTTTAGGTTTGGGAGATATGTATTTCATCAGGGTAGAATCCAGCTTAAATATATGCCAGAGCTGGTGAAGGATTTTATACACATCATGGCTTTGTGTACAGTATTTAGTTATCAGGGTCAGTATCAGGTCAGTATTGTATACTTTAGATTTCCGTTTTGGAAGGGAATTGCATTTTGCTTTCATAATTCTCTTTCTTGCTTTGGCTAGATTCATGTCAGAATAACCTCTCTAGCTGAAAAGGTGCTCCAGTTGCTCCAATTCTTTAGTAAAAGTCAGGTCATCACTACTATTTTGCCTAAGCCGAGTCGTTTTTCCCAAAGGAATGGCATTAATTTGTGCATAGGGATGTGCGCTCGCTGCATGTAAAATAGAATTAGATGCAGTGGGTTTCCTAAAAGGTTTTGAAGCTATTTTGGTCCCGTTAGTATACAGAGTAACATCTAGAAATTCTATTTGCCTGGGATTAACACGTGTAAAGGTCAAGTTGTAACAGTGTTATTAAGAAGTTCAAAAAGTGAGTTAGCTGAGTCAAACTGCCTGTCTAGATGACAAAAATAATGTTTTTATATCTTCTCCAACGTATTATGTATTCTACAATCTCTGGTGGGCAATGTGACCAAACATGTATTTTTTTTTTAATTGCCCATGTAGAGGTTGGCATACGAGGGATACAATTTGGAACCCATGGAGACTCCTTGGGCCTATCGAAACCAGTTGCTGTTGTAAAGAAATGCCTTATTCTAAAGCACAAGTCTGGTTAGATCAAGAAACCTCTCAGTATGTTCATATAGTGTGGCATCTCAAACCGAAATGGTAGAGGCAAGAGCTTGTATTCCCTTTTCCAATGGGATTCACGTATATAGGGAATCGACATCCAACATTCCAAATTCAAATTTATCCACCCATTCTATTTCCACCAGTTTGCTTAGAAGGTCCTTGGAATCCTGTATGTATGATTGCAAAATGTACGATTTGTTACTCCTCTGCTCGATAATCCCGACTTTCAGCCAGGCATGGACGCAGCCACATTTACACGTTGGAGGTCCTCAGAATGTCGCTCCTTAGGTCATCTCTTTGACGTAGATGGGATCATCACGTTTCAGCGGCTTAGATCGGAATATGGGTTGCCCGAAACCGAAAAGCTTAGATTCTCCCAGATCAGACAGTGGGCCCTGCACTTCACAGTTAAGCCGTTTGCTAGTAGGCTCCGTTCTGCCTATGAGAGATGGCTTCTCACGCGCACATCCAATAACAAACTCATCTCGGACCTATACAAGATGTTGCTCGCCCAGAACACTCACACATACATGCTAGCTGTGTGAGGTGGGAAAAGGACTTGGGTAGAACACTTAGCCATAAGGAATGGGAAAGGGGTATATCACAGAGCCCGTCCTTCAGAGTACCACATGGAACTGACGGAAACCCTCACAAAACTGGTTACTTATTGGTATTACACCCCCAAGCGTTTCCACTCGATGGATCCCACCCGTGGGGCGGAGTGCTGGCGGGGATGCGGGAATACGAGTAGCTTGGTACACCTACTGTGGGAATGCAGCCATCTCCAGGCATATTGGACTGAAGTGCTTGATGAAGTGGACAAGCACTTAAACACACAATACCGCGCTACCCCATGTATGTCCTGCTTGGCCTCCCGAACCCCTTGACCTACCCCCTAAAATCTCGCAGAGGCCGTCTGATCGCAATAGCGCTAGGCTCGGCAGTACAAAACATTCTTACACACTGGCGCACTCCCCAGATTCCTACCCTCGCGGGCTGGCTACATCTGCTCTGGCATGTTCTGGGAATGGAAAAGTTGACTTTAACTGTAGCAGGAAAGGGATCCATGTTCAATGATCTGTGGCAGCCATTTTTGTCCCTTTTGTCCTCTGAATTCCGGGAAATCACCTGTCCCAGATATCTCCGCCTCTGGTGGCTCTCTACCCCGTAACCTAAGGGATCGTGATACCTTAATCTCCATAGCAGGACTCAGGCACCTCTTGGGGGTATTTCTTTGGTGGACAAGGAATGGGGTGGGGGCAGTGGGGGGGGGGTTAGAATAAGTTTATCCTTTCCTTTGGTTGTGTTTGACTCTTTTGTGACATGTTCCTACATGCTTTGCCCTTCAGCTATGGTGCATGATGACCGTAGGCCTGGGTTTATGTTACAGCTCTCTGAAATACAGAACATGTCGATTGTTGATAAATCTCGATAAAAGATATAAACCATAGAAGTACGTTCCCCGCTGGCCGGTGGTTGTAGGTGGGTGTAATGTTCATGATTGCAAAATACTTAATAAAAAGATTTAAACCATAAAATGTACGATTTGTGGCTGCAAAAAAACATCTACGTACTCAGAGATCCGCTCGGTTGAGGATCTGACAACTGAAATCATGGGTCTGCCTGGTGAGATGTCCCCTGCTTTATAAATCTTTGGCAGTACGTACATACATGGTGACCATGGAGAATAATTGAACATGAATTTGAATTCCATGTCACTGATAACACAAAGATCTTGCAATGGGCCAACCAGAAATCAATCTTTTTAGTTATGTCTTTCAGTGGGTTGTTAGTCAATCTAATGTACGCTAAACCAGCCGATAGTTATCTATCAATCTCTTTCATGTATTCACTGTCCTTCATAACCACTATGTTCCACCCTTTGTCTGCTTCCTTTATGATAATGTTTGGAACTTTAAGAAAGAGTGTCAAGTGCCACATGTTCCTCCCTTCTCAGATTGTTTTTATATATGTGTCCCTTATTACATTTGTCCTCCAGTATGTGTAGTTCACTGGTGACTGCCTTGTCAAATATGTCTATCAGGATGTCAGATGGTAAGTTAGGAATAAAAGTAGACTTGAGTTTTAACCGAGTGCCGAGATTGAGGTTGGAGGAGATGTCTAAATCAGAAAGTAGATTAAGCATAGAGGGTGGTGGGCTGCCTAGTGTCATCTAGCAATAATAGTAGCTGAAGATGGTGTGTGTCTTGTATGGGTCTATGACATTCCAGTGTGTGTGGAATCAAAAGTCAGACATAAGTTGGTTGCTCATCAAAAAGCGTCTTTAATTTAAGGTACTTAGTACATTTAAGCAAGTCAACATGTATCTGTGCAAAGTCTGGCATGGATGTTGGACCGAAGTTTAAACCTTTTCATAACACAGCGTTCTGTTGATTGGACAAAGTATAGTTTGACAGATTGACAATTGATACATTATCTGTTAAAGTCTGGACAACTTTTGTATCTAGAACAGAGTCAGGTGTCATTGTCAGTTCTTCTGATTGCAGGATACGGACCTGGTGGTTACCCCTTTTAGAACATTTGCTGTGTGTTAGACCTGGCATCATTGCCGTGGGTTTCCCCTGTATTTTTGCCTTTGCCTCCTGTGTTTCTGCTGTGTGCTGGTCTTCATTTTGCTGGTCAAGATGATTTGAGCACTTTGCCACTGCTGTTCAGGTCCAAAGTGTAAGTGCTCCACTTGTAAAGTGTTGTTATAAATTGGTGTTTTCATGATTGGCTGATTTGATTTACTAGTCAGTCCCTAATAGAGTGCACTATGTGTGCCAAGGCCTGTAAATCAAATACTTGTATTGGGCTTGCAGCACTGATTGTTCCACCCACATTAGCAGCCTGTAAATGTAACTCAGGCCTGCCATTGCAGTGCCTGTGTGCAGTCTAGTACTGCCATGTTGACTTGGCAAGTGCACCCACTTGCCAGGCCCTAACCACCCTTTTTCTTACATGTCAGTCACCCCTAAGGTAAGCCCAAGGTACCACTGTGGGCAGGGTGCAGTGTATGTGAAAGGTAGGACATGCCCTGATATATGTGGCATGTCCTGACAGTGAATTACTGCCAATTTAGTTTTTCACGATTGCAAGGTTATCTGTTCCCATAGGATAGAATAGGGAGTTTGCTTATAACATTTTATAAAATAACTACCCCTGGGAACAATATGGCAAAATAAAGTTTGATATGCCTGGACTCAGAATGCTAAAATGCATCTTTTAATGAGGGTGATTTTTTAATTTTGTGTTTGAAAATGTCACTTTTAGAAAGTAGGTATTTTCTTGCTTAGCCATCCAGTGTGCCTCTGCTAGGTTTGTGTACTGCATGTCTGTCTTTGGAATGACAGAGGCTGGGGGGACCAGTGGCTCCAGAGAGCCTGGATGAGTCTGGGCTGGGCTGAATAGACCTGGGCTGCATTTAGAATAGGGGGGGATTTCCTTTCACCTGAATGGACCTGTTCTGCCTTCCACAATGTTGTCTCCAACTCTTGCCCGGAAGCTGCACCAGAGAGGACAGAACTAGTTTTGACTGGGCACAGGGCTTCTCTGCCACCAGGGAACAAAGGATTTTGCTGTATAAGTATTAGGGCCCAGACTCCAAAACTTTAGATCACTTCTGGGAAATCAATCGGAAACTTTGCCAAGGAGAAGAGCTGTAGCTACTTGCTGCCAAGGAGAGTGTTAGATTATTTTCGCTGATGCTTTTTAATGCCATGTATAAGTTAGCCTTCGCTCCACCATTTTGTTTTAGACGCCGTTTTCCTGCTGTTCGAAACTAATCCTGCTGAATTTCAAGAAATGCTCCTTGCTAAGATTAGTTTCTGTAACAAAGACCTTTTAGTAAAGGGCCCTCTCCCACCTGTCTGGCAGTTTAATCGCAGCGCAGGGTGGAACGGCCTAGATAATGTTCAAGATATGAGAGTAGACTTTTTTTGTCTTTACGCTGTTTATTCACATCTGTTTGGAAAATGTGACTGTGCGCGTGCTATTATTTGACCATGCAATGCATATAATGTATCTATATGCTTACAGTTTCTCAGTTCCCTCTGTATCATTGTCTCGAGGCTGTGCAGAAGGAGCCCCGCTCTGAGCGTGTAGAATAAATGATTATTGGTGTATATTCTGCACTGTTTTCTCTGACTCTTCATCTGGTATGGAAGGCTGAGAGGTGGTTAGTGGTGACCCAGGTGGCCCTAGTCAGGTAACTTCCTTCAATTGGCGCCTGAACAGGGACTCCTTTGGGCGTGACCCATCCATTTTCCACAGATGGAAGGGAGGACGAGGACATCACCAGGTCAGACTGACGGCTCAGGGATCCATGCACAAAGAGATACGTTTCTTACAGCTGCTGCCTGTGTCCCACCGGAGGGTGCCTCGCCCAGTGGTCGTCCCGACTGGAATCCTGAATGGCAAACATGTGATCTGACTGTTTGGTCCGAAGAGTCGGCAGTGGAGAATAGGTTTACCTGTACGCCTGTGTGGGCCAGTCAAGGAACAGGTACAAGAGGATAGGTGCTTCAGAGGTAAGTTTATCGGATAAAGGCCAATGACATGAGGGACAGTCAAATCAAATGAGGGAGTCGCCACTTCCGTCAGTGGGTCTTTGAGGAGAGATGTTCTGGCTGTGAGTCTTCACATCACTCGAGAACATCGTGAAGGAGCAGGGGAAGGGAATGTAACAAAAAAAAGAAAACTGCAGTCAGGTTCTTAGTCCTGTCCAACAAAAGGAGAAGTGGGAAGGGAGGTGAGGGGGTAGAAGAGAGCACACCACCATCCGTCACCAGTGTAGGACAGCGCAGTGAGGCACAACAGCAGGAACGGTGTCTAGGCACTAGCGGGGTGTTTGTGTGCCTCCATCCACCCTTCTAGCTGACCTCCCGCCACGTGGCTCCTTGGAATACACCGCCCTGAGGCGAGCACATACCTGCTGTAGCCACGTTCCTCCGGGTATGTGGCTGGCTTCTTCGCAGTGCCGAATCGGGTCCGGCACCCCCCTGACTAGAGAGAGGTCTGTCTCCCTCTCGGTGCTCTCGCCTGGTCCACTCGGCTGAAATCCGGCATCCGGTATCGGGCAGGGAAGACCGGTTAGCTGCTGCTGCGGGTTCTCGCTTTTCCGGTCGGCTTGCGCCCTGAATTCCTCCTCTGGCCTCGTTATGGCCTCGTAGGTGGGTCCATCTCCTCCAATAATGTTCCGAGTTCAGAGTTGGTGGGCGGGGCTAGAGTTCCAAACATCCAGGTCCTTAAAGGCCCACAGTACCTTTGATGCCGCAGAGGACTATAAAGAAAGGAGGGGCGAGAGGTAACGTGGGAACATATCGGAGTCCTCCTCCAGTGGCAGGTCAACAGCTGGGGCATCGTGACACATCCCCACCCCAGATTGTTGCCGGTCAGGGAACAGAGGAACACGAGAGAGAAAGTCAGCGTTACAATTATCCAGCCCCCTCCGGTAGCGAACCTCAAACAAGAAGGGTTGTAAGGAGAGAAACCATTGGAGGATCCGAGGGTTCTGCCCTTTATTACGACTCAGCTAGAGTAAGGGGGCATGGTCCATGTATAGAATGAAATGGGAGCCCTCCAGGTAATATCTGAGCCTGTCCACGGCCCACTTGATTGTCAAACATTCCTTCTCTATGATGGAATATCTCTGTTTGCGGGGAAAAAGCTTACGGCTGATAAACAGCACCGGGTGGTCCATGCCTTCTGGGGAGGTTTGGAAGAGGACAGCCTCAATTCCCTGATTAGCGGCATCGGTTTGGAGGAGGAAGGGTTATGTGAAGTCAGGGGACCTGAGTATGGGGGCAGTAGTGATGGCTTCTTTTAGTTCCTGGAAAGCCTGTAGGGCTAGAGATGGAGGGTGTGTGAGGTCTTTATTCTTTACCTACTGTTTGAAAAGGTCAGTTAGGGGAATGTCTATCTCAGAGAAGTGGGGAATTAATCTTCTGTAGTAGCCTAAAAGCCCAAGAAAGGCCCGGACTTCTTTTTTTGTGGAAGGAAAGGGGGTGTTGTCTATCACCCTGATCTTTTCTTTCTGTGGCTCAATGACCCCATTTCCCAGGAGATACCCCAGATACTTGACCCTCTGATAACCCATGTGGGACTTCTTTGCGTTCACTTGTAGACCTGCCTGCTGAAGGGCCTGTAAAACCGCCTGACAGTGTTGTAAATGCTCTTCCCAGCTATATATGACGATGTCGTCAAGATATGCTACTGAATACTCCTGATGTTTTGAGAGGACATTGTTCATGAGCCGTTGGAAGGTGGCAGGTGCCCCGTGTAGGCCGAAGGGGAGAACTGTAAACTCAAAGTGGCCCGTAGGGGTCGAAAATGCCGTCTTCTCCTGATCTTGTGGGTTGAGGGGCACCTGCCAGTACCCCTTTGTGAGGTCCAAAGTAGTTATGTATTCTGCATCCCCAAGCCTCTCAATGAGTTCGTCCCTCGGTAATGGTTGTGCGTCGAACTTAGAGATAGCATTGACAGCCCTAAAATCAATGCAAAAATGCACTGACCCATCAGGTTTTGGCACAAGAACTTAGGGGACGACCATTCACTTTGGGAGGGTTGTATCACCCTCATTTCTAACATGTTAGCTGTCTCGTTATTGATGGCCTCCCTTCTAGCAGCCGGTATGCGATACAGCCTTTGTTTGACGAATTTACCCGGTGGGGTGGAAATGGAACATTCTATCAGGTTTGTTTTTCCGGGATAATCTGAAAAAAGAGAAGAGTATGGCAGAAGGGCGTCATGTAGGGCTCTTTTGTGGAACTCTGACAAGGCCTCATTAATATCCAGGAATTCCATAGTGCTCTCTCACTTCTTTGGAGAGTGCGCTATGTGTACATTTTGGGGCACTGGGCTGAGCCACTTTTTAAGGAGATTAATAAGGTACATTTGGGATTTTTTTGGGTGGCAAGTGTACCAGATAGGTGGTGAGTTCTATTTTCTTAATGATACAAAAGGGCCCCTTCCACTCTGAATGGACTTTTGATATGCTAGAGGGTAGGAGCACCAAAACCCAATTGTCTACTTGCAAATGTCTCCACCTCTTCCCCTCATCATAAAAGAGTTGTTGTTTTGTTTGATCTTTTTCAAAGTTGGCATCCGCGAACTTGCATAGTTTATGTATGCGGGTGCGTAATGCCGAGGTATAATCAAGGAAAGAACGGATTTCTTCTTGTTTTTCTTGTTCCCAAGCTTCCTTGGTGATCTCCAACAGATCACGCGGATGCCTCCCAAAAAGAAGCTCGAAGTGTGAACACCCCAAACGGCTCTGCGGTTGACTACGGATTACAAAGAGGGCTAAAGGAAGGAGTATTTCCCACTCTCTACCTTCTGAGGCTAGCATTTTTTTAGAGAAAGTTTTAAGGTGGCATTATATCTCTCGCAAAGACCATCGGTTTGTGGGTGGTATACCAAGGTCTTTATGTGTGAGATGTCGAGAGATTTGCAAACTTGATAAATCAAACGTGAGACGAAGGGGGTTCCCTGGTCGGCAAGTATTTCTTTAGCAAATCCGACACATGAGAACAATTCAAAAAGGAGATCACTAATGTTGGTGGTTGTGGTTGCTCTCTGGGAAAAGGCCTCAGGGTAGCGGGTGGCATAATCTACAATGACTAGCGCGTATAGGTTGCCTTTTTTTGTACGGGGGAGGGGGCCTATCAGGTCCATTCCGATGCGCTCGAAGGGATTCCCTATGATAGGGAGTGGTTGCAGCGGAGCAGCCGGAGGTCGTAGGGGTTTTTGCGTTAACAAACCTCACATTCCTGACAATATTTGGAAATTTGGGAGTATACCCCAGGCCAATAAAAGTTCTGTAAGATCATTTGGGTCGTTTTCGGTGTTCCCCGGTGTCCGGCCAGTAGGCGTGTATGCGCAAAAAACAACAACTGGTCTCGAAAGGTCTGTGGAACTAGTAATTGGGGGGATGCCTTATCCTTTTCTGTTCTATAGAGAAGACAGTTCATGATGTGGAATAGGGGATAGACCGGGTTTTGCGTTGTAGGGGTTTGTTTGGCCTGTGACCAGGCATGTTGTAGGGTGGGGTCATGCTCCTGACAATACCGGAAACTCCGGTCAGAGTGCCAAGGAGCTTGGGTGAGGAGAGTGACCTGTTCTGAGAAGGAGGGGTTGGGGTCCTGTAGATTTTTTTTAAGCAGGTGTATAAAAAGTGGGTTGTCTATCCCTAATATCTGGGAGGTATGGTAACACCCCGAGTCTAGCCTGTAGGGTCTTCCCACCGGGAATGAGGATAGGGAGGTGTACGACCGGGTAGGCATGAACATCTCCATGGACGCATCTTATGGGTACGTATTCAGTGGTTCTGAGAACAGAGGAAGAGGATTCCTCGACAACTAATTGACGGCACCCGAGTCAAGTAGAGATTTTACAGGCATCCCGTTCACATGCACACTCACGTAAAAACACGGTCCCATTTCCTCTGTATACAGGACTGTGTGGGGGATACAGGTAACATCCATGGGTTCCTCTGTCTGTTTTTTTAGGGGGCAGAACCGGGTGATGTGGCCCCACTCCCCACAGTCAAAACACTGTGGTCCCTGAGATGTTGGGGTCTCGGGTGGAAGTGAGAGCGAGGTGATTCAGGAATTGGTCTTGGGGCCCTTTTCTCGGTTCTTTGAGAAGGTGGGGCCAAACGTTGTTTGTTGGTATCCATGGGTAATGTACGGGGCTGGGCCCGGGCAAAAGTGGTGGCAAAATCCACTGCTTGTGTGGCCTTTAAATTTGAATGTTGTTTTAGCTAACGTCGTGTAGGGTACGGGAGGGACTCCAAGAACTACTCCATGAAGATCATTTTCATGATCTCTTCCTTGGACCGTTCCTGGGGTTTAAGCCATTTGTTGTCTGCGGCTTTGAGCTTGAAGTACAGGGTCTTAGGGTTGTCCCCGGGCATTCCCTTCTCCGTCCGAAAGCATACCTGAAGATGATCAAGAATAATGTCTTTTACTTCAGCATATGGAGTATTCCCCCTTGGATTGGCCACTTGGTAGGCGGCCTGGGCTTCTCAGCTCAGCAAAGGGGCCAAGTAGAAGGGCCACTTGGCGACAGGCCATCCACAGGCATGTGCAGCCCGCTCAAAGTTAGTCAAGAAAACATCAGGATCCTCTCCGGGGATGTACATTTGTAAGGCAATGTGGGAGTTGGTTGGTTGTCCCCCGGTACGATTTTGCAACTGGGTAGTCAGATGGAGCTGGTCGACGGCAACCTTCTGGATACATTCTACCTGTTGGGTCATAGAAGATTTAAACAGTTCGCGGTCGGCCTGGGCCGATGTCATCTGTTTCTCGACGGCCCATTCTAGCTTCTGCAGTCCAATAATTAATCTCTTGCAAAAGGTTTTCCATACTGCCTATGAAACTAGTCTGCCCGCATTCTCCACCATATGTGGGCCAGTCAAGGAACAGGTACAAGAGGATAGGTGCTTCAGAGGTAAGTTTATTAGATAAAGGCCAATGACATGAGGGACAGTCAAATCAAATGAGGGAGTCGCCACTTCCGTCAGTGGGACTTCGAGGAGAGATGTTCCGGCTGTGAGTCTTCACATCACTCGAGAACGTCATGTAGGAGCGGGGGAAGGGAATGTAACAAAAAAAAGAGAACTGCCATCAGTGTCTTAGTCCTGTCCAACAAAAGGAGAAGTGGGAAGGGAGGTGAGGGGGTAAAGTAGAGCACACCACCATCCGTCACCAGTGTAGGATAGCACAGTGAGGTACAACAGCAGGAAGGGTGTCTAGGCCCCACTGAGGACCCCGCCCAGCAGACCCGGCAGCAAGAGAGCCCCTTGGTTCACCGACGAACTCAAGAGCTCCAAGAAGAACTGCTGCGCCCTCGAGAAAGCCTGGAGAAGGGAACCCACGCCGGACAACAGGACCACCCTCAAGCTTGCCACCCGGAAACACCACCAACTGATCCGCATCACCAAGAAGACGGCTTTCAAGAACCGACTGGACAACAACGCACACAACTGCAAGGAACTCTTCAACATCGTGAAAGAGCTCTCCAACCCCAACGCCGGAAACAACGACATCACCCCTTCGCAAGACCTCTGCAACTCCCTCGCCTCCTACTTCCACAACAAGATCGCGGACATACACAACAGCTTCAGCACCCATCCGACCCACGCCACGACCGCAGCAACGCCACCCACCACCACCCTCCGCGCCTGGACCCCGGTCAACACCGAAGACACCGTCCACACGATGAACTCCGTCCACTCCGGATCTCCGACCGACCCCTGCCCTCACCACGTCTTCAACAAAGCCGACGTTGTTATCGCACCCCACCTGCGGGACATCATCAACACCTCATTCGACACCGCCACCTTCCCCGAGAGCTGGAAGCACGCCGAACTCAGCGCTCTACTCAAGAAACCTACTGCAGACCCCACCGAACTCAAGAATTACCGCCCCATCTCTCTACTCCCGTTTCCAGCCAAAGTCATTGAGAAAACCGTCAACAAACAGCTGGCCGCCTTCCTCGAGACGAATGGATCCCTCGACCCATCGCAGTCCGGATTCCGTGCCAACCACAGCACCGAGACCGCCCTCATCGCCGCCACTGACGACATCCGAGCCCTGATGGACAACGGGGAAACAGCAGCCCTCATCCTCCTAGACTTCTCCGCGGCTTTCGACACGGTCTGCCACCGCACCCTAGTTCAGCGCCTCAGCAACGTCGGAATCCAGGAGAAGGCGCTGGAATGGATCGTCTCCTTTCTTGACGGAAGAACACAAAGAGTCCGCCTACCACCGTACAAGTCAGAGGCCACCGAAGTCATCTGCGGCGTCCCTCAGGGATCCTCACTGAGCCCGACTCTCTTCAACGTCTACATGAGCCCTCTCGCGGCCATCGCACGCCAACACAACCTCAACATAATCTCCTACGCCGACGACACCCAGCTGATCATCTCCCTGACCAACGACGACCCCGCCGCCGCCAGAGCCAACCTGCACGAAGGGATGAGAGAGGTAGCCGAGTGGATGACGACGAGCCGCCTGAAGCTGAACTCAGATAAGACGGAGGTCCTCATCCTGGGCTCCTCGCCCTCCGCCTGGGACGACTCCTGGTGGCCCCCTGCCCTGGGCACCGCACCCAAACCGACAGACCACGCACGCAACCTGGGTTTCATCCTGGACTCCTCCCTCTCCATGACCAGGCAAGTCAACGCCGTCTCCTCATCGTGCTTCAACATCCTGCGCATGCTTCGGAAGATCTTCTGGTGGATCCCCACGGAGACCAGGAAGACCGTCACCCAGGCCCTCGTCACCAGCCGACTGGACTACGGCAACGCACTCTACGCCGGAACCACCGCCAAGATCCAGAAGAGACTCCAGCGCATCCAGAACGCCTCAGCTAGACTCATCTTCGACATCCCACGTCACAGCCACATCTCCGGACACCTAAGAGACCTGCACTGGCTCCCGGTCAACAAGAGAATCACCTTCCGCCTCCTTACCCACGCACACAAAGCTCTCCACGACCAAGGCCCGAGCTACCTCAACAACCGAATCAACTTCTACGCTCCCAAACGCCACCTCCGATCCGCAAGCCACGCCCTCGCCACCGTCCCTCGCATCCGCAGAACCACTGCTGGAGGAAGGTCCTTCTCCTACCTGGCCGCCAAGACCTGGAACTCCCTCCCGGCCGACCTGCGCCTGACCCAAGACCACCTCTCCTTCAGGAAGAAGCTCAAGACCTGGCTGTTCGAGCAGTAGCGGCACCCCCCCCCCCCCCAAGCGCCTCGAGACCCTACGGGTAGGTAGTGCGCTCTATAAATTTCTTTGATTGATTGATTGATTGATAGGCGCTAGCGGGGTGTTTGCGTGCCTCCCTCCACCCTTCTAGCTGACTTCCTGCCCTGTGGCTCCTTGGAATACACTGCCCTGAGGCGAGCACGTACCTGCTGTAGTCAGTGCCAAATCGGGTCCGGTGCCCCCTTGACTAGAGAAAGGTCTGTCTCCCTCTTGGTGCTCTCGCCTGGTCCACTCGGCTGAAATCCTGCGTCCGGTATCGGGCAAGGAAGACCAGTTAGCTGCTGCTGCAGGTTCTCGCTTCTCCGGTTGGCTTGCGCCCTGAATTCCTCCTCTGGCCTCGTTATGGCCTCGTAGGTGGGTCCGTCTCCACCAATAGGGTTCCGAGATCCGGGTTGGTGGGCGGGGCTAGAGTTCCGAACATCCAGGTCTTTGAAGGTCCACAGTACCTTTGATACCGCGGAGGACTGAAAAGAAAGGAGGGGCGAGAGGTAACGTGGGAACATATCGGAGTCCTCCTCCCCCGGCAGGTCAACAGCTGGGGCATGGTGACAGCCTGATACCAGGTGAGTCTGTTTCAGTTTTTGGTACCACTGTAAATGGGTTTTGTTTCAGCATTAGGACTATTTTGGTGAAAAGTGTTTGCAAATACTTTGCCAGGTAAAGTAAAAATCTTGTTTCTCTTTTCTTTACAATGCCTGGTTTCAGTAATATTCAGAGTTTGTGCTGTTATTGTTGTTCTAAAAATGCTCGGATGGAAGAATCCCAGCCTGTACCTCCTGAAGGTAGTCCTAATATTGATATGTATGTGAAACATGGCCTTGACCCTATTATGTTTTGTACGTTGAGGCACAATCTACAAGGGACAATGCAAAGTTACAATGGCCTCTGACAGGCTCTTTTGACGAACAGAAGATAGAATTTCTTCAGGAACAGTTATTTAAAAGACGTAGTAGACAGTCCATGTTTGACTCCCTTCGTACTCGGCAGAAGGAGGCCAGGCAGAGGCGATCAAAAATGAAGAAAGATACCAGAAAAAGAAAAATGCAGACCTTTCCACAAAAGGCTGTAACTCATAATAAAGACAAGCAGGAGACAGGAATAGAACGCGAAGACAGAAGATTTTTTTTATTGATAAGTCCTATATGGCTCGGGAAGATGGTGATTCTTTTATGGAGACCTTATTAGATACCCGACCCCTGCCACCATATATCCTGTTGTTCCCCATCAGCAACAACAACATGCACCAGGTGCATAAGTGTCTGATGCCGCTACCCCTTCCGCCCCAGTTAACGTACCCCCTGCTCCTCCCCTTCCATCCCAACAAATGGCTGCAGAAATTCCTGTTACTCCAGTTACAGTCACTCATCCTTCATTAAAACTAGTTGCTGACACACCAGTGCTTCGGAAGTTAGAGATTTAACTGGATTCAGGGAATGGTTGGGTTCTTTAATGTGCTCTGATGTGGGGGATAAAGAGAAAAGAGCAATAGCGGAACAGGCATTATGGTGGGCTCACAACCCAATTTATAGTCTTGAGGACATATGGCAATCAATGCCAGACTTCGACCCTTTTATACAGCAACATGCCCTTAAAATATGTCCGCCACAGTAATTGACCTTTAGCGCACACACATCGAAAGGGAAGCACCCCAAATACTATTTGATATTAATGAAGGCACTTATGTAATTAACATGGAGCCGGCCGAAGTGTTCAGGAATATTTCCACTCTGGTAATGTATAGAGGCAGACTACATAATAAGAGTCCCACTCACATAACTCAGTTCCCAATGCGGGAAGTTCACCCCATTTACCACCCGGAAATCCCTGCAGTGACGGTTCAACATGGGGTGATTACCAGACCTGCTGTGGCTGCCCGCTTTCAGGAGCAATGGGTTTATACCCTATGGAAAAGAATTGAGGTTCTGGCCCTGAAGACTTCCTTGCCTAATCCTAGGAACAATCCTACTGCTTATTATAAAGAATTGACAGAGGCCGCCTCTTCTGGTGTGATGACTCTTGGAGAAATTGAACTGTTTTTTGGCCTACTAGTCCCAGTTGATATTTGGCAACAGGTTTATACCCAAGACCACACTGCTGAGTTGGGTGGAACATGGGACGCAATTAGGGGTTGGGATCAAGACAGAAAGCCAGGGGACAAACTAGGTGCTGAGTTACTTGCCTTACCGGTCGCATAATAACATACATACAAACACTTACTCCTCCTAAGAAGGTTAGTTGGGACAGACTGACTGCTTGTCGGCAGAAGAAAGATGAAAGTGTTTCTGATTATTCACAAGATTTGAAGAGACGTTTATGGATTATACAGGGCAAGTTATGTCTACAGAAGGGGGAGTCTGTATATTTGTGGATCGGTTTGTCACTAATCTGCTTCCTGAAATAATGTCTATACTTCAAGCATCTGAAAGCACCTGGTCCACGTCTTCCCCCTCTGTGATTTTGAATATGGCCCAACATTATGAGCATAGAGACAATGAAGAAAAAGAAAAAACAGATAAAAGAAATAAGGATCTGAAAGCAAAGCTATTATTGCAACAGGCATATCGAGATAACACTAGAGGGCGGGGACCCCAACGACAACTTCCACCCACTAGACAGCCACCAATGACACCTTTGGGACAAAATCAGTGTGCTTACTGCAAGGAAGAAGGTCACTGGCACAGTCAGTGCCCTGAACTTTTGGAAAATAAATTGTCCAGTAGAGGACGGGGTCCTGGCAACACACACTACTGCCCCTGTAGGCTGTACCGACAATTGTTCCTACGACAACAGGGAAGGACAGTAATACAATGACGATTATGAAGTTGATGGTGTGACATGGATGTCTTTCAGCTAGGTTAGCCAAGGACAGGGAAAGGGACCAGTTGATATACCTGTAGACCAGCGTGGCCCTTATGTCAAAGTGGATCTGCAAGGATCTACTAAGGAATTTTTTGTTGACGCAGGTGCCACAAAGAGCTCTGTTTCCGAACACATGGTCCCTGGGGCGGCCCTGTCTGGCCATAATAATGTTTCGGTGGATTTCTCAGGGGTACCGGTTCTAAGCCCCATCTCACGCCCTCTTGCTCTTACTGTTGGCCCTTTTACTGTGGATTCCCCATTCCTTTTAACATCTAATTGTGGTGAAAATTTGATTGGCTTGGACTTATTAAAGAAGTTGCATGCTACCATATATTGTTCACCAGATGGTGTTTATATTACCATGGAGCCTGACGTGGGTACTCGACAATGTCTATCTAAAGATGTTCCCCTTCCACCTGAATTTGGTCATGGACCACCCACGTTATTGGCCACTGGTGACACTGATATATGCTTTTTGCACATACCCCCAGTTTCTATCCGAGTGATGGACAATTCAATACCCCCACACATTCCCCAATGTAAAATACCAAAGGCAGGAGAACAAGCTCTCCTTGATATTGTTCAGGACATTATACATAAGGGGGTTGTAGAGTAGACAACAGGAAACACATGCAAAAGTCCTATTCTTCCGGTCCTAAAAAGGGCGCCGCTAGACTCTACCAACAGCGCTGGTGATGTATATCATTTTGTGATTGATTTGCGCACGATCAATGAAATAGTGGTCCAGCATTTCCCAGTGGTTCCTGATATCACTATACTTTTAACAATGATTCCATCTACTGCTACGTTTTTCTCTGTTGTCGATATGAAAAATACATTCTTTAGCATTACCATACACCCAGACAGCAGGAATTTGTTCGGATTTTCACTAGCTGGCAAACGTTTCCAATTCTGCAGAGCTCCTCAATGCTATTACTGCAAGTCCTAGCATTTATAGTCAAGCATTGAAAGGTCAGTTGGATTCACTCTCACTTTCTCCAGGCAATGCATTGGTACAGTATGTTAATGATTTGTTAATTGCTACTTATACTGAACAAGGTTGCAAAGATAGTACGGTGAAATTATTTACACCACGCACACCATGGTCACAAGGTTTCTCTTTCAAAGTTTTAGTATTGTCGACAGGAGGTCAACTATTTAGGTCACCTCCGGTCAAAGGAGGGTAGAAGGTTAACGCCAGAACGCATCAGTCCCATTAATAAAATCCCCTGTCCGAAAACTCAAAAAGACGTGCGTCACTTCCTACTGTCAACAGTGGATCCCTAATTATTCTTTACAAATCAAAACCCTGCTTGCATTAACAATGAAAGATGTCCATGAGCCTTTACCTTGGACCCTAGATTGTCAGAAATCCTTTGAAGAATTAAAAACTGCGCTTTGCTCTGCTCCAGTACTAGGCACGCCTGACTACAACAAGCCTTTCATGGTATACATCCACGAGATGGATGGTTGTGCTCTCTCGGTCTGACTAAAAAATTTGGCGAAAGACAGAGACCTTGCGCTTATTTCTCTGCTTTGCTTGATCATGTCGCAAGGGCCCTCCTGAGTTGTCTGCGAGAAGTTGCGGCCACGGCCTCTTCCATCAGACAATCGTCTGGACTCGTGCTCGATACTGACCTCACAGTTATAGTCCCCCATGGTGTGGACACACTTTTGAATAAAATAAGGACACAGCACCTCACCAGTGCACGTCTTACCAGCTATGAATTGACATTGTTTGCCAAACATATTACGATCAAATGATGTGCCACTCTGAATCCAGCCATGTTACTACCCCTCCCTTCCGAGAAAGATGCAGTTGACAAACATGATTGT
This sequence comes from Triturus cristatus, assembly GCF_964204655.1. Lineage (NCBI taxonomy): Eukaryota > Metazoa > Chordata > Amphibia > Caudata > Salamandridae > Triturus > Triturus cristatus. The sequence continues at coordinate 1,080,855,988 of NC_140590.1, read as the reverse complement.
ATTTTCTGAACAGAGGAACAGACAAAAGGATGGACTTGACTGATGTTCCCTTATCTGATCCCCAAAGAGAACTATATAACGATGGCCTTTGTTTTAAATGATCAGAGGGCATCATCACTGCAGCTTACGCTATCACTAGATTGCGCATAGTCGTAGAGACATCATGAGTTCCATATCAATCTGCCCCGGCAAAAGAACTTGTTGCCCTTATATGAGCTTGTGAATTGAGTTAAGGATTAGTTGTCAATATTTAGTCAGATAGCCAGTATGCATTTGGGCTTGCACATAATTTAGCCGAATGTGGGCGGAGAGAGTGTTCCATACTTCGCATGGTACTAAGATACAACACAGACAATTGATAATACGACTACTATCTGTGCTAGCACTCACTAAGAAGATGGCTATAGTGAAGTGTAGTGCCCACAAGAAAGTGACAGATGACGTAGGCAGAGGGAATGTGTTCACTGATCAGACGGCCAAAGAGACGGTTCAGAGTAGGATGAAGAGAATGTTTGTTGCAGGCCCAGCTATATGGGTTCCCGAGAACACTATGTTTGAAAACACAGTTGAGAGTGTGAAAGAGATACAAAGCAAGGCCATGATAGAAGAATTAGCTCTGTGGCAAGAGAGAAAAGCACGTTTAGATGAAGAATGGTGTTGGATTGATTTGTCAGGAAAGCAGAAATGGATGCTACCTGATGCAAATGAACTCCCTGTGGTTACTATGGCTCATGGCCTGGCTCAAATCAGTGCAAAAGGTATTTGTAAACTATTGGCCCCGGTTTGGAGTAATGACAATATTTCCAAAATTGATGCACACTTAGTGAAACATTTTATGATTTGTTTGATGCACAATCCTGGGAAAGTCCTTCAAATGGATTTAATTGAGTTAGAATGTTGTAATAATCTCAAGTATGTTCTAGTGGTCATATGTACATTCAGTAAATGGGTGGAGGCTTACCCTACTACGAACAATACGGCTATCACAACAGCAAAGGTACTTATTAAATAATTTTTTCCAGGAAGAAAATATTGGAGCCCAGGTGGAAAGGTCCTGAGCAAGTACTTCTGGCTACACAGATGGCTGTAAAGGTTGCTGGTCGAAAGAATTGGGTCCATGCGACCCACTGCAAAAGAATACCTTTGCCATTGCCTTATGACCAGTGGGCCAAGGAGGGAATAGGAGACGTTGAAGGTGAGCAGGTGCCCGGATTTGTGCCTTTTAGTGATGCAAAGTTAATTTGGACACCAAAAGACAAGGAGAACGACTATGTTTTGAACAAGGCAGTCCCACCAGAAATACTATCCCGGAGCCTCTGTTCTGTGATCATACAGTGCCTTGAGCTGCTAGGTACAACTTAGTTCCTCGGCCTAGGACCACCTAGTCAAAGGAAAAGAAAGACTAGGGATGAACTGCATAAGGTAGGAAAGTGTTGAGTAGCAGTACCAACATGAGAGTGGATACATGAAGGAGTTGCCTCTGTTTTGCGCTTGTTGATTGAAAATTAGTAAGGAAAGTATTCCTCGAAAAGTATACCACCTTCATCGACGTGGGATTAATTAGGAAAGAGTTTAGGACGGAGCAAGCTCCACCGCTGGTGCACAAGAGCGCCAACTGATGGACGATAGGAGCCTGTACCAGTGAGGCTCTAACGGACACTGGGAACATTTCCTATAATTTTTGTGCTTTATCCTTTGTTCCATTATGCATCCTTTTGTAGACAAACTAATGATGAGGAGCAGCCAATTACCCCCAGACAACGCAGCGTGATTTGGTCTATTCAAAGGAAGACTATATGTGTGTCTGTTCTGGTAACTGTGGTGATGCCAGTATGTGGGGTATCATGGTTCATGGAAGATACACATAGTGTACGTACACTTAGTGTGATTGAACACCTCCCCATGAGACACAACAGGAGGGCTGCCATGAATAACGTGTTTGTGAATACACATAAGTGATTCTTTGGGAAGGAGACTGCTTGCTATCCAATCCAGTCTGCTACCACCTTTGGACCGCGTACCCATTGTTCCTTGTTAACTACACGTAGACTCGGCCACCACAGTTTATGGAGGTAAAAGGAACATACGGATTTGGTTACCCCAGGCCATGTCTATATCACCAAAAGCCAAATGGTGAGGGTTACTCTGGCTGTGATAAATTTTAAATGGAAGAACAGAATATTACTCTCGTGGGTTGGCATTATGAAGAATTAACAGTACCTCAAGAAGCTGATTATTATGCTGCCTGTTGCCCCATAGTGAATTTTACAGGCAATGTTTTGTGCATTAATTGTTCTGGGACAATACTGTTTAAAAATACCCTTTTCTTAGTAAATAAATTAGATTCAAATACTTCTGGAATGAATACTAGATATGCTGCAGTGAATTATAAGGGGCCGATATATGCCCTCCCAGAGTTTTTCTTTCTGTCCAATGGGACTTATTCAAATGTTTACACCGGTACTGATAATGTGGCTGGCTCTCGGAATGGTACTGCCTTTGAGTATACCATGTAAAAATGTCCGACCTAAAACAAGATTGGTAAAAAGGACACTGACATAAGAATTTTGGGAAGGGGTAACAGACTTGGAAGTGAATAGCTATAGCAACAGTATAACATTTGGATACATCCTGTCCTCCATATTTACCTTAGGTGGCATTGATTTGGCCATGGGTGGGAAAGCTGGAGAGTATTTTGGAAATAAACTGCAGATTCTATCCAGCACTACGGTGGCAGCCTTGATAGATATTACTACTCAGTTAGAAAGCATACAGGGGTTTTCAGAACAGACTAGATATGCAGTGGATTTTATGTTGGCCAAGAGTGGTGGTGTTTGCATGATAATTGGCGACCAGTGTGTTATGAGTATAGAGAACTTGGAAAAGAACATAACACAGCACATTAAGGATATCATTGATAATATCAAAGGCATGGGAAGCGGAAATTGGAGTTCGTCTTTCTTCGATAATTGAGGTTGGATCCTGAAGGACATAGTTTATTTCCTAGCAGTATTCTCAACCAATGTCTCCCGCTTTGCTGTTCCTATTGAGTCACTGTTTTAACACCCAAACAGAAGATATCTGCCTGTTACGAATGCCGCCACGATGTTACAGAATGATATTCATGACCTTATGAATATAGATGAGGGGATATTTGAAGAGAAATCCCTAAGAGCTGTTCTACAATCCGATGACAATAGTAAAGAGTGCCCATCGTTCCACCTTGATCACATGTCTACTTATGATGCTGTATCAAATAATGATGGTGTCACAGTTACCCTCTGAATATGGGCCAGTCTTATCTACTTTCCCAATAGAAAATGTCTTTAGCTCATGCTAAAAGGGTTTTTTAGATTATGTTCGCTGATGCTTTTTAATGCAATGTGTAAGTTAGCATTTGCTACGCCATTTTATTTTAGATGCCATTTTCCTGATGTTCGAAACTAATCCTGCTGAATTCTGTGCCGGTGCGTAACTTTCCCTCTCAGTAAAGACCCTTTCCCACCTGTCTAGCAGTTTAATCGCAACGCAGGGTGGAATGGCTTTGAAAATGTTCAAGATACAAGAGAAGAAGTTTTTTGTCTTTACGTTGTTCAGTCACATCTGTTTGGAAAATTCCACTGTGGGTGTGCTATTAGTTGACCATGCAATGCATATAATGTATCTTTATGCTTACAGTTTCTCAGTGCCCTCTGTAACACTCTCTCGAGGCTGTGCAGACGGGCCTGCTCTGAGTGTGTAGAATAGTTGATTAGTGGTGTATATTCTCCACTCTTTTCTCTGACTCTTCATTTGGTATGGAAGGCTGAGAGGTGGTCAACGACGACCTGGGTGGCCCTAGTCTGGTCACTTGCTTCAAAACGAGAAAGGACTTAGCTGTTTGCCGTGTGCCCTCCTTGAAGAAGAACCCCAAGGGCTTGATTTGAGCTTGCTTCCTGTTCTGAAGTCTCAGGGTCACAAAGACTTCACCACCACCTCCCCTGAACTTCCTTGCTGGTAGTTCTGACCTGCTAAGAGGTGCTTGCTGTTTTTTTCGACCTCTGGAGGCTGTTTGCCGCTGGGAGCTGGAAAAAGTAATGCAACTTCGAGAAGCGTGATGCATCCGCACCTGTTTCCGACGCATCACCGACGAAATTGTTGCAGCGCCTGCCCACGGCTTGAGAAAGTGCTGCACGGCGCATCGAGTGCACCGATCTCTGAAGTCCAAGATCACCTCACCGATTCCGATGCAAGGCCTGCTGTGCGGCTGCAAGAACGCATGCATTGGCCCAGATTGTCGCCCCACATCGAGGCGCCAAGTGTGTCAGATCGCTGGGGGACGCAAAAAGAAACTAACACCATCACCTCCCCATGCAGTAAGAAACCGACGCATCGCCTCCCCTGCCCAGCAGTAAGGAACCAATGCATCACCTCCCCCGGAGCAAGTAACGGATTCATCGCCTTCCCTCAGTGTAAGGAACCAACGCATCACCTTACTTGTGACCCTTTTTGTTTGTGTGTGCGACGCATCCAAGGTCCTGAGTGTGAAAAGTGTTGCATCTACAATTTGCTTTGAACTGAACTATTTCTACCATTTAAAAGTCATATTTTTATTACTGTATTGTGGATTTTTGTTGTTTTGGTCTTGTTTGGTTCCGATAAAGTTTACTTATTTTTCTAAACTGGTGTGATGTCCATTTGTAGCATTTTCACTATATCACTGTATGTGTTCACAAATGCTTTACACACTGCCTCTGAGATAAGCCTGTCTGCTCGTGCCAAGCTACCAAGGTGGTGAGCAGGGGTTATTTTAGAAGTGTATCCCCCTTACCCTGATTAGAAGCAAGGGTCCCTATTTGGACAAAGGTACCTACCTCTGCCAAGTAGAGACCACCATTTCTAACACTGTGCCTCCCCCTTCTTGTTTTTTGTGTTAGGATTACATTTCTTGGTATAGCACATGCTGAATGTAACCCTAAAGGTGGTGACCGGAACATGACCTTAAGGAGAGTAGAAACCAAATGGATCACCAAACTTAGGGTTGTTGATAGGGGCCTTAACAACAACAGGGAACTTCATTTATTTCTCACAGATTAAATTGACAATATTTCTCAGCCATCAGTAGCCAATTACACAGGGCACTCAAAACTCATGAGTTAGAGATCCTACGAGTAGATATGTGAAGGTTCTCATGTCAACAACTCAATTGTCTTTTTGCCAGTTATTTAGTCGATACACAATTATAAGGCAAACCAAATTGTTATATGTGGTAATCTTGTAAACTTTACTGGTCAGGATTATTTATTATGTCAGGCTTTATGCTTTGTGCAGGTTATGATTTCTTTACATAATATTGTGTGCTTTCATAATTTAACTGTTAGCTGTACAATACCTGACTAACCATAAACCACCATATTGTTAAAAGAACTTAGTAAAAATATTGTTTTGAATGCGATTATTAATTTTGGAGAATTTACTGTCTATGGCCACAAGGCATGGCCGATTTTAATATCTCGTATATAATCATATTTTTCTGTCACTCACAATTGCCCATACAATGTTATGCACTTTTTAGAATTGAACTGTTAGTCGTATGACACCTTATCAACCCAAAAAATCATATTGTTACAAAAGCTTAGAAAAAACACTGTTTTGTAAATGAATACTAACTTTGGTTAACCTTTTATACTACACTGTCTGGGGCCACAGGGAGTGGCTGGTTCTATATTTCTGTCTCGAACATCTGTTGTACATAATAACCACCATGAAATGCACTTTCTGTTAGCCACTCCAATATGGCCGAATCTAGGGCTCTATACGTATTACTGGGATCCTATACCCCAAATTTACCAGGCTTCATGGTATTTTGAAAACTATTATCCTTTTTTCCTTTTTACCCATTTTCCTTGCCCATTCAGTCTTATTTTCTGAACCATTTTGAGCAGGACCCCAGTGAATATTTCCACAGTTTCAATATACTATTATTTCACAATTTTACCTAACACAGTGGATGCTATCTTGTGGATCTTACTTTGCCTGGGAATTCGTTTTGTTCTCATCCATTTTTCTTTTACTTCAATTTGATTTCATTCCTTGACTCCCAACACTTTTCTCAAATGCTGCACAGATTTAAAGCATTGGAGTCTGCATACTATTTTCAACTGGCCTTAATGGTGGATCTTATGACTATGCAATTCATTAGGGAGTGCGTGTTCCTTTTTTCTTTCTGATCACTGATCACTTAAGTACATCAGCATTATGTTACATTACAATTCTTACTTTCGGGATGCCGAGACTGCACGCAGATGTTTCACGTTGAAAGATAACTGACCACGGCGATTTCATTATTTTCTTGCCAATAATGCCCTCTGCATTTCCAAGCATAATAAACTTTTGGACCTGGGAGGGGGGGTTCTATTACTGAGATTGTATACTTTTTGCTCACTGCCTTTTATGTTTTCTATTTGTCATGTCATGACAGTCCCTCACCAGCCTTGCAATATTTGTACGTATCATGTGGCCTACAATGCTTATACGTGACACCACATTGGCCTTCAGGATGGTTTAAATATATGCTCTGTACTTGTCGGTTTGTGCATAAACCATCTACATCCATTATGGCTTTTATGGACACGGCACTCACCTTTGACTTTAAGGATTTCCATACCCACCACCTTGGACTGCTTATTTAGCACACAAAGGGGGTTCTAATTTTTTTTTTCTTCAATTTTACAGTGCTCTGTTTTGTTACAAGCTTTGACAGCAAACTAGAAGGCTTTAGGATTGCTTATTGCTCATGGAGACTGGTGCAGAAGTATCTCGATTAACTTTATTGAATTGGGATTTGCCATAAATTGTTTTGAGACTCTGGCACCTTATTGCTACTTATAACACCATATGCACAATGGTGACATTCACCATACTTTACACTTTGGAGGAGATAACTACAAGTTTTTATTTCACAGGCAGAAGCTTATCAAGGTCACCAACTTGTCTTTTTCACTGCTACTCAGGCTTTGACAAGTGCATACTCCTTTTGGTTAGATAGGTAATACTTATACCACATTAATCACCCAGATTTGAATATACATTTTATTCTCTATACCCACTGTAATTTTTACTTACTGTAGTTGCAACCCAACTTATGATTAAGTACTTGTCTTTGACCCATTGCTGTTGCATCTTGAATCAGGTATGAATTTTGGTCCATCAACAGATATTTATGGCCCACAGGAGAGATTTGTCAGACTAATAATGTGGTGTCCCCACATACGTGCACTTGACTTACATTATTTTCTCTTTCCCCACCTCTTGTCTTTTACATCATCATGGTCTTTGGAATCCCAGCCGGTTTCACTGTAGTGCATCTGATAGGTACAGAGGGCGATCAAACTTTGGACCACAGGTTGATTCTATGATATATTAAGAATCTCCCCCAACCTAACTTACCCCACTCTGTAGGGAGACATTAATCTTATGTTTCACTTACCTCCATCACTTGGTTACCTGTGGCTCTTGAATAGTACTAGACTACATTTACAAAATATCTTTTTCTTCACTAATTGGATGCAAGTGTGGTAAATTTAAATTACCTAGACTTAATTTATGCGGTAAAATACAATACGAATAACTCAGTAAAAATAAGAGGCAGAATCCGTGGTATTCGAGGGTATAATAGGGAATTTATTCCTTACAAAGGAATGATGGTTCGAACCAGGCAATCGAGTTCCATCACCACGAAGGTTCAGGAAGGGATCAGCAATACATTATTGACAGGTTATGGCATATATAGTAATGCATTACAGTAAAGACAGATGCAGGAGGCGTAACAGCTGATAAGAATACACATACGTAATAGAAAAGGCGTTACAATAGGCGTGCATAGAGGCGTATACTAAAAACGTCTTTATGATGATGACACAAATGGGTGGATCCATAAGAGAATCCTGCAACGTCAGCAAAAATACATTGCAGAGATGCGCGCGCAGCCGCATGACGTGTGATTGACGTGTAACTAGAGGGTGAAAGGAACTTGACATTTAGCCCTACATGAGGAGACAGAAGTCTGGGGTGTCAGGACAACCTAGTCCTAAATCATATCTAATATCTTGTGTTTAAAGAACTATATTATCTTGAAGGAAAGGTCTTCTCGGACAGATCCTATTCTATACTGACTGCTAGTGCGTGTACAAGCGTCTAAGTGTCTACATGAGATGCGAGGGGGCATGGGCCTACCATGGTAACGAGAGTCATGAATTACTTGCACGGAGACAGTAAGGCCGGGCCCTTTGCTCTGCAGCTAGAGGGATGTTTACCTAAGCTACTTAGACAGGAATGCATTTCTTGAGGAGCGGAACAGATAACTTGAAGGCTGAATACAGTTTTGGCAGGCAACAGGCCGGGCTAGGCACCGTTAGCCGCGCAGGAAGTAAGACAAAGTTCATGGGTACAGATGCAGGTCCAGGCTGGAGCATTCAGAGGCAGAAGCAGGAAAAAGCTCGATGGCAGAATTCAGGGCCTACCTTGCCAGAGCTGGAAAACGTGAAAAGTATACCATATAAAGACGGTGGCAAGGCATACTTAGGAACGGAATATCTGGCCCATTCATGGCAGATATGAAAGAGTACATATTAACGTTGGACACAATTGTATTTGCGTCTTCATAGCTTGAAGTGGAGGGAACATACATGTACTTGTAGCATGTACATGGAGCCGTTGGGGTCTAGATAGGGGACACAATTGACCATAAAAGTTCATATTTCCTCATTCCCTCCTTGTCCCCTACGGACCCTCATGAAATATCGATCTTCAGGAATCCATCAATCTGTTCATGTAACATCATTTGCTCTTCTTTCTTCTTCCGGGATCTTGAATGAAAACTTGAACGTGGAATACACGATGTGGCACACAGGCCGCAAATCGCTGGTCCACATTGTAGACATAGGCAGCAACTGAATACTATGAGAAGGCCAATACCTAGGAAGGATAGGACTTTCCATCCCCAGGCTGACAACACGCTCCAGAACCAACCGGACCATGTCCAGGTGCCTGCATTCTGATGTATCTGGTTTGCAATCTTGTGAAGACGAGTTATTGCTTTATATACGGATGGCGCGTTTTCTGGGATGAAAACACAGCAACTTGATCCGATGACCCTACAAGCTCCGCCCCTATCTGCTAGGATGACGTCAAGGACAAGACGATTTTGAAGAACAACAATCCGCATCGCAGACTGCTCCTCTGTTAAATTGCCTAGGGCAGAGGTAGTTTCATTCACTACTGCTTCAAGGGTTCTGGTTAATCTACGTATCAGTTTACTGTTTGAGACAACACCTATGTAAGGAAAGAGACCTTTATTGAAGTCTGTATATTGCTCCCATGCTGTTTCGGTGTAGTCAACAATCGGGATATCTCTCTGGGGTCTATGGTGTACTAGATTGGTATTTCTATAATAATCAGGAGGGGCTAGGAAAACAGGTGGCAGAAGGAATGCAATGTAACAGGTACCATCCCAATCTAGGGGTAGGCGTATATATGCGGTGTGACCACAGATGAAGTAGGAGTGACGTGAAGCTCTAAATGTAGACTTGCCTTCATCACTGAATTCGATCACAGTAGTACATTTACTATGACCCAGGTGTACTGAACCATTCTTTCTTACACATAATTCACCTTTGACTGGTAATACGGACATAGCAGGCAAGACTAGTGTAGCTTCAGATTCAACATTTAGAATCATGAGGTTAAGTGTAAAATTACCTAATCCATATACTTCATTTTCTAGGTCAGTTCCTGTTCTTTTGGGAAGTCCCTCCTTGTTAGGATAACAGGCGTTAAGCAAAACTAAGTTCAGGTTTCCCCATACCCAGTTGCTCTGGTAAACTACAGTGTTTGAATCTAAAGAGTTAATCAGACTAAACCATGCTCCACAGGAACCATTGTGTGTAAACGGGTACGGAAAGAGAGGCAGAACTCCTTTGTATTTCTGATAGGGAGGGAGTCGGCCACATATCCAACAATTTGTAGCATTGCTGGTCTGATGGGAATGATGTAACATACTAATGAACGTGTTGTTGCGCAGCGCAAATCTATAGGACAACTCATGTGGAGGTAGTTCACTAAAAGAATGTTCGGCTGTAACATTGTAAGCACGCTTGAAAATAGGATAGTACATGTGTAACAGTATACTTGCAGCAATAATAAAAAGACTGAGAAAAAACATAATCAACAATGTCACTATACAGTGACTATGGAGTGATTTACAGTATGCATGTTTCTTGAGCTGTTTCTGTCTATTTCTCTCTCTCATTCGGTCTAGAGGATACATGTCAAAGACTTAATTCAACCAATTCACCTTGGAGAGGACTTAAACAATCGAATTGTCTGACTTGCTAGACCTTAGTTTCAGTTTATAGTTTTGAGATTCGGTCGGTTCAACCAGGGGGAGTTTTGAATCAGTCTCTGGAAGGGGGCAGGGCTGAGAGTTCAGATCGGCTGGTAGTCCATGAAATTTCTTGATATGACTCGAGTGTAACCAACCCTTGCGACCCTCGACCTTCACTGCTGTCCTCGTCGTTAGAAGAACCAGCTTTGGTTGTAGCCAGCGAGGCTCCAACGGGCTCCTCCTGTCGAAGTTTCTGACGAAAACGAGATCCCCAGGAACCACTTCATGGGGCTTTACCTCGGTGTTGTCAGGAAAGGCTGCAGCTACCTGTGAACGGCAAGATTGTAGTGCAGACATCAAGGAAGCAAGATAATCTGTCAGCATATTACAATCAACATCAGTTATTTTACGAGGTATGGGCGTCCCCCACATATTTGGTGGCCTACCGAAGACCACCTCGTACGGGGATAGCCCTGTGCGAGAATGTGCTACCATTCTCATGTAAAATAGTGCAACCGGTAAGGCTACTATCCAGTCGACACCTTTCTCTCTACAGATTTTAGAAAGACGTATTTTCAGGGTCTGATTATGACGTTCCACGAGACCTGCTGCCTCGGGATGTCGGACACAGTGGAATTTCCATTGATAGCCTAACAAGAGTGAAATGTGTTTCATTAGCTCGGATGAGAACGGCTGGCCATTATCTGAGTACACGATACGGGGCAAACCATACCGTGGGAAGAATTCACGAACTAATTGTTTGGCAGTAGTCGGGGCAGTGTAATCTGAGACGAGATACGCCTCTGTCCAACGGGAAAGAGCGCATACAACTACGAGAACATATTTGAATCCTCGACATCGTTCCATCAGGATATAATCCATCTGGAGGACTTCAAAAGGGTGATCGGGAGGTTGAAATCCACCCTGCTCTACAGGTACGCCTTTACCTGGATTGAACTGACAACAAATCATACAAGTTTGGACTTTCTGTTTAGCTGCCGCTCGTAAGTGTTTGTTGAACCAAATGTGTTGAATACTGTCTAACATGGCTTTTTCTCCTAGATGTGCTGGACTATGTATTGTGTTAATGATAACTTGAACCATTGAGTCGGGGAGAAACCATATAGATTTTCCCTTCGTCATCCATCCCTGATCTGTTTGGATCCCTCCTAATTCAGTCCATTTCTTTATTTCCTCTGGTGTAGCATGTGTCTGTATGTCAATTACATCAAGGGCGGGATCCTTAACTGTCATGCAGTGTGTCGGTGTCGGAACTATTGTCTTTGTCAAGTCAGTTGCATGAGTCTGATTCTGTGCTGTTTGCTTAGCTGTTCGGTCTGCTAGGTCGTTACCCTGGGAAATAATATCGGTGACTTTTGTATGAGCTTTACACTTCATGATAGATATTGAAGTAGGTAGATGTATTGCATCTAACAGAGCTTGAATGAGGGGACCGTGTTGAATGTTGGCACCGTGAGAAGTCAAATAACCTCTCTCTCGCCAAAGGACTCCAAAGTCGTGTACGACTCCGAAAGCATAACGTGAATCTGTGTATATGTTAACTTTTTTATTCTTGGCTTGAATACAGGCTTGTGTCAGAGCAATAAGCTCTGCTGCTTGAGCTGATAATGTGTCGATACAATTTGTTTCAATGACTTCGGTGTCTGTCGTGACTGCATAAGCGGCCACTAACTTTCCTGTACTTGTTCTCATACATGAACCATCTACATAAAGTGTCAGATCTGGGTCTGGTAATGGGACATCTGTCAAGTCTTGTCTGGGTTTCGTCGTAATAGTAATGACTTCAATACAGTCATGTGCCAGTGGGTCTGTTCCACTTAATGGCAAAAGTGTGGCAGGATTTAATGTACTACAACGTCTGATTTTTATGTGGGGCTGAAACAATGTGAGTTCGTAACCTGTCAGTCGTGCTATAGTCAAGTGTTGTGTTTGTGTCCGGTTCAAGAGAACCTCTACTGCGTGTGGTACTTGTACTGTCAATTGATGTCCTAATACTATGGAATCACTTTGTCTGATCGCTAGAGCTGTCGCTGCGACTGATTTCAGACACGCAGGAAGAGCTTGAGCTACGGGATCTAACGTGCTAGAAAAGTAAGCACATGGCTTGTGTGATCCTGCTTGTTCCTGCGTGAGTACTGACAAGGCAGTACCTTCACGTTCTGTAACAAAGAGTGTAAAAGGCTTACTGTAACATGGTGTCGCTAAAACAGGTGCTTGGCATAAAGCTTTCTTTAAGTCTTCAAAAGCTTGTGTATGTTCTGGAGTCCAAGGGAGGACAGTCGATGTCGCTGCCTCCTGGGTTGTCAACTGAATGAGTGGTTTAGCTAAAAATGCATATTGGGGAATCCACTGCCTGCAGTATGAAGTGAGGCCTATGAAGGCCCGTACCTCCTTTTGTGTCTTGGGTGGTGGCATGTTTACAATTAACTGGATGCGGTCAGGTGTGAGCTGTCTCCCCCATTTGGACAGCAAGTGCCCTAGGTACACAACTTGCTGGGCACAAAATTGTAGCTTTGAAGGGGACACCATGTGCCCCTTGTCGGCTAGGAAATGTAAAACCGTCAGTGATGCTTTTTCACATTCGGGTTCGCTTCGGGCGGTGATCAGCAGATCATCGACATACTGAAGCAGTGCAGTGTTAACAGGCATGTGGATACTGTCAAGTTGTCTTTTCAGTGCTTGGCTGTAGATGCTAGGACTTTCTGTAAATCCTTGAGGTGTGCGTGCAAATTTAAAACTTCGTCCATTTAAACTGAATCCGAACAAATATTGGCTTTCCGGATCGATTGGGACGCTGAAGAAGGCGTTCTTGAGGTCAATTACAGTAAAGAAAGTTGCCTCTGAATCAATAGCTGTCAGTAATGAAGAGATATCTGGGACCACGGGATATTGTGGTACAATGCATTTATTTAATTCTCGCAGATCAATAACTAATCGATATACTGGGGGTGCTTTTGGATCAGTTCGTTTAAGAATCGGAATAATCGGAGAATTACATACATTGGAGTCGGTTTCTACAACCACTCCTTGTGCAATGAGCTCGTCAATGATTTGCAGTAAAGCCACTACAGCATCTGGTGGTAACTTGTATTGTCGCATTCGTGGTAGTACCACTCCTGTTTTTAGTGTAACTCGATATGGTGTAATGTGCATACAACCTACATCAGTGGGGCCTTGTGCCCATAAATGTGCAGGTAGATTCTGTAACCGGTGATCCATGTCTCTAGACACGTAGTGACCTTTAAAGTCACGCAAAAATAGTCGTACTCCGTCCGGAGAACAACATATTATAGCTCCTAGAGCTTTCAATGTTTTTATACCTAACAAGTTTTCTGGGCATGATTTCGTAAGCAATAGATCTGTAGTTCGTGTCAATGGACCGACTGTAAATGCAAGTGGTTGCGATACTTCGTTAATAGTAGGCTTTCCTGAAAAACCAAGGGAAATATTTTGTGAGCCTGAGAGGGGTGCCCCTGGGACTTCATCGTGACTTATAGTTGTTCTGCTTGCCCCTGTGTCGAGTAGAAACTTTCTGTCTTTCCCTAATACTTGACTCTGTACATAAGGACCCTCTTGATCTACAGGAACCTCAATAAGGGGTAAGCCAACTTCCCTCTCTAGGCTATTTCATGTGTAGCGCTGATACTCTGGATAGTCATTTTGTGCATACTGGTACATCTGTTGTGTCGTGTTTTGTGTTGCAGCAATAGGCTGGGGCTGTTGTTGTGGTACGGTCTGTTGTGCAGCTTGCATAGGCTGTATATTCTGAGGTACTTGTTGTTGGATCTGATCCTGTCTAGGCGGACGTGGTCTCTCCTTGGTTTTACCCGTGGAGATATTATGTTTTAGAACTGCACAATCGTTTATATAATGACCTGGCTGTTTACAATAGTTGCATGTCCCTTTAACGGGAACCGCTGAGTTACTGGACTGTGCCGCACCCTTTTTATGACCGTCAGCTGGAACTGACTGAGCGACAAGCATTTTCATTTTCGTGTCTTTCATACGTCTTTGTTCGTGTTCTTGTTCTTCTCTAATTCTATTCTGGTGATACTGTAACATTTGTAACATTTGTGAAGGAGTGTTAGCTTGCCAAGTGCTCTCAATTTTCAATACTCTGTTTTTAACCTGCGGCAGGGAATTCTCGACTAGTTTTGTTACAAAAAGATGTGGATATGACTCACTATTTGCTTTCAGGCCGCTATTAATACCAAAACATTTTTCAAATCGGGAATAAAAATCACTAGTGTCTTCATCGGGTTTCTGTTTACAAGCTGAGATTGCTCCCCAATCTTCCTTTTTCGTAGTTAATAAACGTGGCAATACTTGTACCAATAAACCTGGCAATGCTTTTGTTTTGTCCCCAAGCCCTACGCCTGCAGTTCTGCTATTTTCTTCAGTTTCTAATGCGGTCCAATCAATCTTTTGGTCTCCCACCTCCCATTCTTTTTCCTTGAGTTTCTCATAAATACCGGCATGCAATAATACTTTCAATATTTTCATAATGTCAGGATAGGTATAATCACCCATGAGTAACATGTCCTTTAGTTCACGGTGAAAACCTGCTGGATCTTTGTCATGGCTGGGCACTAATTTTTTCATTTCCAATAGTTCTATTTTGGTTATGGGCGTGTACACAAACACGCGTCTAAACGTATTGTCATCATTTCTTACTGGGTGTACTTCGCGTAAGGGATTCTGTCTGTCTATGTAATACGTTTTTCTCTCCATGGAAGGAGCTGGATCATGTTCTGGACACAAAAAGGCACTATATCTATGTCTGTATTCTAGAATTACTTTAATTAGATCGGTACCTAAACCTCTCCATTTATTCATGAGCAGTTCTATCAATATATCAGGTAGGGGACCAGGATCGGAGTGTTGGCCTTTATATAATATAAGGAGATGTTGTATCATGTATATACTAGCTAAACGCTGTTCGTCTGGGGCGAGATTCAGAAACGTGTGTGCTAGCGCATCATCACTGTATTTTTCAGAGCTGTCAGCCCATTGTACTGCTGACCTGGCTAATTCTTGTTCATCCATAGAATCGAGCATATGGTACCCCCTTCGTTCTCGAAGTAATTTATCAGTAGCCTGGAATAAGTGTTCAGGGGTCCTTGGATTTGAGATAACTGTTTGAAAAATTCTGTTACATTCTGGACGTATCGGACGTATTGTTTTATTAAAAGATCTTCCTTTTCCCACATAAGCTATCATTTGTTTAGCTGGTAATTCATATTGTCCTGTGTTCGTTTCTGACTGTTCCTCCTCCTCTTCTTCTGATTCAGTTTTATCTGCTTCTACTCTGCTTTCATGTATTCGTTCTACTTCTTTTCTGATCCTTCGGCACATGGCTTCTATACACTTCTGTTTATCATGTCTTCCGTCTGTTATATTCTGACCCCATTTGGTAAGTGCTTGCATTTCCTCCGAATCTACCTCAGGCCTATCTCTATTTCTGATCAAGCAGTTTATGAAAAAGCGTAACAATAATTTTTGTATGTCTACTTTCTGGTATTCCATGGCTTCGGCAATACTCTCAGGACCTTGCCTGTTTGGATAAAGCGATATATTTTGTCTAGATGTTCAACCATTCCTGGTAACGTCATTAAATATTGTGTAGCTCGTCGCAAACGTACTGAAGACAGCAACATTCGGTCGTCTTTTCCTGGCACTGGATCATATCTACAATCGGAAAGAGGCTCTTTTAATATATTGTCTGATATTCTTTGGGGTGTACGTTGGTATGCTAAATCCCTATAAGTCAATCTAGTTGTTGGCGGTGGCGTGGAAAAACCTCCTGTCGCACCTCCTGAGGTGCCAAGTCCAAAAGGATTTGTTGGGTGTAGGGTAGAGAGTGTGGGTGCAGGAAGGACTGTAGAAACAGATGGAATGGTTAGAACTTGAGTAGGAGTTTGTTGCTGCGGAGGTGGGTGCAGCTGATTTTGGGGTTGAGCGTCGTTAACGGGTGGTGTGCGTGGCTGCACACCATTAGCATATTCGGGGGCTGCATCGTCTAAATAGGAAGAAAGGAAAATGTCTTTTGTGGTCTTGGGATGTACTTTAATCGGGAGTAACGGAGGTGGCAGATCTTTTGGTACCTCCAAGGTGGCCTTAGGCAAACCCTCGGCCAGAAGAGGATACATACCATTCATAAGAGTGTTTCGTTGTCTGTCTACTTGTTCTGATTTTACTCGGGTACCTTCGTCAATTAATATGTTTTCTCGGGCTTTTTCTGAATCCTCCCTACTTTTCTCTTCCTTTCTGAGCGCTTTCTCTGTGCGCCTATGCGATTCTTTACGCCATAGTTCAATGGCATCTTTCTGTGACTGTCTGGCTTTCTTTTTCCATAACGCTTCTTCTATTCTCATGATGCAATCTGCATCCCATGTTCCGGCAGCGGGCCATCTCTGACTCTCTGCTAAATCCTTGGTGTAGTCCACCCATAGATCAAGATATAATACGGCATCTAGGCCATGTTTATGGTACATAAAATACCCTGGAGTGTCCCTAGGTGGGATGGGAACAGCTTCCTCGAGTATCCCTTTTCTAGTTTTTATCTGTCTTAATTTTGAAAATAACGGCATCTTGAACCTTGTTACTTAATTCTTACTCGGTCTTGAACACAATAATTACAATAAACACAATAATGAAGATCAAACAATCACTCATACCACGACATTTGAAACATATCAAAAACTTCTTAGAAACGAACAATAATAATTAGAATAAAACTAGTTAACTGCATAATACTAAATATACTGGATGTACTGCTAAACAGCACAGATACACTGCTAACACAGTGCAGACCAGGTCTGTGTACCCAGACCCGTCTTGACCGGCACAAACTAATGTGCACGTCTAGATGCGTCCCCAGCAACGGTACTCACCGGGAAGCATGGAACGGAAGGCCTCGGAAGTCTGGACTGGACTAGACCAAACTGGACTGGACTCGACTCGTGAATTAGATACTTCGGAACTTCGGAATCTGGTGGGCCTCTGTATACCTCGGATCTTGCTCTCTCAGCTAGGCTCTGGTCGGGATTCTCCGCACTCCTCACCGCCTCGTCTGGGTGTTGATCGCAGCCTCAGTCGCCCCCGTTGGCCTGAGGGAGATACAGGAAATCCTGCGGGTACGCGTAATTGTCCGTCCGGCTGTGGCAGGAGACCGGGTCTGCAACGCACCTCCGGCGCGTGGGGTGTGAGAGGTGTCCCTGTTCGGGCGCCAATTATGTGGTAAATTTAAATTACCTAGACTTAATTTATGCGGTAAAATACAATACGAATAACTCAGTAAAAATAAGAGGCAGAATCCGTGGTATTCGAGGGTATAATAGGGAATTTATTCCTTACAAAGGAATGATGGTTCGAACCAGGCAATCGAGTTCCGTCACCACGAAGGTTCAGGAAGGGATCAGCAATACATTATTGACAGGTTATGGCATATATAGTAATGCATTACAGTAAAGACAGATGCAGGAGGCGTAACAGCTGATAAGAATACACATACGTAATAGAAAAGGCGTTACAATAGGCGTGCATAGAGGCGTATACTAAAAACGTCTTTATGATGATGACACAAATGGGTGGATCCATAAGAGAATCCTGCAACGTCAGCAAAAATACATGGCAGAGATGCGCGCGCAGCCGCATGACGTGTGATTGACGTGTAACTAGAGGGTGAAAGGAACTTGACATTTAGCCCTACATGAGGAGACAGAAGTCTGGGGTGTCAGGACAACCTAGTCCTAAATCATATCTAATATCTTGTGTTTAAAGAACTATATTATCTTGAAGGAAAGGTCTTCTCGGACAGATCCTATTCTATACTGACTGCTAGTGCGTGTACAAGCGTCTAAGTGTCTACATGAGATGCGAGGGGGCATGGGCCTACCATGGTAACGAGAGTCATGAATTACTTGCACGGAGACAGTAAGGCCGGGCCCTTTGCTCTGCAGCTAGAGGGATGTTTACCTAAGCTACTTAGACAGGAATGCATTTCTTGAGGAGCGGAACAGATAACTTGAAGGCTGAATACAGTTTTGGCAGGCAACAGGCCGGGCTAGGCACCGTTAGCCGCGCAGGAAGTAAGACAAAGTTCATGGGTACAGATGCAGGTCCTGGCTGGAGCATTAAGAGGCAGAAGCAGGAAAAAGCTCGATGGCAGAATTCAGGGCCTACCTTGCCAGAGCTGGAAAACGTGAAAAGTATACCATATAAAGACGGTGGCAAGGCATACTTAGGAACGGAATATGTGGCCCATTCATGGCAGATATGAAAGAGTACATATTAACGTTGGACACAATTGTATTTGCGTCTTCATAGCTTGAAGTGGAGGGAACATACATGTACTTGTAGCATGTACATGGAGCCGTTGGGGTCTAGATAGGGGACACAATTGACCATAAAAATTCATATTTCCTCACAAGGACCGATCCATTGATATCTAATGGCTAGGGACGTTTTCTTGCATGATTCTTGTAAGTTTTTGCAATGTAGCCTACTACATACATTAACTTTTAACTCATTGTTTGTGCTGTGAAGTAAACATATTTATTACTTTTCAGGTTCTTTGGCTCTCCAAATCTTTCTACTTGCGAATTGCTTACTAGGATCTTAATAGTTGCCTAGTTCAGTAACTCTTTCCTCTGAGTCTAACTGGGCATGTTTTACTCTTATTTATGGACTGGGTGGATGTTGGTGGCAGTAATTACTGTGTCGGACTGGATGTCTACAAAACTTGGATTTCACACTTTCTGCAACTTTGGTGATCACTTCAAAGGTGTCTCATCTTTATCCATGGGTTTTGATTGGACCAGCCTCACTTCTACTTACTTTGCACACTTTTGGATTTAACGTTGCTCACCACGTGCTTTAAAATTCTTTAATTCTTTTAAAATGTTTTGGGAGCACCGGGAAAACAGCTCCTTCCATTCCAGGGCACTTGAGTACGAATGTAACTTGTATTCTTGAAACATGCATTTAACTCTAAAGATACACCTGAGTGATGGGGGGCGTGGCTAAGCAAGCCACGATGGCGGTCCGGCTTTGCTGAGGCTCCGCGTCTGGGCGCCTCTCGGCAGAGATATGGAGTGTCCCGCCGGGTGCTAATCGCCGCAGAAGACATCGGAAGGTGGCTGCAACACAGCGGGAGGCCGACGGACGTCTGGGCGCATCCATAGCCCCCGGGACGGGACTTTGTTCGGCAACTGCTGCCGGCGCCGCCACTCAGACCTCAAGATGGCGGCGGAACTCTTCCATCCGAAGCAAGAGACGCCGTGAGGGAAGACGGCGCGGCTGGTGACATGTCTCGCCTTGATCGCGCTGGCACTCGGAGGCTGGCAGAGGGAAACAGACCCCCGGAGAGAGAAGTGGGGCATTAAAGAGCAGAGGGGCTTGGCTGGCCCGAGCGCACTCGCCATCTTGAATCCACGGAGCCTGCCGTAACCCAGAGTCAGACCCTGAGGCGGCCCTCGTGTACCCGAGGTACCCTATGTGACTGGCGCTAGAGGGGGCTGAGGGGGAGCTGGGCTTTGATGCGGACTGTGGGACTCGGAGGTCTCTCAACCGGCCCGACCGGAGTTTGCCTGACCCTAACATGGCCGCCCAGGGGACATTGGATTCATCTTAGTGCAGCCGGTGAAGCCTAGCTCCTCGTGCCAGCCGAAGCGACGGCCTCTTGGGCGCGGTTTGTAGGAGCTGCTGTGTCCTTGCGGGTCCTGGTGCCCGCTTCCCCGCTCTGCGTCGTCGGGGGCTCTGCTGGCCTCTGCCTGGACAGTGGACCCTGAGAAGGACATGGGCCTGCGCGGGGGCCACGAGGGTGGTGCCCGGGCTCCCCCCTCGACCTCGGGGCGGCTGCGAAGGATACCCCGTGGTGTTGGCTGTCGTTGGAGACCCCGCGGGAGGTGGCCTGGTGCTGGGAGTGTCCCGCGTGTGGTGCCTGGTGGCTAGAGTGGACGATTCCTGCGCCCGGTCTGAGGAGGGGACTTCGGCGGACCGGCTCGGGCGGCGGCTCCCCGGTGCGGCCCCACACGTGAGACAACGCAGCTGCGCCCTTCGCCCCCTCATGGCTTCCTGTTATCGCTGGGGCTCCTGCGACCTGACAGACGCCTCCGACCAGTCCAGACCCCGGTGACTCGCGATGGGGAAATAAAAACCCGCGCAACATCAAGTGATCCCGGAGACGGCCCCGGAAAACATGCCTCGGACCTCGACGTGGTCCCCCAACACGGTGGCCTCCGCGGACCTATTGATATCGGACAAGCTGGACAAGGTCCTCGCCGCCATTGAACTGTCCCGTCTGTCTATGGAGGAACGCCTTGGTACCCTGGCGACGGATGTTAATCTCCTCCGTGATGACCACCGTAAACTGGCGGACCGGGTATGTACGGAGGAACGGACACTCGCGGACATGCAGCCCATGCTAAAAGAGCAACAGCAGACGCTCCAGGGGGTCCTTACTTGTCTAGCTGCGGTGGAGGAACGCACACAGGATTTGGAGGGCCGCTCGAGACGCTGCAACATCCGGGTGCTGGGGCTGCCGGAGGGAGTCGAAGGTGCCGACCCCATAGCATACATGGAGACGTGGCTGAAGTCGTTTACGCCGCCATCAGACCGCACACCATTCTTCTCCACTGAACGGGCTCACCGGGTGCCGGCCCGAAAACCCCTGCCCGGCACGTCTCCCCGACCACTTCTCGCCAAGTTCCTACACTTCTGGGATAGAGATGCGGTGCTTTGGGCGGCGCGCCTAGCTGCACCGCTGCGTGTGGAAAACAACCACATCATGATATTCCCGGACTATGCTGGAGCGGTGCAGCAGCAGAGATCTTCCTTTCTGGACGTAAAGCGGAGGTTACGGGACAATGAGATTCAATACGCATTGCTCTTCCCGGCCCGCCTCAAGATTATCTATAAGGGGTCCTCCATCTTCTTCGCATCCGCGGAGGCCGCACAAGATTGGACAGATCAACATTGCCCGCGGACATCCGATCCTCGCCCCCAGAGAGGCTCGCCTCTCAAAACTTTTCACGCCCGGAAGCGGCCCAAGAAGCTCCGTAACATCGAGTCCAGATCAACGCAGGGCGCCCACGATTCGCCGGACCTGGAACAGATTATGAGAGAAAGACGGGAAGCTCTACAAGCAGTGATTGACCTGCGCACCACACAGTCCTCAGACTCTATAGACAGACCTCCAGACCTATTTTCATCCGAAGACGAAAATGACAGCGACAGCACCGTCTCGGGGGCGGATCGGGCGGCACCCCCCTACGCCACTCCACAAACTGCAGATGGCCTATTGGATGGACTGCCATCTCCTCCTCTACCCTGAGGCAACTCAGGCACACGGACTCTTGGTATCCTTGGTTGTGATGCCCACATAGCACCCATGATATTGCACCTGTGGGGACAGTCACCCTGCTCCAGATACACATCGATCCTACTACATGCCCACTCAGCGAGCGGCCTCGCATCCGCACATCGTCACCCCCTATCATATAAAGCAGTTCTCCCCCCCTCTGGTGTTACGGGAGGTAGTTTGGACACATCGTGACCCACACGATGAGTCCTGAGTATTGGGACAGTTTCCCGCATCCCCACACGTTGTTTACACCCCGGTTGGCATATGTCCCACCACTTCGCCATGGAGTTTCGCACCACAGTACATCCTTTTTTCCAGGCTCCCAGTCCGCCTGGCCCCCTCTAACGCAGTGTATCCCTGAGGGTCCATTCCACGATGTCTCTACTAGGCACCACCCCCAGTCCCCACGCAGACTTGATCATCCATGGCACGACTGACAACTAGTGCAGACATTAAAATACTTACCCTCAACACGCGTGGTCTGCATACCCCACGTAAGCGCTACGCGATATACGCCTATGCAAAACGGCAGAAAGCATCTATCCTCTGCTTACAGGAAACTCACCTTAATACAACCGAAGTCGGCAAACTACGAGTAAAATGGAGCGGACTCATCTGCGCCACGACCTACTCCTCATTTGCCAGGGGCACTGATATGGATCCGCCCGGGAACTCCTTTCTGGGAACTTAGACGGGTGGTGGACGACGAAGGCAGATACGTCCTACTAGAGGGTCTTTTAGATGGGAGGGCTATCCTCTTAGGAAGCATATACGCCCCAAATGTTGACCAGGATAAATTCTGGGACCGACTTACAATCTCTTTAGCTCAATTCACGCAGGTACCCTGGCTATTGGGCGGGGACTACAACTGTATCCTGGATCCGATGCTGGATCGCTCACACCCTCCACTCCCACATTCTCCCACCTACAGACAAATAGACCGGTTTAAAGCATGGGCCGCACACTGGTCCCTCATGGACGCATGGAGGCAGCACCATCCCCAGACCCGCATTTACTCTTTCCACTCCATTCCTCATAATTTACGAGTCCGGCTTGACCGATTCTTATGCACTGCAGCGTTTCTCCCGCAAATATGTCACTCGGACTACTTGGGTAGAGTCGTGTCCGACCATGATGCACACCATCTTGGCCTCCAGTGGCGACCCCCACATCCCCCGGTCCCCATGTGATGACTGTCGCGGGACTGTCTCACAGACCAAACCTTCACACATGACCACCAACGTAGCATCCAAGACTACTTTACGCATAACGCGGGGACCACGTCGTCAACCCTGGTCGAGTGGTATGGCTTCAAGGTGGTGGCCAGGGGCGAATGCATTCGATACCGAACCGGGGTGCGACGCACCCTGGAGCACGCCCTAGAGAAGGCGGAGCAGCAACTGGCGGCGGCCACTAAGGCTGCAGATCAATCAGTGGCGACGGTGGCTCAGGTCGCCCACGCCAAATCAGAGTACCAGGTGGCGTGCGTGGACCTCCGCCGTCACAATTTTCGGGCATATGCAAACCGAATGCATCGGGACCGTGACAAGTCGGGCACACTCTTGGCATGGCTTGCTAAGCAAGATACTGAAGTCCGGCCTATTATCGCAATCATAAATCCCCAGGGCACTCTGGTGCAATCTCAGGATGAGATCCTCAAGGTGTTCTATCACCATTACTCGGCTGTATACACGGCTCCCTTGTCTCTCGATCCCGGGGCCATCAACGACTTCCTCGACCCTCTTTCCCTTCCCCGAGTCTCCGCTGCAGACCGGAAAGGGTTGGACGCAAAGATAAAAACAACTGAGATTACAGGCGCGGTACAAGCTCTGGCCCGTGGCAAGGCCCCTGGCCTTGACGGGCTTCCACTTGAATATTACGCCACCTTTTCCCCGCTGTTGACCCTTCGTCTGTCAGCAGTATTGGATTCGGCGCTTAGACTCGGCGAGCTGCCCGGCTCTATGAAAGCGTCGGTGCTTGTGACATTTCCGAAACCCGACCGGGACCCTCAACTTCTCGCCTCCTACCGTCCCATCACACTGCTCACAGCTGACTGTAAAATCCTAGGGAAAATTCTGGCGGACAGATACTCTCAAATCATATGCGAGTTAGTACACCCGGACCAATGCGGTTTCGTTCCAGGGAGGAATACCTCTCGTAATATCCGGCGCCTATTTCACATTCAGGATCAGATTGGGGATCGTTTTCCTCACGCGGCGTGTCTGATCTTGGACATTGAAAAGGCGTTTGACACTCTAACATGGCAATTCCTCTTTGCAGTCCTGGGGCGGGCGGGCCTCGGCCCCACGCTCATAGCCTATACCCGCCTATTCTACACCAATCTTACGTCCCGGGTTCGCCTAAGTCGCTATATCTCCCCGGAATTCGCGATACACAGGGGCACGCGTCAGGGGTGCCCCCTCTTGCCCCTATTGTTCGCACTCACGGTAGAACCCTTGGCCATCCGGCTCCGTAGGGATGGACAGGCCTGGGGTATCCCACTAGCGGACGGCACGCACTGTGTATCCATGTATGCGGACGATCTCCTCATATATATACGGGATGTGACGACGGATCTCACCGAACTTGAGACCGCCCTGGCGGAGTTCGCGGAGGCCTCGGGGTTGAGGGTGAACTGGGACAAGTCAATGGTCTATCCCCTCCACCCGGACGCCCCCTCTAGGGAGGTCTGGATCGGTGACCGGAAACTGCATTGGGCGACGGAGGGTCCCCGATATCTTGGGATCTGATCATATCATTCCCCAATCAACATTTTTGAGGGGAACCATCGGAGAGCACTAGCAGGGATACGATCCTCCATTGGGTTCTGGCGGAGCTTACCGTTGGCCCCGATCGGCCGGATAGCCCTAGCTAAAATTATTCTGGTCCCGCGGCTCTTGTACTACTTCACCAATCTCCCGGTGATCCCCCCGCTCCTTCTTCAAAGATTTAGATACACTCCTCAGCTCCCTAATATGGGGGAAGGGACGACACAGAATCGCGTTGGCCAAGCTAAGACTGCCCACAATGCAGGGGGGGCTCGGGGTGCCCAATTTCGAAGCCTACTTCCTGGCGTCGCAGCTCCAATGGCTCTCATACTGGACGGCAGAGCGATACCTACTGGAGACATGCACTGCCATGGGATATGTGCCCGGTCCTGAGTTATGTCGCCTGCTTTTGCCGGGCTCCCGTCCCGTGCGAACCTACCCCCTGCAGGTGGACATCGCCCGGAAATGTGTTCAACGTATCCACCGCATGACACCGCGCTCCCCTCCATACACGCCATCACTATCTCTAGTCGGCTGGCCCAGAAATTATGGATTTTTCACACCGGCCATGCTCCGGGAGTGGACGGCGAGGGACATCGTCGAAGCAGAAATGCTATTTGACGAGGGACAGCTCCGGCCCTACCGACAGCTCATGGAGGGTTACGATTTGCCCCCAGGCTAGTTCCTGCTCCACCATCAACTCCTCAGCCACTTTCGGCCATATTCTGACCTCACGCAGGGGGAACCTCCCACACATCCAGTCCTCCACACAATCTTGCGAACGGGACGGGCCAACACCTTATTACATGGCTGTATAAATCAATCGGGGACCTGACACCCCCACTGCTGGGGCCTCTCCGGGCCCTATGGGAGGAGAAGGCAGGAAGACCATTTCACGACAGCGAATGGGACAGGGCGATAGAATTCCCCAAAAAAGTATCCAGGAATGCCCACTTTAAGAATATACAGTTTCACATACTCCATAGGGCCTACTTGACGCCTGCGCGCCTTCAACGCTTTTATCCTGACACTACATTCCTGTGCCCTCGCTGTCAAGAGCGGGATGCTGCCTTCTTTCACATGTTTTGGACCTGTCCGGGCATTTAGAACTACTGGACATCTGTCCACTCGACACTCAGAGACCTCACGGGGCTGACACACTTGACTACCTGGGAGGGTTGCGCGCTGGGTATCCTGGGGCGGAGAAAGCGACACAAGGTACCGATGGGCTTCGTCTTCCTGGCCCACCTACTGGCCAAACGCTGCATAGCCATGCACTGGCGGTCCCCTACTGGTCCTCCACTTGCAGCTTGGGTAGGGGCGGTTCTAAAATGGGCTGCAGCTGAGGAGGACGCAATACGAGAGGAGGAGGCCAAGGGTACCCGTAAAACCCCAATCTCTCTAGAATGGGCGCTCCTACTACACCAATTCAGACAATCTCAGACCCCAGCTGCCCCGGTAGCCGATATGCATGCCCCCGATGTCGCACCACCTCACGCGGTTCCGGTCCCCGCGGCCGGGAATCCCCCCCGGGTCCCCCTGTACCACCTTAGGGCCAGATAGGTTCCCCTCCCCTATTCATCTGCTGCACCTCACGGTTTCCCATCCCGAATAGTGCACACGCCCATTCCCCCCTAGATAGGAGGCAACTATACAGCCGAATGGGCAATGGCGGACTCGGGACAGAGCCTAGGCCTTGTCACTCAGAACTTCATGGCACTCCCCAGTTTGGTTCTCCTCCCCAGTTTTCTAAATAGGCAATGATCTGCTACAATATAGACCACTTCCACATGGAACAAGACATAGACATACTTTCTACATTGATGTTGGTCTCGGTTTCTACACATGTAACATACTCCTTTGCATGGAACGTGATGTATGTATGATTATATTCTAAAATGCCAATAAAAAGAATTTAAAAAAAAAAAAAGATACACCTGAGTGATCATATGTTTATACACATTTACAGCCTTAAAGAAGTCACTTTGTGACGAAACACGTGTCAGTTGTTTTCTTCTGTTTTCAACATGTTTGTACCAATGATCACAGTTACTTGGCTCCTGCCTGCAACAAATTACAGATATTAAATTCTACAAGAATCCTTACTTTGTGGACTGAATGTGTTTGGACTCCCATTGAGTGCTTTGGTATCTTCGTTTATATTGTTTACACAAAGGATCTTTTGACCACTGTGTGCTGTCACCACTTGTAGTAGCGTGTTTGATGCCACAAAAGCACCAACCCAACTAACCTGCTGCTGTTGAGTGATAGATACCTCCACATAGACTTGCTGTAAGAGGTGAGGACTTGAAACCACTTCTACCAACCGTATTGTAGTTAAGTTTTTGCTTTTGTTACCAATTGGACTCTCTAGAGGTTAGCTGTAATAATAGTGTTATTCAAAGTACTCTTCGAATTACGTACAAACAATTCGCAATTTATGTGCATGACAAGTCCTCTGGGGCTGACGGGGACTGACTGAAGTCAGTTTTAGGGCCATGAAGGGTCTTCGTCTCAGTTTAAACAAATGTGCACAAGGGGCACAAGTTGGGCCTCTCTTTGTGCCTTACCACCGGCAGGACAATTACAGCTGGGTTGCAGGCCTCTCCCAGCAATGCAACTAGCCGAAGTTGTATTGTCTGGCAATCCCACTCATATGTCGCAGGGTTCGGGAAGGAGCACGGCAGGAAGAAGAGAGGTTACGACACTCGCGCTTGTGTGCTCTGTTCTCTGATGAGGCCCCTTGCTCTCTGTCCAACTATAACACATGGTCAAGCCAGGAGCAATGATTGCAAGGGACAGCTCTACTGATGGGCCTTCAGTGGGTCCACCAGTACATGTATGTCCGAAGTTTCAACCAATTGCGATGCCAAGCACAGGTCCAGGGCTCACTCGTAAGTGCACAGGAGGCAGCGGAACACAGGTTGTATGCAATGAAGCCAAACAGGATGAAATGACAGGAACCAATGCTCATCAAGTTCTTAAAAATAAGGGTGTGCCAAAGTTATGCACCATGCGTTCACAGCACAAAAGGACATGAGGCAGTGCCAGATCCATTTGATCTCGAACTGGGACATTCACTGTGGAGAAAAAATATTGAAAGCAATATCTCTTCAATTAGAAGCAGGACTAGTGGAAATTCTCCAAATATACTTCAGAGGAGGGAGTAGATAAAGGATGGAATAACTCCAAACACCGTCTGGAAGGTGCTGACCAACCCAGAGCCAATGATCCTGAAAAACCCTGCTATTCCAGTCGTACTAGACATGTTAAAAATGTGATGAACCAATTCTCCAAAATGTTGTGGGAAGTTGGTATGGAGATCGCCTGTATCTCCAAAGAAGAATGCGCCACCTGAAGATTAAACATCTCCTTGGACAAATTTAAGGCCACATCTTTTTGAAATAATAAGGCTTTTGTTTGGTCATGGCGTCAAAATGCACAGTGGTAAAATTCATTGAAGGCCACAATGTATCCTCCATAACTGCATGGGCAGGCAGAAACAGGACTTGCGTACAGCAAGTAAGAATGGAAAATACGGTCACCACATGGGCAACCC
This sequence comes from Triturus cristatus, assembly GCF_964204655.1. Lineage (NCBI taxonomy): Eukaryota > Metazoa > Chordata > Amphibia > Caudata > Salamandridae > Triturus > Triturus cristatus. The sequence continues at coordinate 1,080,827,912 of NC_140590.1, read as the reverse complement.
CTGGTTGCTTCCCACAGCAACCTTGACTGTTCAGCATCAGGTAATTCCCATTTGAGAGCAATCTGAAATTGGGACGTGTCATGGCTGCTGGAGAACCTTTCAAGTAGAAAGACAAGTTTGCCACAGATGCATTACATGCTTCATGCACAGGAACGTCTTTGCATACTAGGGACCCACTTAAAGTATTCTCGCAGTCAGAGACACTCACAAAAATGTCAGTATCCTTGTTCCAACACCGGAATGTGAACGGAAGCTCCCATTGTTCGTGTATGTACCCTTCACCCAATGCTACATATCTGGCCACTTGATGGTGTTGTAGACAGTAATGAAAGTGTAAAGTCGAGATTGGTAGTGTAATTTCCCCATGAATTATCCAATCCAATCCTGTCTCAGCAGTGGTAAAAGGAAATTTCTCTAGTTTTTCAATATGTAACATTGTGTATTTTGCATTTTTCCGGGCCGTAGCTATCTGTTGTTCTGAAAAGTAGCATGGTGAAAACAGATTTGTGAAGTTAATGTTTCACCATGGCATGTAGCTAGAACACAGTATCTGAAGTGTTTAGCTCAACAACAGGATTGACCTAAGATGGGACTGTCCATGTTGTAGTACAAATACCTGGAGGGCAACTGTACCTACAAAAATATGTATCAGGATGGTTAATAGCAAGGGGATCTTCCTTATTAGAAGGTAGTGCCCTCACAAACCCGTGAAGATGTCATGCTTCATCATCAGGCTTAGCTCCTCATGGGGTCGGCACTGCAGCGCCCTATGCGCCCCGCGAGAGGGTGTTTTGGCATAGATTGTTTAAATATAGCCACGATGATAAATGTGGGTGTATGGGGAGAGTGGAATGGTAAATAAAAACTACCTAAGGGGTAACATGAGTCAAATTTAATCAGTAGTCCCCTTGGTATGGATGAAAAATGATTATGTGTAGATCGCTAGCTTCTAATTATGAAGAATGGCAATTTATCAGTGTGTGTAGGTCGACATTTTTCATGCCTCTGGAGTTTAAGAGGAATCCATGCCATTTCTTCAGGACCAGAAAACAATGATAGGTATTCCTACCCTTAAACAGGTTTAGGTGCGTGGCTTATGGGTCTCAAATGATTACTGTACAGCAAATAAGTAGGGAAGTAAGTCAAGCAAGTGCCTACATTAAATATTCCAAATGGGGTGTTCCAATCCACCCTGAAAGATAAAAACAAGTTTGATCATGTGATGTTAATTTGTGAGGGTTTGTACAGGCAGGGAGGGGGGAGGTTTGCAGGAAGTAATTAATAACATTGATGTGAAATGTGTGAATCTAAGCATGCTAGAAGTACAAATTCAAAGCTCCTATCATGCATATCGTAGTGTAACACATCCCACTTATTTAGATGAGTGAGGTTTCTGTAATCAACAATATAAAAATCCGACTTTTACAAACAGACAAAGACACACAAAACACATGTAAAGTGAATCAAGGTGAGGGTAGGGATATTTTCTTACCCTAAAACCAAGGACGTTTTACACTTTGGGTCGAAAGCAGAGGACTGTGTCTGTAAGTACAAGGCGAGAAATCAAAAGATGAGGCGGGTGTTCTGTGGGAGAGGGAATGGCCTGCTCAGAGTGTAGAGCACTTACTTGGATGATCACTGTGTCCAGTGTATTCGACCTACACTGCAATTTCCTATGACAGTGGCAAGCTTTTTAGCCAATCAAGACTCAACTTCCCAACACTGTAAGTTGTTACCATGCCCGACTGTTCAGTCTGCACATATCGCATGTCGGCCTATTTGCTGTAAATCCCTTGCTGTTACCTAGGAATCGAGCCTGACATTTGTTTGAGTCTAATGGACAAACTAACCATACCTTCCAATTGGGACCTGATGAGTTATGATTCCTCATGTAGCGTAGTGCCAATAGTATTCTAATCATATGGTGTTAACGGATGCCAGTGCTGCGAGTGGGAAAACGTGGTGTGTTCAAATCTTTTATCTTGGCAAGGCCAAGACACGTTGTCGGTTGAACAGTTTTGTTCAGAAAAATAATTTTTTGTCGTATTAAACAGGCTCTAAATAAAGCCTTGGTTCCCTGAACTTGCCAATCTATAGTCCTCCAGACTAATTTCACATCTATTGTGTCTCTCCAAAAGTCAAACCCTTGCTCAGACAGTTGGGAGAGGAAAGAAGCAAAGTAAGCAAAGTAAATCATCTTCGTGTTGATAACATATTTTTCTTTGCAGGTGACGGTGCAAGCCTATAATAAAATGAGGCTGGGTCAGATGTATCATAACCATAAAAATAGTCGAAATTCTGTCAAAATACTTTTGAACTGCACCTTGGTGGTGTAGGGCAGTGTTCGCATTGTGTAAAGTTAAAAACTTCACGAGGAATACTAGCTATCTGTAGAAAATGATCACCGTAATGCTGAAAACAAAACATCTCATAAAAACTGTATCAATGCTCCAATCATCAAAAATAGTACTGGGGGTGATAATGTCACTTAAAGGAATTTAAAACAAATTTGGAACCATAAATATCAAGTGATACCTGATCCCATACAATCTCATCCAGAACAGGAACAGCTGAAATGTTCATGATGGACAAGTCTCTGAAAAAGAACACTGTCACAGAACCAATACAGAGTATCAGGAAAAGTAATGCAATTGTAATCCAAAGGTGCAACAAAGTATGTTCTTTTCAGCCAAAGAGAGAAGACACCCACCTTCGGTTAAAAAGGTAGGGGTGGAGGGGACAAAGGCAGTTCCGATGCGTCAGAAGAGAAGTCATCAAAGTCGATGAAATATCCAGAGGCCGTCCAGTCTGTCTTTGGTAGCTCAGCAGGCTGTGTCAAACTTAATGAAGACTCAATCTGTGTTACATTGACATAGACCTTGCTATTTTTAGGATTCAGTATTGAAATCTGTGCTTCTGTACTCATTGACTGCACAGTTGTTGTTGTTTTTGAAACAGGTAGAAGACATACTTCATTCTTGTTTACTGTTGTCTCTTGTTGAGGAGAGCAAGCTTCATTTGTAATTAAGGCTCCAATCTGAACCTCCTGTATGGCAGCGAGAGGAGAATGGTAGCTACCCATGAGTCCACACAGCTTACTGTTGAGAACTGGCCATATAGCGTGATTGGGTCAGATCAATTGAGACACATCGTTTGTCTCAACATCAGGCCAGTGGTGGTAGAAGTACTGTTTGTGAACCTTCAACAGCCAGCACAGGAACAGTCACTCTGTAAGATGGCCTACATTTTTTCTTGTCCACAATCTTTTCTCTGACCAGATCCCTGACTTTTGGGATCCAGACGGATCTTGCTGGAGCTACCTTTACTTCTCCAGTGGTGGTGCATTTTACTTCGACGTTGCTTTGTTTGTCCTGGAAGTCTTTCAAGTCCTGTAAAACAGCCAAATGTTAATTGATGCCTAAGGGCCAGCTGTATCAAGATTTGCTTTTGTGATTAATCAATAGCGAATTTTACTGATTCGCTATTTAAGAATCACAAAATGCAATGAATGTAGGATTTGCACAAAAAAATGCAAATCGTACATATTCCTTAATAGAGTATTAAGGAATATCTTCCCATTCATTCCTATGGGACTAGAGGCCACTAGGAATGAATAGGATTGCATTCGCAATTTGTGAGTACCAAATAGGTACTCGCAAGTTGCGCATGCAATTGCAAGGGTGCAAGGGTACCAAAAGGACACCCTGTTGCACCCCCGAAATATGCATGTGTGCACATCAGCCCAGATACACACCCTAAGGGAGCATGTATGTGCGCCACATACCACTAAGGAAAATGCTAAAAAGTGCTTTTTCAAAGGAATTTGCAAATTACCACCAAATAGAAGTTGGTGGTAATTTGCGATTCCTTAAAGCCAGGTCGCAAATGTTTCTTTCTTTCTGCATTGCATTCAAGTTATCACAAATTGTGATTCCCTAAATGCATTCGCAAAATAGGAAATCGCTAAAATTGTGATTACCTATTTTACAAATGCGTTTAGGGATGATACATCCCAAAAGGCTTTTTCCCGTTCGCTTTTGCGAACAGGAAAACGCTTGATACATCTGGCCCTTAGACCCTTGCTGTTAAAGACTACTTTAAGTCCCAGTTTTTTCTCTCCACTACCTTGTTTTCCTTGGGATGATATGGAGACGAGGCAAGCAAGGTCACACCAAAACTTTCCATGGCCTCATTGGAACCCTTGAGCTAAACGCCAGACCACGGTCAAAATGTAGAGTGCCAACTGCATATGTCCTAATAAAGACTCGCAGATCCTTTAAAATAGTTTGGGCGTCAGTCGATCACTGTAGCCAGACCCAAAGGAATTGAAACCAGGAATCCACTGCCACCAAGGTATACTTGTAAGCCCTGTCTGGTGATAGGGGGCCTCAATGGTCTAAATAAACACAAGCCAGGGGCTTGTTTAAAATCAGCAGAGCCATCTGAGGTGGACGTGCCATGGTGGAACTCTTCATCTGCTGATGCCAAGTCCTTGGCCTGTTTGAATAGACCTGGCCACCAGTAGGGTTGCTGCAATAATGAAACTCTATCAACTACCCCTGCATGTGCAGAAGCCAGACTCTCATGTGCAGCTAGAATTAATTCGAGTTTGCAGTCACTGTTTAGTATTACTCTGTCCCCCACTTCTGGAATCTGAGCATACAGTGTGTTCTGTTCATCTAACTTGTAGGAGTGCTTTAGGGGAAATCCTTTTGGCAGGTGTTGGTCATTGTGAGCAACATTGAGGGCAACCAAGATGTCTCTGTCTATCCTTGTACTCGAACGAATGATTGCAGCATCTGCAGCCAGTGAATTCCCTGCAATGTGAACGCTAACATGTTGCTGACTCAATGAATGAATTACATGAGCCAGTGACAAGCATTCTTTCAGCTTCGCCACCTATTTACAAAGCAACTTGTGCTTCACTGTGCAACCTTTTGAATCTCTGAATCCATTCTGGCTCAGGAAAAAAAATTACAACGCAGTCTTTACAACGCAACTGCCTTTACATCACATGCCATTACAACGCATGCCATTACAATGAATGTCACTACAACGCATGCCTTTACAACGCATACCATTAAAACGCATGCCATTACAGCGCATTATAAGGTAAGTAATGGAGATTTTAAATTTTAGGGTGGGTATGGGTTTTGGGGTACATGGTGATAGTAATTTTAACCCCTACACTATCCAACACTTATCCCACTGTTACCCTAAAAGTATTATGCATTGCAATGGTATGCGTTGTAATGGTATGCGTTGTAATGATATGCATTGTAATGGTAGTTTTTAAAAATGCGTTGTAATGACATGCATTGTAAAATCATGGGATGTAATGGTAGTTGCGATGTAAAAACCGCGTTGTAATGGCACACGTTGTAATTGTTTGTATTGTAACATCGCATATTCGGGAAACAACCTTTACAATGCAGTCATTACATCGCACTACCTTTACATAGCAGTCATTACATCGCAACATCCTTTACATCGCATGTCATTACAACGCAGCCATTACATCGCATGGCACTACAACACATGTCATTACAATGCATGCCACTATAACGCAGCCATTACATCGCATGTCATTACAATGCACACCATTACAACGCATAGTATGCCTACACTATCCAACACTTACCCTACTGTTGCACTCACTGGAGTTAGAATAGTAATGTTTACCTCTACACTATCCAACACATACCCTACTGTTGCACTCACTGGAGTTAGAATATTATTTTTTACCCCTACACTATCCAACACTTACCTTACTGTTGCACTCACTGGAGTTAGAATACTAATTATTACCCCAATACTATCCAACACTTACCTTAAATGTGATGTAATGGTATGCATTATAATGGTATGCGTTGTAAAGGTATAATGCGATGTAATGGAATTTGTTGTAAAGGATGTTGCGATGTAAAAACTGCATTGTAAAGGCATGAGTTGTAAATGTATGCGATGCAACGTCATACATTCATTCTGGATACGTCAGGTAGAACTGTTAGTGAAGGGGTACCATATGTTCTGGTATATACTACAGCAAAGACCATACCACAAGTAGCGCAGTCCTCTACTGGGGGATTCATCCCCATTGGCAAACAAATAGTTAGTATTCTGTGTTTTTCCTGCTGGCCCATATGGGGAAATACTGTTTAAAGCTGATTTCTTTTTTGTGCAATCCAAAACGGTATTTCTTCCCTCTTGGTGGGGCCTTTCCCATAACTGCATTCAATGTTTGTGGGCTAATGCCTAGAGTAACCAATTGTGGCAGTGCAGCTTGAACTGCCCGCTCAGGGGTAACTGTTAATGTTCGCATTACGAACTGTGTAAGGCATCTGTATATTGTTACTAAATTATTGTATAATCTCTGCTGCGGGGCTGCGGTCAAATTATTGTACCGGAATGCGGTGTGTATCCAGCTAGGACTGGCCATTTCACTCCCTCATTGCTGAGTGGGCCCGTTCTCATATTTTCTGTAGTGTGGGTAGGGCACCTTTAAACCAATTTGCATGTTCTTGGTAAGTTAGAGGGACTTGAATGGCCACATATGGAGTGTACTCATCTGGTGTTTCACCTACTTCACATTTGTGAAATACCCACTTTGCATTTTCTGCAGCTGGGAATGTAACCCAGGATTAAAATACCTCTGTTCTATATGCTTCATGTGCCTCTACCACCAAGCTGGCGTCCCCACCATATAGTGTGAGGCCATTTTGTAGTAGTTTCTGAGTGACAGCATGCCTGCAGTTTTCAGAGATGCTTTGTGCCATGTTATGTAAGAAATGAATTACGGAGTAGGCTAACACAGTGGGAATCAGATCCTTTCAAGCTTGAACAACTAACAGCCAATACATAGGTTATACCTACTCAGCTGAGGACGATATTACCTACCACCACAGACAACTCCAGTTAAAAGGTGTGTTCGTTTTATCATTTATTTATGTTTATGAGTTCCGTTGTAGGCAATAATGCATATGTCATTTTAGGGCCTCATAGCCAGGGGAGGGTCTATTTGTCCCCGGCTCCTTCCTTTTTAGAAAAGAACAATATGAGGGCAGAATTATTTAATTTAATGCTCTTTTTGTTAGTAAATATGGGGCATATCATCAAGACAGGCGATAAAATTATTGCTGCTTTAGCGGCAGAAAACTGCCGCTAAAACGGCGATAATGAGCTTGATAATCTGCTCTATGGAATTCCAATTAAAGCTCAGGCAAGATGTCCTTCACATCCAACATGGGCTTCAATTGGAATTCCATAGCGCATATTATCAAGCGACGATCATTTTATCGCCTGTCTTGATAATATGCCCCTATGTTTGTAAATATGTTTGTTAAGAGGTAGCCGGTGTAATAATTTAGGGGAAATGTATTTTAGATATTTTTGTGGCTAGATTTTTGGGTAGTTTTGGGTAGCTTTTTCAATGAATTGATGGTTCTACTTGACTGATGTGGTATTTTTTGAAGGGTTCCTGTTTACAAATGTCGAAAAATGTTTAAGAATGTTTAAGAATGTGTATCACCACTTTTCCTAATGTCCAAATTTATAACAATGTCGTTCTGTCCTTGATATGCTCAATAAATTAAAAATATATATATTAATAATAATAATAAAAGGTGTGTAGGGATCACTGAGAAGGCACGATTGAACTACTCAGTTGATCCATACAAATAAGAAACCAATCAACGTTGACGACACTTTGGCTGACTTTCAAAAATGGAATTCCATGGTATTTAGATGTGTAAGAGCAGATCCGAGGTCACTGAATAGTGAACAGTTTTCTTATGGGGCAGTATGAGCTTTAAACATCTAGCAGTATGGTTATTAATGTATTTATATGTTAATGATGATTGTTTTTATAAATGCTTTGAATAATCCAATTTATGCATTCTATTCTGTTCTTCTGAATCTTTTCTCAGACCACCATCGATCCGTGGTTGGTAAGAAAAATATATTTCGTACATGCAGGTCTTGTCATATTCTCTTGAAGTTTGAACCTTTTCACCCCACGGTGTGTCAAGTGTGTTAGGAATGTCAAAAACATGACTGAATAAAACCAGCAGATAGAGGCTCCAGTCATAAACAGAATGGTTTGGAGGTGACAGAACATTTTGAGTAATGCACATTAACAAAAAGGATTATTATACAAATTTCAAACATTGTTTATAGTTCAAAGTCAATCAAAATCATTTATTGCATGCAAGAACTATTCACATGTGGATTTGGTTTGTCTCTGCTGAAATAATACCTCCAGCAGTCATCCGCCATCCACAGTCAGCAGGGCATGTGTGAGCTTAGTTTCACAACAACACAATTAATAACATGATCTGAAGGTGAGAGTGGGCAGGGACGGATATGTATATGGCATGCCTCTATGCAAACCCCACTGTCAGTCAAGGTGGACTGAGTAAAAGGAATTCAGGGTAGCTGGAATAAATCTTTAAATAACCCTAGCCACCTCTACTGAGCTTTATGCAAATTGGTAGTGGCTGCCATGGTGCACCACCTACACCTTCCACACAGCAGTGAACTCCCAGTAACAATCTTAGGGGAGTCAGTGACTGATGCCACCTTAGGTGGCGCCTGTGTCTATTCATCAATTGTTGTCAATATATTTCAAACAATGTGCCAATGCTGCAAATGACTTTTAACAACACTTTTTAAAGTATGTATTGACTAAAACAATCACACTTTGGACTACTTTTTCGGTCAGATTTAATCAGACACAGGTCATTAGATTACATTAAATTTTTCTTTACATCCAATACTTCATAGCCCTAATACCACACCGTGGTGTCCACATTGATTTTTATCTATATGCAACGATTTTTTAGGCTTTTTTAGACACCTTCTAACAATATGCAAAACTCAACAAAAACATTCCTCACTTTTCAGCATTCATACCCACTCACACTCATTCATATTCTTCATCTTATAAAAACAGATTCAGTGAAAACATATCAATAACACATAATAGGCCATCCATAAGACAGTGTTTTTAAATTTTTAAGACACTTTGTTCTTTGTTAAAGCTTTACGCCAATTGATTGGCCTTAAATAGTAAGGTCTACGCGTTTCGAATCCCTTTTCTTCCTGGGACCCTCGTCTGGACCAATGTTCACTAGAAAAGATGAACAAAAAAATATTGTTTATCCAATGCCCTATCTCTTTCTGTATCGGATCACTCAGCTATACTTTAAAACTCTCACCTGCAATATGAATGCAGTCTAAAAGATTCAGAGGAATTAGATGGACTGGGCGTCAACCACTGCCTACAAAATGAAATATGTAACCGATTACTACATCACTCCAAAACAGTCATGGGTTAGTAGTCACTAGGTCATAATATTCATTATATTTTGCTTACTTAAGGTGTCAGCCAAGGTGCAATGGATCCGATAAATCGTGCCACAATTTGTCCAATGAATCGGTGAAGTATGGCTGTGTCACAGTCCGTATGTTATAATGGCTTCGGAGTTGCCAATTCTGTTCGTAACGCTGTGAACCAAGAGTAACATCCGTAAGAGATTTCTCCAAGGAACGGTAGAAGGTGATGTAGTTAAAACTGCTTAAAAGAAGACGGTTTGATTCTTCCTTACCTGAGTGAAACGAACTTCTCGCATCTCTGTGGGGTTCTCGCAAGTGGCTGCTATGCTTCGTTTCAACTCCCGTGAGATTTCTTAGTTAAGTCTTGCCGCATGACGCATATGCATCGCGACCGGGTAGTACCTCTTGGAAATGTTGTCCAAAGAGCCGGATTTGTAATTTTTCTGAAAAACGCACCGAACTCTTTTTATATGACAAACTTTATTGATCTCTATAGCATACAGCAGATGGTGTCCAAGTAATACATATTGTCAAACCGCTGCTGTGTTTCTAACGAATCACGTAAAATCTTCCGTCTACTATAGGCACGGAACTCGTATGTATCATGCTCTGCCGCCTAGTGCTACTTGAAAAAATGATAAAAGCACATTTATTTGCAGAATTACCAAGGCGTGATATAGCAGGGCTATGTTTGGTGTTATTGAGTGGCAACAGCCCATGGTAGTATGGATCCGTTTAATGCCTCTTCGTCTGGTCCGGATGTGATTCCAAATTTTTAAATTTTTAAATTGATTGTCTGTAAGACAACTTGGGACAACCTTCACCCCTATTATGGTGTTCGGGTATGGTGCTGAAATGCGCATTATTAATCAATCATTCAAAAATGGCTCAAGATTAAAAATTAGCCACCTTTTTGACAGAGGTGTCTTAGTAAAAATGGAACCTTGCTAAATGGGCACTCCCGTTTATGATGTCCAATGTCTGTAGTTTGCCTTTACTGTCGTGGTTTTTACAGGTTGTAGATTTCTGATAATTCATTTAAACCATCCACTGAAGTATTAAATTTAATAATCAGCATTGCTTCACGTCTCAACAGTTTAGAGTCCAAATCACCACCTCTGGCGTCTTGTTCGACTTTAGAGATAACAGTCCATTTCAAATCTCTTTCAGTGTGGTTTTTAGAGGACCAATGGTTCACCAAAGGCGCATTTTGAACTTGTTTCCGGATTCTTGATTTATGTTGTTGGATTCTGTGTCTGATTTCTTGGTTAGTCTTACCGATATACAGCTTGTTGCAGGGGCACAGTATCCCATAAACCACGAACTTGGATTAACAGTTTGAAAACGTATCGTGTTTCCAATGGATTCCATTACACGAAAACAGATCACCTTCAATAGTTGACTCGCAGCATGTGCATGTACCACATCTATGGTGCCCATGGATTGGTGGTAAATTGAGAAAGCCTCTGATTGTAACATTTTTTGTTTTTGGCATAGCTGCCCGTACAATCTGATTAGCAATGCTTTTATCCTTTTTAAAGGCAAATAATGGTGCTTCTTTAAGTAATGGGTCCAAATGTTTCACTAAATGCCAGCTTTGATTGATTGTTTTTTTCAGCCAATTTGATGTGGGGCCGAAAGTCGTCACACAGACAATCCTGTCTGTTTTTGTTTTGTTTTTTCTCTCTAGCAACGTCTCTCGAGGGGTCCACCATGCTCTTTTGATAGCCCTTTTAAAGAGTTTTTTGGGGTATCCACGGGCCAGAAGATTGTTCTTGAGTGCATCGGCATGGAAGAGGTATTCATCCTTAAATGTGCAGTTGCGGCGAATGCGCAAGAATTGCCCATAGGGTAAATTTTCTTTAAGGCTCCTCGGGTGACTACTTGAAAAGTGCAGGGCTTTGTTCCTATCTGTCTTTTTCTTATACAATGTGGTGGCTAAAGTCCCATCGATGGCATAGACTTCAACATCTAAAAATGGCATTTTTGATTTTGAATAGTTGATACTAATCTGTGCGATTGTTTAACCACAAGAAAAAAGACTGTAATTGATCTTCTTCCCAAGTCCAAATCATGAAAATATCGTCTATGTAACGCACCCAGCTCCCGATGTAATCTGCAAAGGGATTGTTGTTGTAAATGAAGGCTTCTTCATACTTCGACATAAACAGGACCGCTAGTTCTGGGGCAAAAGGACAACCCATAGCCACGCCCTTTATTTGGTAAAAGAACTCATCCTTGAAGCTGAAGCAATTGTTTTTTAGTGCAAATGTTGCTAGTTCCATGATGAATTGAGAAGGAACTTTCTCTGGTTTTGGTCTACTGTTGAGAAAACTGTCCAATACTGCCAATCCCTCATCTTGGGGTATCTCTGTGTACAGTGATACTTCATCTAACGTCACTAGAAGATTTGTATCCTCTTCAAACGTCATCGGATCCAATTTCTTAAGGAAGTCTGTGGTGTCTTGAAGAAATGATTTTACTTCCTGCATAAAAGGTTTGAGAAAAAAATCAACAAACTTAGAAATTGGTTCTAGTAGTGACTCGCAGCCCGAGACAATTGGTCTGCCTGGTGGGCACACAGGATCTTTATGTACTTTGGGTAGTACATAGAATATTGGAATACGTGGATGTTTATTTCTCAGGTACTCGTATTCACACTTTCCTAGAAAACCTTGATCGAAGCCTTTTTGGAGTATGTTAAATAGTTTACCCTGTAGCTCGAAAGTCGGGTCACATGATATATTTTTGTAACAACGTTCGTTGTTAAGTTGTTTGGTCACTTCTGTCGTGTAGCGGTTTGTCCCCCACACAACAATCGATCCGCCTTTATCTGCTTGCTTTATCGTTATCGATGAATCATTTTTTAGCTCTATCAGGGCTATGAAGTATTGGATGTAAAGAAAAATTTAATGTAATCTAATGACCTGTGTCTGATTAAATCTGACCGAAAAAGTAGTCCAAAGTGTGATTGTTTTAGTCAATACATACTTTAAAAAGTGTTGTTAAAAGTCATTTGCAGCATTGGCACATTGTTTGGTATTTGCTATTAGTAGACTTGGCCTTGCTGCCAATAAGTCAAAACCCAAAACTGTTTTTTCCAGTCAATATATTTCAGCATGGCGAAGGTATTTAGATGGTGTATGTCACATAGGTCATTTATTAAATTCTCAAGAAACAGTGGTGTGCTAGTCAGACCATAGGGAGTCGCGTTTTTGGTCCATCTCTAGATGAGTGTGTGTGGCTATTTCATTCAATGTTCCACCTGGAGTGTGCATCAGAACACTTACTAATGATAAATGGATATTTGCTTTTGTCTCCTAAATCTCCATAGGAAAAAATTGTGCCTCGTGCGGTAAGAAAGATGTACTGTTTCCGTAAAGAATTTTTGTACTTTTATTGTGCTTTCAAATTTTTCCTAAGTAAAATCTTTGAGTGTGATGTGTTTTCAGATTGCAATAAGCATGCAACAAAATATCAATGATTTTACTTTTAAACCTGTTGGTGAAGAGTATGACACTACAATGAGCTGAATTATTTAGAAGTGGAAGAGCATAGTTCATAATGGAATTGAGTCAAACAAAATGATTACAGTGAATTGAAACATGACTTCTTCTTTAAGGCCTGGTAAATAACTTGATATGCACAAGCCATTGAGATATTGATATATTAAAGTTTGAATCCCACTGCCCTGGATCAAGAATTGATTGTGTCCTGTGTGATACTTTCAGCAGAATGGAAGAGGCTACTGTCAGGAAGACCGTCTTCCAGTGCTGGTCCTGGGGCGCTGGCAAATTGGTAGATATGGGACAAGCAACAGGTGTGGACTGCCCCCAACAGATCAAAATCTAGCAGAGGGACAGCAATTGTGCATACATTGATCATTCCTGTGGTGCAAGGGTTGTTGCGTTGTTCACGACTATATTATTCAGTTTTAAATAAATATGTTAAGCACACATTTGTTGTAAGGTTTCTTTAAGATTAAGGTTCTGTAGTGGGTAAGGCATGATGTAGTGGCTGGTTTTAGGCATCTCAAAAACAGACCCAGGTCTTTGATTGTCTGGAAGCACCTATGTGGAAGTGAGGTAGAAAAGTGGTGTTTAGAGCACCCTGAATTTCATTTGTTCAGTCTTCTATATAATGGCGGTGAATTCCAATGAGATGATCATCTGCAAAATGTTTGATGGCAAACTTAGTGGGTTAACACTAATTTCTGGCTCCTAGATTGTAGACTTGCAGTCGAATTATGCAGAAGAATAGCTCGGACAAGTAGTCAGTGGACCTGCTGTGTATAGCTTTGTTAAAAGGCATTGTGCTATGAAATTTGCTCTGGCCTGTACAGGGAGCTAGTGGAAGGCTTTGAGAATGGTCCTAATAAGGTCATGGTAATTTAGGCCAAACAGTAGTTGGACAGCTTTGTTTTGAGCATTTGGAGTTTGCTGACTGATTTATTCAGCAGACCATTACACAAGCTATTGCAATTGTCAAGGTGAGACATCACAACAGCAAGCTGAAAAGTAACGTTCAAAGGATGAAGAGGACAGGAAGGGCATAAAGCAGCTGACATGGGTAATACATGGAATATTTAGAGATAGTTTTTTCTGTTGTATAAAAGAAAGCTGACTGTTTAACAAGACTCCATGAATATGTGCTTTTGACACAGCTTGAGGAAGGGAGAGACAGGTCAAGTGAGGTGCAGTTGGTGAGTGCTGGCCGTCCACGAGGAGCATCTCAGATTTGTCCCCATTTAAAAAAATGTTTTTTCTTCATCAGTGATGAACATGGTAGAGGCAATTCAATGTTGTGGATTGGCTTATGAAGTTGCCATCAAGCTTGCAAAGGAGTTGTGTGTCGTCCACATACATATGGGAGCCAGTATCATAGGGGTGGGAATCTTCATGAGATGATGCACGTAGATATTAAAAAACGTTAGAAAAAAGCCTGAGCCTTACCACATGTAATACTGATTCATCTGGACATTAAAGTATCCAGTGTGAGTTTGTGGTAGTAATGGTATAGAAATGAAGCGAACCAGGTAAATGGAGCTCCAGTCATGCCGCAAAAATTGAGAGCGGTTTGAGAAGGATATGTTGCTCAATGATGTTTAATGTTGCCAACATATACAGGAGTATAAAGCCACTAGGATAGCCTTTATCCATGGAGTCAAGAAGGTTTTCCCTAATATTTTTCACATAGTTGTGGTATCCTTATTTGGTTTGAAATCTAATTGGAACGTAATGAAGATGTTATCTTCTTCAGGGTGGAATTAGAGTGGGTGGCAGACAACAGTTTTCAATGCATTGACATCAAAGGGGGTCCAGAAATAGTCAATAGTTTGTCAAATTCGCTGGATTTTCAAATGTTTTCAAGGATGAGAATGCTGCTAGCATGTTTGGGGGGGTTAAGGAAAGGATCCAATGGTGAATGAAAAGTTAAATATTTGCCCAGTGACAAATGGTCGTAGTGCTTGAAGGTTTTCTTGAATGATTTAAGTTTATTTCTCACTTCCTTCTCTGAGGTTGAAGTAAAGTCTGAGAGAGCAGGAGCAATGGGTATCAGAGGGTCATTGAGACAATGAGCTGAAGTGGATATCTCTCTCTTAGAGCTGAGATATTATTAGTGAAATAGAAAAATAAGTTGTCACAAGTTTCAAAGGAAGGCAGCTGGAGTTTTAACAGAAAGTTGTGAGTCACCATCGCTTTGAATATGCAAATAAATATTTAAGTGAATTATTAGTGCCATTGATGCGAGATCGAAAGAATGCCTTTTAGCTCTAATACAGGTTATCTTGTACCCCCTTGAATGTACTATGCAGACCATCTCTTCTGTAGGGAGTTTTGTTTTGTTCCATTGTCTTTTAAGAGCCCTGCATTTGCATTTCAGATGCAGCATTTTGTCTGTGAACCATTTATTTTGAAAGAATAAATGGATTATTTCTGATGCTGCAGCCCCGTAGCACAGAATAATATGTATTACCATGAACCACCATCACTGCAGTTCCTGGCAATGTTTTTATGAATGTTAGCCTGCTTGGCGGTCATTTATAAATTAGGTGTGTAGCCTGTCCACCATAGGGATGGAGTAATTTACCTCATTCCCATGGCAGAATGGCAGGCCAGCCATGGCCCTTGGTCTCAGAAGTGGTAGTGGAATGGAGAGGGGAGGGTGTAAGCTAGGGATGTTGGAGGATGTGGTGGCTGGGAAGGTAGTAGTGAGGGTGCAATGGGAAACGACTGAGGGAATTGAAGTAGTGGCAGAGTGTCCATTGAGAAGGGAACTAGTTTTTTCCTAGACATCAATAAAATTGTACTCACATTTTAGAAGGATTGATTGCTTGCCTTGTATCATGATCTTGCCACTGTTGTTGATATTAATGGGCAGAGCTGATGGTATTGAGCATGATGAACAGGTAAGTTTCTTGCTACGAGGGAACAATGAGGTCGACTTAGTTTAATATAGAATGTTGGAGTGCATCTATTCAGACAGAGATATCATTTGTGTAGAATAACTGACCAATAGTTTTTACATACTGACAGAAGTTCTGGTAGTTATTTTCAATTAAAGTCTCTGAATGTTCAAAGAGTCCTTAGGTTTTAAGCTTCTTTTTTCCAAGTCTAATGGTTATAGGAGCTGGGTATGGTATTGCATAATTGTGTGGCCAAAAGTTGTGCAAATGGTTCTCTGGTGTTACAATGAGACACATTATGGCATAGGAAAGGAGTATAGCAGACAATTAAATGATGGTAAGAGACCCTAATACAGTCACAGTAATGCATGGGGAAACAGGACGTGTAACAGGGTTTCACCTTTCTGAGAGAAAATTACCAGCACATTTTTTCATTATGAAGATCTGTGAGGGGTAGGAATTGGCATATAACAACAGTGTGAACAAAAGTTCTCAATGTTAGCTTAAACAATGATTTGCAACAATGATCCAAAAGCGTTCCGGGAAAGACCATCAGAATCATACAATCTTTGAAATGGTCTCGAATTTTCAGTGTCACAGATGATATTTTAAATGGAGAACAAATTGCTAGATGAATGATAGAGGTCATGCAGGTAAGGAACACTGGATATATGGTGACCCATAAACCTATATCAACAAGTGATCTGCATCAGAAAAGGCCTTATCCAAGATAGATGGGTGTCATGAGATGCTTCAGGCAGTAGTTGCTTTGAGGAAAGGAAAAAGAAGATTTTGGCCTGTAGTCTTCATCTGAAGTTGGACCAGCTAGGCCCGAAGGGCCCAGTGTGATCCGGGGTGATTGTTGATGATGGTTACAGTACCGTCTTCATTATTTAGTAGTGAGAGTTAGAGTCTCTTGGGCTCGTAGCTATTTTCCTAGAGTTGCACTCAAATGAGGACACATTTTATAGGTTTCTTTTGTGGATCATTAGTCCTGGTTCCTTTCCAGCTGAGGGTTCTTGAATCTCTGCAATTGCCTGAGTTGGAGGAGTCTGGATTCTCCGAGCTCCTCTTCTCCCCGCTGCATCCCATGGGATTCCTATGTTTGGGCATGTAGTTATTTCCTGAGTCCTTGGGTGCTGCATGTCATTTCTGGTGGATGCATGTTGCAGACAGAGGGTGTTTGTTCCTTTTTGGCTTACTCTTGGGATATTAG
Source organism: Triturus cristatus (assembly GCF_964204655.1). Classification (NCBI taxonomy): domain Eukaryota; kingdom Metazoa; phylum Chordata; class Amphibia; order Caudata; family Salamandridae; genus Triturus; species Triturus cristatus. The sequence continues at coordinate 1,080,810,957 of NC_140590.1, read as the reverse complement.
CTTAACTTCGATCATAAGTCGATTCTTTTGCACTTGATCAATTGGTTGTCTGATAACAATGAGGTTTTTATCATTCCCAGCCTTGCTGGTGTATTAAAACTGTGCTGTTTGGTTTAGGTGGGAACTCGACTTCGGCCTTCTCCAGCCCTGCTGCTGGATATATGAATGACTCGCCCTCTCTGGTTTAGTGACTATGGCCTTGGCATGCCACATGATGCCTTGTTTCGTTTCTGGATCAGATGCATACCTGAGACTCTTGGTACTTAGGACCTCTTCACAGTGTGCAGACAGTTATGAGACAGCAGTAAAGGTGGTAATGCTACATGTGCTTACTGGTAACCTCCATCACCCTGAAATCAGTCATCCTCATTACAGTCCAACGCCCTGTCTGCCCTCCCTTTGCACCTGCCCTCTGGCCATGCATTTGCAAAAATGGTATAATTCAGGAGGTGGGAGGGGTGTAACCTCCATATATCCAAGTGGGTGGGATTTGACATTTAAAAGACATAGGGGCTCATGCATCAACAGAAAAACCGGTCGCAAACGGGCAGATTCTCAGAATCTGACCCTTTGCTCCCGGTATTTTTGCATTTGGGATGCATCATCCCAAATGCAAAAATCGCAATTTAAGGAATCTTTAAATAGCGATTCCTTAAATTGCGATTGCATTTAAGGAATCTCAAATTGAGATTCCTTAAATGCAATGCATTAAAGTTAAAAAATTAGCGATTTCGCTAATAGGGGGAGCAAATTACCATGAAGTTGAACTTCATGGTAATTTGCAAATACTTTGAAAAATGCACTTTTTTGCATTTTTCAAAGTTTCATGTTGCGCACACACATGCCCTCAGAGCATGTGTGTGTGCAACATATGTGCACATATCAATTTCAGGGGTGCAATAGGGTGTCATTTTGACACCCTTGCACCCTTGAAATTGCATGAGCAATTTGCGAGTACCTACTGGTACTCGCAAATTGCTCATGCAATCTACAATTCATTCCTATGGGCCAGGAGGCCCATAGGAATGAATGGGACGGCATTCCATAATTGCTACTCGCAATTTGCTAGTCGCAATTAAGGAAAGTTAAGGAATCGCTATTTGAATAGCGATTCCTACATGCATAACCTTTTGCTATTCCTTATTAGCGAATCCTTATTTTTCGCTAATAAGGAATCGCAAATGGCATTGTTGATGCATGTGCCAGTTACTGGCACATGCATTAAGCCCAAATCCAGTCGGTAAAATACCGAATCGCTAAAAACACCCGTTAGCGAATAAAAAAAAACGATTTCCAATGCATGAACCCAAAATTTGACCAAATAACGAATCGCTAAAAAAAAACGGTAAAATACCGAATCGCAAATAACCAAAATGCAAAATTACCGAATCGCTAAATACCGAATTAGCAGATACCGAAATCACTATTAGCTCCCGGAAAGTGCCAATGGCAAATAACGAATCGCACCCCAATGCAAAAACAGTCGCAAATACCGAAAATCCCAAAAATCGCTATTTTGCCTGAGCTAAATAAGGGGAATCAGAACCTGGAGGTAAAGTTAAAAAAAAGTCATGTGAATAAAAAAAAACACCTTCAACATGTGCAACTGATTAAGCCAATCACCAAACCCTTAAATGTGGCCCAGGAGACCCTGTTGGCTACCACAAAATGGCAGCCCTCTACGTGCTTGCAAGGAGGATGCGTATCAATGCGGCAGGACAGCGAAGGAGAAGGTTCCAGGAGAGAGTTTTCAGACTGCGCATCACCTTGCTCGGGCAGAATGAGGACGAGGTGTACGACAAGTATCGACTCAATCGTGCCATGATCATGCGCCTCATTGCAGACCTGGAACCATTACTGCAGCACCAGACACACCGGACCAATGCAATCACTGCGCACGTCCTATGTCCTATGCAGCCTGCACCTACTGACCTCAGGGAGTTTCCAGGGGGTAATTGCGGTAGCCAGAGGCGTATCGCAAAGCGCACTCTCTCGCTTCTTCAAGAAATTCCTAGATGCCATGCTGACAATGCTACACACCCACATCAGCTTCCCCACAACCCCACAGCAGTTGGACCGCAACAAACAGGCATTCTACCAGGTGGCACAATTCCCCCATGTAATTGGATGCATCGACTGTACGCATATCCCCATATGTCCACCCGCAGCAAATGAGTACATATTCCGGAACCGCAAGTCCTACCACTCAATCAATGTGCAGGCTGTGTGCGATGCCAATCACATCATAACGGACCTAGTGGCACAATTCCCGGGGAGCACACACGACTCCTACATATTCCGCCACAGTGGAATCCACAGACGTCTAATCAACGGAGAATTTGGAGAGGGACTCCTGCTTGGTACGTACAAATTACGCTTCCCCACACCAACACCACACATGTTTGGACATCACCAATGCTAAGTCTTTGCTTCTATCTTCTAGGTGACAGTGCTTACGCCCTGCGTGAATATATACTCACCCCATACATCAATCCAGCAACCCCACAGGAACAACGCTACAACGCAGCACACATAAGCACTAGGAATGTCATAGAGAGGACATTTGGGATTCTGAAGAGTCGCTTTAGAATCCTACATAAGACTGGCGGCGCATTGCTATACAAACCTGAAACCTGCTGCCGGATTATTGCTGTATGTGCAATGCTGCACAACATTGCGACCAGAAGGGAGATACCCATTGAGGTTGACAAGAATGACCACCACCGGGATGACCAACCACCCGCCCAACACCGACAGGCACATGTCCCTAACACAGCAGAGGGCCATAGGAGGTTGACATACATCATGCAACATCATTTCTGAATCAGGTGAGAATGAAACATTACAAGTTTGTTTGGGGTGCAACTGTTTAATGCACAGTAGCACTGCGGTATGTGCAACATAAGAAGCAATGGAAATAATGCTCCACATGAAAAAAGTGAAATCAAATGTGCGTTAAAGTCACGCCTGTGCAGACTCAGAAAGGGGAGGTCCATGGTTGCCCCACCATGGTCCGGTATGTCTGGTATCTGTCTAGTGGCGCTTGCCACCTACCCCAAGCCTCCGCTCAGGTGTCTCCAATGCCTCACCACGGCCTGTCCCCGTGGAGGCCCGCGAACTGTGGCGCCTGGTGCTGGCCTCTGCCAGTGATACGCTGCTGACACTGGAGGCAGCCTCACTGGCGTCATCCCCTCCCAATGCAGCAGCACTGCATGTGCTGCTCTGAAGGTGTTCAACAGCAGTGGTCATCTGCCCTAGTGCCTTGGCAACATCCCCGCAGAAGTGCCCGAGGTCCACCTGCAAGGACACAGAGCGGCGTGCCAACACTGTGGTACTGTTGCTGTGCCGTGTGATCGCCTTTGTAGCGGCGGCGGAACGCACCAATTGCTGTTGGTGCCTCCTCTTCTCGCACTCATGGCCCTCCCTGATGGCACGGGTGAGCTCATGGATGTCTTCCCTGAGGTGAGAATTGCCCTTTGCCACCACAGTGGTCATGTCCCTAACCGCCGTGCTCATATCCGTAACGGCCGCAGTCATGGCACGCATTTCCCTAGCTAGGCGCACGATATTGCAGCTAATGGTTGCCATGTGTCGTCCCTACAGGCGCTGTACACGCAGCATCCTCTCCTCGATGGCAGACGTGTGTGGGAGATCCAGGTCGCCTGAGGAGACCGAACTTGCCCGAGCCCTGCGCCGCTGTGTGAGTCTTGCGCGTCCAGGTGGTGCATCAGGTGGTTTGATGCTGCGCAGACTGTGTCCCACTTGTGAGGAGGGTGTTTCCATCACCTGCAAGGGCGCAACTTGGGACCTGCGCCTCGGCGCTTTGGTGGCTGGAGTAGCTGCAGCTGGTGTGGCTGGTGCTGGTGCCGGTGCTGGTGGTGCTGGTGGTGGCGGTGCTGGTGGTGGTGGTGCTGGTGGGGTGGCGGGTGGAGGTGATGTATGCGCATCCTGCGCTGTCTCCAGGTCAGAATCCACAGGTGTCTCCGAAATTATCAGATGGCCGCTGTTGTCCGAATCCACAGGAGATGCATCTGTGTGTGAAACAGTGCATGGTTAGTGGGATGGTTACACCTACGTAGTGTTGTACACATACATGTCCCTCTGTGATCCACTAAATAAACAGTCTCTATCCATGTTCAACTGATGTGGTGAATGGCCATGGCATTTACGCCGGTACATGCACACTGGGCTGACTAGACTACAACTCCCATGATGCACTAGTGTTAGGAGTAAAGCTGTGTGTGCCAAAGCTGCATACACACTCAGATCCTGCTGGGGGCATGGAAATGGATTTACGCTATGCTAGGTATGGGCACAGGCATGCATCTTACCTTGGGCACTTGTGGCTGCGCCGGACGTGTCCATCTGGGTCACTCCCACGACGGCTTCCCGCTCAATTGTTCCTTCCACCAGCTCCTCCAGGGCAGTGTTTGCTTGGACCGTGGAAGGGCCTGCTTGCCTCCCGGAGCCTCTCTGCAATCCTCTCCTTCGCACGCTTGCGCAGGTCGTACCACCTTTTCTTGAGGTCGTCGATGCTGCGGGGCGTCACACCTACAGCATTCACCCTCTCCCGGATGCGCAGCCATATGCGCCGCTTCTCCGCCTCAGGCACCTTGAGGGACAGCTTACCGAACAGGCGGTCGTGCTTGCTGCTGACTCCCTCTATCAGGTGCTCCAGCTCCCTGTCGGAGAACTTGCGCTTGCGCTTGCGTGCAGCCTCAGCGCTGGATGGTGCCTCCTTCTCCATCAGGTACTTGTTTTGAGGATAGCTGAGTTGGTGTGGCTTCACTCTGCACAGGCAGTCTTCAGGCACAGCTCCTGTTTGCTCCTCTGTCGAGGCAATGTGGGTGGGGCTGCAGTATTTCCTGGTTGGTGATGTCATCTGCACGTTCCCGGTGCGACGAGGTCATTTGCGATTTCGCTAATACCGAATTCGCTAATAGCTAATTCGGTATTACCGAACTCGCTATTAGCTAATCGGAGTTTGCATGCCCCGCTATTGAATAATCGGTAAAAATAGCGATTTTTAAGGAATCGCTAAAATTTACCGAATCTGTTGATGCATGCCCAAAAGCGATTCCTTAATAACGATTCCTTATTTCTCGCTATTAAGGAATCGCTTTTGGTTTGCTTGATGCATGTGCCCCATAGTTTATTTAGGTTTGAAGAGAAGGAACTGACTTGTAAGGGCAAATAAGTTGCAAGTCTTCAGAGTGAGGACTCACCATCATGGAGCAAGGACCAAGATGAAAAAGACTGAGATGATAAGTGATAAAAAATGTAAGTATCACAACTTTTTACTGATGGTCTAAAAACAACCAGCATGGAAATTACTTTTGGGTAAAAAGCAAGGACAGGCTGAAAGTGTCACATGCTACCTGAGATATCAATCTCTAATGGTTCATAGGCCCCACAAGTTCCATCAAGCAAAAATCCACAATAGTACCCCGAAATTATAAAAAAAAAAATGTGTTATGTTACAATTGTAGCATGACAAGTGATCAACTGCTGGCACAAAACGAAACATTTGTTAATTAGGTGCCATAAAGTTGCCATTCAGGTAGAATAGAAATAGGCCCCTACCAGAGGAAGTTGGAACATTTAAAATGTCAAAGTTTTGTTCATTTAACAGCGATTGATTGTTTTATGTAAGGATCGACATGGAGGTTGTGTTATTATGCTGACTAATTGAATCCATACATTCTCTTTTGCTCTTCTAAATTAATTTAGGCATTAACAAGTATTCAGGTAAGAACGATATACTTCCTATGCTTACATTCTGTTCTCTTACTGCATTCAGAGTTGCATTTCCTATCTAGTGTTTTTTATAAATTACGTTAGGAATGCTATTGATGTAACAGGTTATATTAAATATGACAAAGGGTTGGATTGCAAGTTAAGAAGTTCTGCTCCCAGAACTGCAGAGTTTTCCTCTCTGGCAAATTGTAAAACAAAGTAAGAATTGGACTTTCTGCTCTAAATGCAGCATTTTATTCCTCATTCCTAAAACCTATTTTCACCCTATTTTAAGACGGGAAAAGTATAGGTGAGCAACATAGGAATTGTGGTTTTGTCACATAAATTGTAATTCCCTATTTGGCCAGTACCTTTCCTTACTAGCCAAAATTGAAATGACAGTCTATTAATATTGACATTCGATTCATAACTAGGGCCTACGTAAAGACAGTCACTGCTGATATATTTGTTTATTGCAACACAGTCACTGACAACATATCTGTAAAAGAAATCAAAAGTGCCCCACTAAAAGTGCCCATCGACCATGTGTTTCTTATCTCTCTCTTTCGCGTTCTCTCACTCCTTCTCCTTTTACTGCTGTTTACATTTTCTGTTGATCGTCTAACACCCAGACCTCTGCTGCCTAATATCAGGAGCCAATGACCTTTCTTCTGTGTTATCACCCCTCTATCTCTTCCCTTTATTTCCCTCCTCTTGTAGTTTTAACTCTAACCGCCATCTCCTTCAGTCCTTCCCTTCTACACTCAACTGGCGGCTTCTCCCACTTTAAATCCCTTGCACTTGTAATTATGTACTCTGGCTCCTGAGACTTTTCTGTCGTTATTAACTGTGAATTCTTTATTTTAATATGAAAGCAGAGCTCAGAGGAATGTATTGAGAAGGCCTGCAAGATACATTCCTGGTTTCCGAATTGTATTTTTTTATTTATTTGTTGTTTATGTAGCAATACATCCATTCATGTTCGTGTTGTATGCAGTATTTGTAAAAGACCAATACCTACAGTTTGTGAAAATATTCATTCTGGAGGCATAACAAACACATTTTAAAATGGTACAGAATGTATCCTAGTAGCTGCAGAAGCAAATACAATTGTAGTACACAGATAACAAGTCATCGCCATTGAATAGAAATTGGCAGTAGTTCATTAGTCTTGTGAAGCAATATCAAGGGTGAGGTTTAAAGAGCAAAGTAAAATGGCAGCAGACAGTAATAAACATAAGGTGGGAGAAAGACACATGTCCTCTTCAGACATATCTGGAATTGGAGTAGCAAGATGATCTTGTAACGCAAAGAACAGGAGAAAACATGTTCAGCCCCTGTGTTATTCATATAGCACAGGGTGGCAACATTGGCACTGTGATAATAGTGAGGCCTGGAGCATGGGTGAGCGAATGCATGTAGTTGATTGGAGGAGTGGTAAATGAGGAGCAGGTATCTGGTCAAAGGAAAAGGGGAGCAACAAACGCCACAGTTGTGTTGGGACAGAAGGACAGGAGACTGGAACTGAGAACAGCCATGGACAAGATAAAGAGAATAAGAAAAAGATATCAGTACAAGCAGGGCTTACAGAAAACTTTATAAACATATATGTGTCGTAACAAAGCAGAATGTTTGATTAGATACTGCTCAGGAGCAATGAAAAAAGTGGTGAGGGAATACATTGTTTCGCCATTAGGCCTGGGACAATAGTTTGGTTAAAAATACCACCACCTACAGTTATATAGAGCAGCTATAGTTCTGCAAGTTCGATTGTATTTGTTAATCGATAATGATTTTTGAATTCATTGTTACATTCTAAAGAACCATGAGAACGATTGTAAAGGATGCTAATTGCTTTTAGATAACATGATCTTGTATTGTTTGCTTTTTTATGAGATGCTTACTTGTGCTTTGTAAGGTTTGTAACCAAAATAAAGCTATGTTACTACTACTACAGAAGCTATATAAGAAATCCATAAACATAAAATAAAAAGTGTGAAAAGAGGATAGTATGAAAAATTAATTTAAGGCACGTGGTTTTCCTGACTTCCACCCTGTCCCTCTGATGGCCTTACACATCAAAGCACCAAGCACTTTCTTTTATTTTGTAAAATCTTGTTAGGCTGCGACGGGGTAGAGTGGATAGACATAACAATATATGAAAAGTTGTCATCTACATACTGAGGTGTGAGATGCCAAGATTTTTTTAGGATCACTCAGATAAAGATTTTAGGGACGTGGCGTGATAGGGGAGAGATCAGCAAGAGTTACCAATTTTAACCTAATCAAAGGCGCTCTGATAGAGAGTTCATAATGATCTGTCCAGTCCCTCCTTATTTTTCATACTCTGCAGGAGACATTGAAGGGCAACAATAACGAATGCTACTGCTAGGTCCACAAGGTGGCCTTTATCGAAAATGAAAAGGAAATAGTCGATGTACTCAGCTCTAATACCATATTGAAGCATATCACAGAGAACATTTTCTGTGCTATGGTAGATTAGTTTGGAGGCTACATATTTTTCAGCCATTTTAGCTGGAAAGGGAAGACCAAGGATGGGTTAGTACTTTTACATTTTGGAGGGATCAAGGATAGGTTTTTATTATAAGAGGTTTAACATGAATAACTCAGAGATAGATTGGTGTAACAACCCTTTAAAGGGATCAATTTGTGAGGGTCAGCCAATCAGTGATAAATATTTGAGCAAAAGAGGCAGGGATGATGGACTAGTTAAAAGGGTAAAAGTATAATTAATCAACAAGAACTGGTCCCCAGAGATAAAAGGGAAAGGTATGTGTACGTAAATACTGATTAGTTCAGTGGAAAACCATTAGGTTTTTTAGGAAAGGTCTCACCCACCAACCTAGTTGGTGGCATGCTTCATCATCGGCTCCCACCTGAGGCACCGAGTGTACCCCAGGTGTGCTGCGATGCCTGAACTACAGTGGAGCGGGTTTGTTTGTAAAGTGAGTGTGCAGTGCAAGTGAAGTGCATGTGTAATTTAAAAAACAGCTGTCCCAATGGTCCCAGATATCAAGTAGATTAGTTTAATGATGGGCCATGGGCAGTATTAAAAGGAAGGCGAAGGACTGTTTAGGAGGTATCAATTGCCACCACCATCCTGTGGGGTCAACATGTTTCAGCCAGTGCCTAGATACTGGTGCTGGCTTTCATCAGAACCAAAGTGCAAGAAGTGAAGAAGACAGGGTCTAGCAGAATGTTTAGAACCGTCTATGTGTGGCACGCGCTAAGGTGCCCTAACTGGCAGAGGGGCTGTCACTCTTAGATCCAATCTCCATAGATTAATGGGACCGGTTCCATGAGTCTGGAGTGCGGTGCTCTGTCAAAAAACCATTAGCAATTGACAGAAATCCTTCCAGAGACCTCCGTGGCCACTCTCCAGCTCACCTTACATCCCCTCTGCCAGTTAGGGCACCTTAGCGCGTGCCACACATAGACGGTTCTAAACATTCTGCTAGACCCTGTCTTCTTCACTTCTTGCACTTTGGTCCTGATGAAAGCCAGCACCAGTATCTAGGCACTGGCTGAAACATGTTGACCCCACAGGATGGTGGTGGCCATTGATACCTCCTAAACCATCCTTCGCCTTCCTTTTAATACTGCCCATGGTTCATCATTAAACTAATCTACTTGATATCTGGGACCATTGGGACAGCTGTTTTTTAAATTACACATGCACTTCACTTGCACTGCACACTCACTTTACAAAAAACGCCGCTCCGCTGTAGTTCAGGCATCGCAGCACACCTGGGGTACACTCGGTGCCTCAGGTGGGGGCCGATGATGAAGCATGCCACCAACTAGGTTGGTGGGTGAGGCCTTTCCTAAAAAACCTAATGGTTTTCCACTGAACTAATCAGTATTTACGTACACATACCTTTCCCTGTTATCTCTGGGGACCAGTTCTTGCTGATTAATTATACTTATACCTCGGGGAATTGAGCTGTTTCTCCTTTTTCTTCCTCGCTCTCTTATTGATTCTTAGAAGAGAAAGACTAGTTAAAAGGGTGTTAGAATGTCTATTAGAGGGTGAGAAGAGTGGTTGAGTAAGGATTCAGTTAAGAAGAAAATACCAAGAATGCGGACCAGGATGTTAGTGCAGATGGAGAATGCAGACCTAAAGTAAGCACAATTTAGGGTGCTGTAGTGCTCAGATTCATTAGAGGGATTGCAGGAGACATAGATCTTGACAAAGTTTGAAGGATATTGTCATTTACTGGGGAGGTAAGGTTTCCTCGGCTCTGGGATATCATAGATTGAAGGAGGATGAGCAGTGGTAGTTGACAGTGTGGGGTTCGGAAGGCGAACAGCTGACCAATGTGAGGATTGCACAAAGGGGGTTGATTCCAAGGCGTATAGTTCCATGATTTCAGTGTCAAGTTTATTGTTAATAAACTCCTGTCCTAAAATAGTGGTGAGAAGCATATGGAAAGAAAAGAAATGGGAAGAGAGGTTAACTACAGAGATTTTTGATCTATAAGAACTGAGAGGGCCTGGCCGCAGACAGAAGGAATTGGCAGAAAAGGAAGAGGTGGAGGAGAGGGAGGTGGAGACACAGATTGCTTGGTCGGGCAGAAGTCAGGACAAAATTTATTTTCATGAAAGAGGGTGGTTGGAAGGGAGTGGAAGTTCCGTGGAAGCTCTGCCCACTCTTCGCCCATCTATTTCGTTGACTTGTGTCTTAAATGCTGCCTACCGATTGGTTTTAGGCTTGTTAATCCCTCTTTATGACGGCCATGTCGTCATTTGTATCCTTCCATGGCTACTGGCCCCTTTACTTTGAGTGTTGCCTAGTATGTTTTTTTAGATTGTGAGCATTACTTTCTTCCCGTGCCCCCCTCCCGCAGTCCGTGCCCTCTTGCCACCCCCACACTCCTGTTGTTCGTTCCTTCTCGCCTGCCCACCCGCACTCCCGTTTGCCATGCAATAGGTATTGCGTAAATGCGAGTCTTATTGCATTGCAAATGCTTGTATGATTTAGGAAACCTAATATAAATTTTTACTTACAAGAAAAAAAACGGGTACGTTTGCATGTTTACCGCACAGGTACACACTATGAACTGATAGATATCTTGGTCATCTAAATTCTGGTTTCATTCCCTAGAGCTAGAGACTTCTTGATGGAGAGAGAGAGCTCCCTCTTCGACTGCTTCTCAACGTCTTATGTTTACAGTCTAGCCGTCTAAAAATGTTGCCCTTCTTTTTTGTCCATGAGCTCGAGACCGCGCCTTTTTTTTTCTTCAAAATCTTCATGGTTTCTCGACAAGGACCGGCCTGGATTGCATGCCTTATGGAAACCAGGTATTATACTATCCTCACCACATTTGTATCCCTTGCGGATAATCGACACTTCGGCAGAGCGGGAGGGGGATCTTGCTGTCTCTTTAATACTTTGTTGAGGGTGAATCATGCTAACAGTCTGCTCTTCAGAGCCTGGCAGTTTATACAAATAAGCATATTGCATGCACGGCCTGAAAACCCCTTCAGTTAGTGGATGGTACTTCCGTGTGTAAACTGAGACATACCCTATTCTCCACAGAGTGAGAAAGATTTATCGTGGGGCTTAACCTCGCGCAAAAATCTAACTAATGGTAATATACATGGTGTTTTAACTCTCCCTTATGTTATAACTCACATGGCAGCAGCTGATCTTCAGTCTTTGTCGGTGACATGCCTGCGGTGCGCTGGTCATGAGATGCTGATGTTGGGGCAGTGGAATGCCTTTAGTGGGGCTCCGATAGGCTGCTGTCCATGACAATTTAAACCGTGCGCACTTTCATTTTACAAGCAGCCCGTCACTTGTTTAATATATGCACGGGCTCGGCGCCTGATCACAGCGCCTGCTTAATTTAATATTCATGATCTCCGCGCAGCACAGCAACAAAAGAGGCTGACTGCTTGCTGCAGAGACGGGTCTGCCTATGAAAAGATGGCAGCCCAAAGTGTATCTAAAGAAACGAAACCATGAGCGCTGACGTCAGCTTCTGTGCCTCGAAGCTGTCATGTAAAGCAGACTACAAAAGGAAGTCTTTCTCTTGTGCATCGCACTTTGATTTCCATGTGCATGGTTGAGCCCGGGGTTTGCTCTCCTAACTTCAAGTTCCTCAACATGTTTATCACTGGTGGGTCATGTAATCGGATCTCCTTGCAAGTGTGCATGTGTTTGTACAAATGTGAAGGATGGACTGCAAATTTGTTCCCACAGGGTGACCATAACAAAAAGACACTTTAATTGGCAGTGTTCCTGTGGGATAACTACGAGAGCTCAATATTTCTGTAAACTACTTAGGTCGAGCCTAAGTCAGCGCGCATGCACCTGCAACCACCGGTTCAAATTAAGCACTGGGTGGAATGGTGTATTTTCTAACCCTGCAAGAGCAGAGTAGGCTAAACCCCTACTACTCCTTTTCTGCCACCACGCTTCTTCAGAATATTAATAAGAATTTGCAATGCAATAGGTCTCGCATTTATGCGAGTTTAAGCTATTGCCATTGTAAATGACAATGTCTTTAATTTACGTTTTAAAAACCAAAACCAAAATAAAAGGCATAGCCATTTATAATGCCAATACCCCAAACTCGCGTAACTGTGAGACCTATTGCATTGCAAATGCTTGTTCTCTGCTGGGATAGCTCAGTGCAAAAGGGAGTTCCAAACCATAGGTCAAAAAGGTCAAAAAGTTTGACTTTACATGGGTTAAAAGCTATTTTCCTAGCAAACATGAATCAAAGTGCGTTAATTATTATGTGCCACTCAGCCACATTGTATGCATCTGCTAGAAATTGAAGACAGAAAGACGATGCAAGCTACTTCCAATTTTCCGAAGCCTAAACATAAGATGTTGTAACAAGACCATTGAAGGCTGCTTCCAGGAAGTAGTTAATTGACTGGGAGCCAAATTTGTTTATTAAATGCCCCCTGAAAGAACTGAATCAAGAGAACAGCACTTTATTGCATGATGGGGAAAAGTTGGTGGGCATACTATCAATGGGCGAAGCACCTCAAGATTAATGCAGGCGAAGTTCAGAGATAAGAGTTAATAGTTAACTGACATTATACCTGAACCAGTTTCGACATGCCCTGTCAGCTACAATGGCGGACTGAACTGACTAAATATATAGGTATCTTCTATCATGCTAACATTCCTACTATAATCAGGGCGAAGTATGGGAGGTGCATGGAGGCCTCACACCATCACATCGTCAAGGGGATAACCCTCCCCTTGTTAATGGCGGGTCGATTGCTCTAATGAACATGAGTGTACTGCCTAATTTACTATATCTATTTCAAAACTTTCGGTGCCTCTAAACAAACCTTTCTTCACATAACACCACTCCCTCGTGATCAAGTTGGTTTGGGCGGGCAGGCTGACCAGGATCAGTTGGCGCACACTACAGCTGCCATGTCGACATGGTGGGTTTGCAGCACCCCACTTTGAAGATTATTATCTGGTGGCACAAGTACAGTTCATCCACCATAGCTTTCATAATTGCAGGCATACCCCCATGTTGTTCTAGAGAGTGGTCTGGTGGCTCCTATCCCCCTTCCAAAGATCCCCTACACCCAACTCCACAGGCCAGCTCAGAAAAGTCCGACTGTGCGGTGCACAGATTGGGCATGGAAACGATGAGCAGACCTGTGTAACATACCTTTACCCTACTCCAAGCACATACCCATTAGACATTACCACAGGCTACAACTGGACGACCTTCCTGGGTTTATACAGTCCATGGGGAAAAGATGCATAGTAACACTGGTAGATTTATTTCTTGCACATATGTCCCAGCTACTATTAGATGTCCTTACTTACAGCAAAACTTCACATGAAGTTCGACGCCTTTTGGATTTGTTCCCAGAAGAGTCCCCGGAGAGGCTGATGTTGAATATCATCCTAACCAGCCCTCCATCATGAAAACTCATATCAAGATTGTATGCAGAAGTAAAGGACTGTCTGATTCCGGGGATTCCCAGTGCTCGCCAGGCTGTGTGGGCAATTTAGGACAGGATATAACTGGTAAGCAATGGGGGTTCTGCTGCCAGCAAACTAAAGAGGTCTCCCCCAATGGCAGGTACAGATTGATTCATTATACATTTCTACAGAGAATGTATCGCTCCCCAATGGATCTTGCACGATGTAATCCCGAAGTTGACCCTATTTGCAGGTGGGGTGGCATTGAGGGAACAGTTTCTTTCCTTTAGCATGGTTGGACCCAGCATTGGCCAGTTTACGGTCTCATCTTACAACTGCCTTACACGAGATGACTTGACAGGCCTGCTTCCTCACTCCCACTGTGGTGTTGCTGGAGTATGTCAAAGAGTTTATTAAATCATCTTGTAAGTTCACTGCCACTGGGTTACTTTTGAGGAAGAGTTGAGTGGCCATGAGATGGGGGTAGCAGACTGGCCCTGAAACTTAGGGAGTGGCAGAAGGACATGGCCCTTTGTGAGGAATGGTCGAGGAGGTTAGCAAAACTGGTGCCACCGACAGTCCGTCAACAAGATTTTTGGGATCCCTTGAGAACTTGCTAAAATTGAGGTCGAACTCTTAGGTGTGTCCCATTTCTAGCGATGTTATGTGTTGTATCTTAATGGATTTCGTGTACGGGTGCATTGTCATATCCTAAAAGAGGCATGTAACTCTTCTACAAGCCGCTGTGATCTCAGTATATGTTTTCAACCAGTGTCAGATATCATACCACGGAAATGTATTTTAATAATCTGCATACTGTGGAATGTGATTTTCCGTTCATCTTCCCCATCCGTTACATAATGCTGAATTATGTTGCCGCACTACTTGCACTGTTTATGTTTTGCAAAACATACCAATAAAAAAAAAAAAAAAAAAAAATATTCCTGAACCAGTTACTACCGAAACAAAAATTGACGGCACCATTTTAATAAAACACTACACAGTATAGTTTTGTTTTTAACATATCTTTGTAAGTTTATCTTATAATTGCGATTGAAATTTGTAACAATTTTATTTAATCACACAATAATCGCATCTATCTATCTATGAAGGTTAGCAGGACAAAATGAATCATGGGGCACTAAGTATTGTGCGGGCTTGTGTAATATATTGAAATTGATCAATCTGCAAAGTTTTTTGAAAGACAGCATGACTTTCACTACTCACAATATGGAATAGTGGAGTAATTGGACTAGGGTGTAAATGAGTTGCTGAAGAAACAAGCATTTGCAATGCAATCAGGATTGCCTTTGGGACCTTATATGTATTTAGTTATGCAGCACATTAGCCTGGGTGCTCAAACATCTACTGTTCTTTAACATGGAGGGAAAGTAAGCACCAAACTGAGTGACACGCCAGGTATGGGAACACATGGAGAGAAATATTGCCTTTCAGTAGGAAATGGTATAGTCCAAAGCTCTGATTTTAATATACAATCAGGGCCTTCGGTGGTCATATCACTGAAAATACAAGATTTGAAAAAAAAAATATTGTCTATGGGTGCTCGTGGAAGACAATTTCCATGGACTGGAATCTAGAGAATGCTAAAGTGATTCTGGTATTTTACTGACCTCTGCTGGTCATTTTCTATCAAGACAGTTGAACAAGCAGAAAGCAATTCTGGTATTTTACTGACCTCTCCTGGTCGCTTTCTATCAATACAGTTAAATAGAGACAGTTGAACAAGCAGAAAGCAATCCTGGTATTTTACTGACCTCTACTGGCCTTTTTCCAGCACGACAGTTAAATAGAGGCAGTTGAACAGAAAAAAAGTCCCTAAGCGGAAGTCCTATGGCTGATCTCCAGATCCCACAAAGTACATACACATATAGGTATACACTAAAGTATATACAAGAGGTCTCGCATGCTCGACCAGAAACACAATGAATGGCCCCTAGTTCTACGGCGGCCATAATCCCCTAAAAAGACAGAATGTTGTCTTTTCCTGGGATGCCAAAAGAGAAAGTCATAAGTGAGAGGTAAATGCAACACTTAGGGTGCAGGCACAACAAAAGAGGACCAGCAATCTTGCTTACAGAATGACAGACAGGTAAGTTAATGCATTGCAACTTCTGAACAATGGTGGACCCAAATGCTCAGTCACGTACACTTTCAGGGCTGGGGATCTCACTCCAGTCTGAAGGGAACTTTAAGGCAGGGATAGATTGGAGCGCAGGAGGTATCATGGGAGCTTGATGCTACACCATGCTCATTGAGCTAATGAGGCTAGAGGAGGGAACGGGGACAGCCTTTTAAAGGCACCTCATGTGTGGATTGACTAAGGACCTGCATGCCGAGATTTAGCAATCCTAATTACAAGGTGGTGGGACTGCAGATATAGATAGATGCAGGGTCCTCTATGTAAAATGGCACTGGGCTGTCACATGGGGAAGTGGGAGGTTTTTAAATGCCAACATAAATTCTTGTGTCTTACTTTATTTGTGTTATTGCATGCAATGTGTATTAATACAATGACTAATCATGTACATATAAGCTCTCCTGTTTCTTAAATATCTTTAGGATACTATTGACGAGGTTTTGGTAAGAAAATGCAGTGCCTTCTAACAGACTTTCTCAACTTTTGTTTTACTTTGAGTGCCTTTCTCTAAGAACATTTCTTTTTACATTGTTAATAATTCAATGAACATGCAACAGACTACAATATTAATGCTGCTGGAAAGAAAATGTTTGATACTTGCCAATGCCATGTACAGAGCCATTTAAAGATGAACGCAAATTCAAATGTAGATTGGCAAATCATAGAGAACGGGAGCCTTGGATCTACTTTAAAGCCTGACAAGTAATTTGAATTTGTATGAACCTGTCACAGAGATCATGCACTACATCGAGATTCACTGTGCATAGTGGGGTTGGACTCTTCACTGTGTGAACAGTCACTTCACTGGACAGTGGCTTTGCACAATTCATTGGGTGAACAGCTCACTTCATGCCAGTCATCAGTGATCTGCATGTTGGGCATTCCACACCAAGTCTCTGTGTTCCCAATTACTCACACTTATGCCCTGTCTATATTCCTTGGGAAAGCAAGACACAAAGTTTATGGACGGAATGCAGAACAAAGCAAAACATTCAACCCCAGTCAGTAGATCTGGGTTAAATCCATCATTCTTTTGCTCACAATGTCACCCCAGTTTAGACCTGACCATATGCAGATCAGTCTTGACCCTGAGCCTCATGGGAACAGTCCAGCACAAACTGCAAAGCCAGGTTCCCTGGACCAGAAACAACCATCCTAGGACCGGTGACATTGTTCTGCATTCTGTCCATCAATTGTTCTTTTTGCATTTGTAACCCAGAGTTGGACGGGTATGCCCGAAGTGGGTCCTCAGGCTCTCCATGCCACTGGAGTCAAGCTATCATGGCTGATGAGGGTAGAAACCCTGAAACCGGACCTATGATGCTTGTTTCCAGTCCAGGGAGAACCCGGCCTGGCAGTTAGGGTTGGACTGTTCCCATTGAGTGTAGGGTTAAGACTGATCTGGATACGGCTGGGTTCAAACTGAGATGGCATGGTGAGCAAAAAAACGATAGATTTAGTCCCAGATCTCTGTACTGGGGTGAATGTATGACATTCTGCATTCTGCCCATCAATTTTTCTGTTTGCATCTATTTTCCTGTCACCTTCCCTTTTTCAAAGGAGTAGCCAACAATTTACACTTTGATTAGTTATTGGAAAAAAAATGTTTTTGAGAGGAGTCTACTTTGAGATTGACAACATTTAGCTTTTTCTTGGACAAATGCCGATTACTTGGCCTCTGGTGTTAGCCTACTCCTCGAGACAGTTCTATCTGTTCTGATAACCACATAATCCTTCTTCAGTTAACTGCACCTTAAAACTATGCCATGATGAATTAAGGCAAAGT
Organism: Triturus cristatus; assembly: GCF_964204655.1. Classification (NCBI taxonomy): domain Eukaryota; kingdom Metazoa; phylum Chordata; class Amphibia; order Caudata; family Salamandridae; genus Triturus; species Triturus cristatus. The sequence continues at coordinate 1,080,793,347 of NC_140590.1, read as the reverse complement.
GAGTGCTGGGATTGTAGGCAGCGAGCTCCCACCCTCTTACTGTTTAACATGGTATCAGCTGGTGTGAGATCACTGTCAAATAGGTCCCCTCACCAGACAGTGGTCAGTGCTTTTCAAATCAGTGCTCAACATACCTCCTCGCCATGTGCAACTACTGTTCTTTAATTCCAGTGTTACTCTGTCTAAACGTAAAGCAGTGCTCTGGGAGAAGCACATTAGCCCGTACTCAGCCGATGTTCTGTGCATTGGAACTGAGCTCCCCATAGTCTTAACTTTACTGCAGATATATCCATAAAAGTCATAAACATAGTCATAGCAGCCACTACAAAATGTATTTATGAAAAAGCTGTAATGAGTCCAATGAAAGTTTCAATGTACCAGTCGTGCAAAACAAATCAACTACCAGCCTGTTACAGCATAAAAGGCCCCTTTAAGACAGGCTAGTAGATGTCATCATGTAATTACTTTCAGACTGCAGAACAGATAAACTGTTCTCGCTAATACATAATAAAAACCTGAAATCCCGCTTCCTCAAAGTCCTTAACTTATGCACCATAGCCCCAAACAACTCCCTATACCCCACAAGGTCACTCTTTCAACTTCATTTGCAGCTCTTTCTATACATTCCCAAATCCCTCTGTCTCTCACACTATCCCAACAATCACCTCCAAACAAATTCCCCTTTGTCTTGCTCCACATATTCAAAGAACCTCTTCCCTTCCTCTGGGTTCCCCATCCCCTTCAGGGGTGGATGTGCCCCCACCTGACACTCCATTATCCCCAAAAGTTCCGCCACCTAGGAAAACCCTTGTAAGGCGTTTTCCTGTCCCACCCTACAGAACTCAAAATAGCAAAAACACAGAACTTCAACCGGACCATGGTTTCTCCTGCCAAATGTTCGCTAACAGTTACCACAGCTCCAACATGTAAAATACATTTCCAAACCTCTGCAGATGAAGCCCATCAGACTGAAAAAAAATACTTCCCCTCTTCCTTGATGTGATTGTGAGCCACAACTGTAACCCCAATGGACGGGCAATAAACTCTCATTGCCCTTTTAAGTTTACGCCTAGCTGTATCTACAGCCGAATGCTACAAGGCACCCCACCAGTGTCTACTCGGAACAAACTCAGTCCATACAACATCATTTGAGATGTCATCAGTGATGTCATCAGTGATGTCACTGACCATGTCATGAGTGATGTAATATGTGACGTCATCAGCAGTGGATTGCGGGCGCGCGAGTTATAGTTAGCTGAACTAACTATAACGGGGGAATTTCAATGGTTTTGTACGAGTGAAATGTCCAGCTAACTATAACGTGTGTGAAACCTATGGTTTTTAAAGTGAATTTACAAGGTTTTTTTAATGCTAATTCCTAACTATAACGTGTGTGAAACCTATGGTTTTCTCAGTGAATTTGCAAGGTTTTTTAAATGCTAATTCCTAAATATAACATGCGTGAAACCTATGGTTTTTTCAGTGAATTTCAAAGGTTTTTTAAATGCTAATTTATGAATGTATTATTATATTTTTTATATATTTATTTTACAATAAGTTACCTATGCATATAGTTATAGATTTGCTGTGTCCTGTAATTTGGAATGGCTCAGCTTTTTTTTTTTTGAATTAGGATAAAGTAGAACAGCATAGTTAATATCTTCTATAAACTTATACACACTTTAATTTTTTTTTAATCTTTTACACCGTGCGCGTTCGTGCGCGCACGGTGCTTGCACGTCATCAAACACGCTCGGTGCGCGCACGGTGTAAGCATGCGTACGTGCTCCGTGTGCGCACGTGCTCCATGTGCGCATGCGTACGTGCTCCACGTGCGCATGCGTACGTCGTGCGTACTACGCGCGCGAGTACTCCGCGCGCTACGTTCGCGCATGCACGCGTGCTCCGTACGCGCGCTACGTACGTGCGTGCTTCGTACGCGGATGCGCACGTGTTACGTTTGCGCATGCGCGCGTGCTACGTACGCGCAAGCGCGCGTGCTCCGTGCGTGCTCCGTGCGCGCTCCGTGCACGCACGGAGCGCGCACGGCAAGTCATGTGATCAAGAAACAACACTTTTCATTGGTTCAAAGTAGTTTCAGTTCCAGATTCTTCCAACACCACACCCACTCCCCTCATTATTACTTCTGATTCCCTGGGAGAAGGAGCTGAACTGTTTTTGGGCTACAATGGCAGAGTAGCAGCCATCTTCTAGGAGTGAGTAGGAGACTCTTGTGCCACAGAGACAGAGGAAACAGAAAGACTCTTTCATATGGCAGTATTTCACTTTTCCTGAGGGGCAGAAGAAGGTAAATGCTGCCAAAGTCACCTGTACTCTTTGTGGAACGACCTTATCTCGTGGGAATGCTACTAAGAAATACTCTTTTAGCATTCACACTATGTTAAGGCACTGTGAAGCAGTACATCATGTGGCTTTTGCTCGAGGTGCTAGAGAACACCCTCCAGCAGCTCAGCCGAGCACATCCGCAGCAGCTCAGCCGAGCACATCTTCGGCAGCTCAGCTGAGCACTTCATCTGCGGCGGCAGCTTCACCTACTACTGTTCCTCTGGATATACGCCCTGCTTTTCAGAGGGTGTATATACGGTGCAATGAGTGCCATGCTCTTATTTCTCTTGGTGATACCAGTATTGATCTCATTGAGAGGAAGATAGAGCAGCACTCATGCTCCCTGCCATAGTTTTTTTTAATTTTTTCGTTTTTCTGTTCCTCTGTCCCCGCATTAACACAAGGGCTCTTTTTAGAGCCACCTAATATCTAAACACTAAAACTTGTTTTTTAAATCTATTTTTCGTTTTTTTTTTGCCTTGCGTGCACGGTAGGCGCACGGTATGATTTAAAAAAAAATGAATCGTTTTTTTCAACCTTCGTGATCCTTCAGGGACCCCCTGACAAAGGCTAGGGGGTCAGGAACTCTCTACCCTGCCCCCTTTCCACGTTCTCCAGCTTTCTTTTAAATGGAAACACATTTCTATTGCTTGCAAATTTCAACCCTTTCCAAATGGTTCCTACCCCTAACATGACTTCTGCCTGCTAGCATAGCAACAGATCATGGAAAACTGGTGTGACCAGAGAGGTCAGAACTTCAGCACACAATGGGGCAGATTTACAACCCCCTTGCGCCACTTTTGCGTCACTTTTAACATGGAAAAAGAGACGCAAAAGTGGCTCAAGGGGCTTGTAAATCTGCCCCAATGTTTCTAATCCAAAGAGCAAGAGTGCTTAACTTTTCAAACCTAACAGCAAATCCAAAATAATGTTCAGTGGGAACACATTTTTCTGAATCAATACAAAACATGTTTTAAAAATGTAAACATATAGCCTAGTTTTTAGTGTTGAGTGGTCTGAAACAGCCAATGAGTTCTTTTTATTAAAAAAAAAAGTATGTAAGCCTCCATTTTACAACTATCTTTCATTTCAAATTGACATTCTATTGAAAGACACCTTCTGAGTGCATCCAGGTCTCCTCCTCACTCCCTGAAGTAGACTGCTGTTCTGCCATTTTCAATTAAAATTGATACCTTTTCAGCTCCTTGTCCCAGGAAATAAGAAGAAATAGTGAGGGAAGTGGCAAGGCATTTATAAAAGAGACGGTGTACATTTCACAGATGAAGGGAACAGAGTCTTCCTCTTGAACTTTAGACTCTGCATCAGTACTTACTTATAGGTACCATAAAACTCTCAATAAAGATAACGGCTCGTTTTAGAGCCAACCACCATCAAAACACTTAAATTTGATTTTTAATTCTTTTTTTTTATGGGCATGAGGATTAGAAAAGGGGGTAAGAGAAAGTGAGAAATGGAGAGTGAGGGGATGGAGGGATTTAGGAAACTGGAGTGAGAGAAAGGGAGTCAGGATGTCAATGAGCAAAGCAGAGTGAGGGAGATTGAAGGAAAGAAGGCAAAAAGGAGAAGGGGTGTGAGGTACATACAGGAGGAAGTGAAGTAGGAGAATAGGAGTGACTATGAGTAAAGGATAGTGACAGTTACAGAAGATGAGAGAAGGAGAACGACGGAGAAGGTTAAAAAATTAACATAGATGGAAAATGAGTGATGGAGAGAGGAGGAGTGGTAGAAACAGAGGGGCAGATTTATAACAAACTAACGCAGCACGGTGCAGCAAGTAATTTTGCTGCGCCGTGCTGCATTCGTTTCGAAGCACAGAGATGCGACATATTTACAAGAATATGTCTCATCTCTATGCTTCCCCTGCGCTGGCGCACAAACTGCAGCCATGCGCCGGTGCAGGCTCCCTTGCACCATGGTGCAAGGATGCCTGTGTGGTGGGGAGATTGTTCTTGTGCAGGAAGGGACACCTTCCTGCACAAAAACAATCACAAGAGGCTTTTTCCTGTTTCAATGCGTGTTGTAGCATGCAGCACGCACTGAAAGAGGAAAAAACGATGAGAAATAAAAAATAATTCTCCTTGTTGTGCCTCGCTACGCCACCTCTGGGGTGGCTTAGCATTCACACGCATCTCCAGAGTTACGATTTCTCGTAAATCTGGAGATGTGTCTAGTTCTATGGGTGTTGCGTGGGAACACCCACAACAACACCCATGGAACGCCCCTTCAACGCACAGTGCTGCGTGTGAAGTGGCTGTATTTACGAGGAGAGGAAAAGTTACACAGGGTGGCTTTTCCTCTCCTTGTAAATATGGAGGCGCCTCCTGCGCCACCAGTACGTCATGAAAAGTGACGTAGTGGTGGCGCAGGGGACTTGTAAATCTGCCCCAGAGATGTTAAGGAAATTAAGGGTAAAACAGACAAAGGGAGTGAGACAGAAACAGAGACAGAGAGCAAGAAACAGAGAAGGAGTAAGGCAGTTAGAATAACTGAGACATATGGAGACAGGGAGAGAAACATGGTTGAAAAAATAGTGATGGAGGCAGTAAACCTAGGGGAGTATTAGAGAAGTAGTGAGGGAGTTACAAAAGAGTAGTACAGCAAGAAGAGAGAGGTAAGAGGAATGAGAAAAGCAGAGTGAGGAGAGGTGAAGAAAAAGGGAGCATGAAAGGGAAAGAGTGAGAAATACAGATATTTAAAACTTACCTGACCAACAAAATAACTTAATTAGAAAAAAATGTTTTTTTTTAATTGCAAGAAAAATGGATTACATTTCCTAAATTTTCTTTCAAGATCTGAAAAAAAGAAAAAAAGTATTAATATTGAACAATACATTTTATTAAACAGTACATGTATTTTCATATTTAACAAAGTAATTTTTTGCCCTTTTTTTGCTGTTTTTAGAATGTATTGAATTTCACTAAAAATAGTGATATCAATTGTATTCATCATTTAACAGCGGGCAAAAAAAAAGACAATCTGAAAGACTGTTTAAAAAAGCCCTGAATGTATCCTCACTAAAACATACCTTGATAGAAATGTCACATATATATTAAAAATACCTTCTGAGAACAATAACTATTTGCAATAAATAATGTCTGTAAATCTTGTTGCTTAAGGACATACACCAAAATAATATCTGTCAAAGAAGTCCACAATTGTTACATTTACCGTTCCATGAGGTCAAATGGTAATTTTAAAATCCTTTTTAAGTGAAATATCCAATCTTAATCTTTTAAAATTGAAATAATGGTTTCTTCAGATGCTGGAATTTGTATCTAAAATTTTGGTTTTAGAAAAATTAAGTAACAATTTGGTAAATCATAAGGCAACCGTTGCTTGAAAATCAATTGAGAATCATTACACAGTGTCCATCCTTTTTCATATTTAAGATAAACTGTGTAATGACCAGAAGTTATAGAAGGTCCATCATGAAAAATTATTGCAACTGCAACAAAAGTTTTTCCTGATATTGATAATTGATTTCCTACAAACTTCTTTAGTGAAGTTCCCAATTTTGTTCCATCTGCTCTACAATGTTGTATCATTAAAATTACATACTGTCCATATTTCTTAAAAAATAACGTTGATAACATTTCTGATTTACATTGAGAACATTCCATGTTGTGATTAGCATCTTTAACTAATTTACTAAAAGTCACTGATTTACTCTCTGGTAATGTTAAATATATGAACCTTTCAGAATCAACATTACTGCTGCATGTGTTCATACAGTTTTCACAACAATGTTCCCATTTATAAGAGACACCAAATATATTTTCTATTTCTACCCCTTCATCTTCCAGTACCATAAGCATATACATTAAGAATTCCTGTGCATCTTGCTGGACATTTTCTTTAAACTGTGTACATCCAGAACATACATCTAAAAGATTTCTAACATCAGAAGCACTTTCTATTTTAGTTTTATCATTACTCAGCTTCTTATAAAGGAAACTCAGCAGAGAACAGAATCTTTTTCCATGATTTAGTATTATCTGCTCTTGCAAAATTTCAAGATAAAATACAACATTCAGCACTACATTTGCGTAGCAGTTGACACCAGAGCTATTTTCAAAATGACAACCAACAACCTCTTCAACATTGTCCTTTTTCTTTTTGCTTGCAATCACATCACTCTCTTTTTGTTTTCTCTTCTGTACATCCTCATTACAGATATTCTCAATTCTCCTTTTCCGAGAAACAACACGTTTTTCAAACACAGGATACTGACCTAAATGAGGAGCATAGCTTCTTCTTAATCTATTATACTCTTTTATACAGTTTGCATCAGCACTAACTTTTGAGTCATCAAAGTCTATCATGAATAAACCAGATATTTTTTTCACTCGTGACAAAGCAACATATGCCATACCTTCTTTAAGCACACTAGATCCAATGTTTACAAAAGCACTATCTACAGTTAATCCTTGAGATTTGTGAATAGTTACAGCATATGCTAGAGAAAACGGAAACTGCTTCCTACGTACATATAAGTCTTTCACTTGCAAAAAACGAACTGAACAACGACTAATGTCTTTTACCTCTTCAATCTGATCAAATTGTATTTTTAAAAATTCAATTCCATCTTTTTTCTGGTACTTAACAAAACCCACAACTTTACCCATAGCTCCATTCACTAAACCTTTTTCTACATCCAAATTATGTCTTAAAATTACTCGACAGTTCATACATACATAAAGATTCTTTTCCAAACCAGCTGTTTTCGATATGTTTTTCTCTAGAGAATCCAATTTAGTTGTCAATTTGCCTGTCAATATAATAGTTATTCCTTCATGTATTTTATCCACAGCTTCCAGTTTTATAATCTCTTCATTTTCCAATTTCAGAAGTTCTTGATTGAATATAGAGCATTCATGTAGTGTTGGCATTAAGCAGATTACAGTATTTTTTTCAGCAATTTTCTTGTATATTTTCTCTGGAACTATTTGTTCTGTTGGTATCAAATTACATAGCAATCGACTCTGTAAAGATTTTCTGCCATGTTCTGTGAGTAGTCCAATTTTGATATCTTTGAGAATACTTGCATAATCCTTATCATTTGCTTGCCTCATATTGGTAATGAGTTCTTTATACTCAAAGTATGTCCAAATATTCACATTACCTATACTTCCTAACGACTTTTTCGTGTCTTCATGTGTAAGAGTATGGAATACTGGTTGTCCTTTAACTGAAGTGAGCTGCAAAAGATCCCCAAAAACTATGACATGTTTTCCTCCAAATAACACGTCATAGTCTGTCTTTAGAATCTGCTGCATTCTTAAATGCACAAAGGCAAGCATTAAGTTTAATACCATGCTTACCTCATCAATAATGAGTACTTTCATTTTCTTCAATATTCTTGAAACTTCAAAACATGCTTCTCCTGTTAGCTTGTGGTATTGTATTTTGTTCTCATGCTCTACTGGTAACATTAGCAAACGATGTAAGGTAACTCCTTTTATGTTATAGGCTGCTAACCCAGTTGGAGCAGTAACAACACAAGACAAAGTGGAATCCGTTTTGTTCTGTAGGAAGCTTCTGATTACTTTAATTAAGAAACTTTTTCCAGTTCCTGCTTGTCCACTCACATACATTCTGATTGGTTCAAAAGATGTGCATGAGCTCTCTTTATTTTCATGTAGTAATCCGTGATCAATTTTTTTTCTGACTTCCTCATAAATTTGTTGTTGTTCATCATTCAGTTGTTGTTCCAAATTTGGTAAGTTTATTAAATCTTCCTGAGCTTGATTCATAGCTGTTTCCACTTCAGTCATGGCTATTGCAGCTTCATTTTCTACGATTGGATGTCCTAGAGGATCTTGACTGAGCGTCCCAGAACTTTGACTGTCTTGAGAACTGTCTCTAGCTACTTCAGCTGCAATTGTTGCTTCTTGTTCAATTTCTTCATTTAACATTTGTACATAAGTTGTGAAAGTACTGCATTCTATGCTATCTTTGCAAGCATTAAAGGAATCTTCATAGCTCTGAAAATCTCCAAGTAATTCGTCCTCTGAACGCCATGGTTTAAACAGCTGTAAAAGTGCCAAGTAGTAAAATTCCTTTTTGTCAGTAGTGTCGCAACTCAGCTTCCGGTGATTAATCAAACTTCCTTTTGTTTGCTTCACCAAACATCCTTCCTCACCAGGGACTTTATATTTTCCATTGTTGATGTCTTCTGTGGCATTCCGTTTAAAAATGTAGTTCTGCAGCACTTCATAGAGACACATGTTCTTAAGATGATGACTTTTTTGTGGGTAATATGTGTCCAACATGTTTGTTCTTAAAATGTCTGTACTTTCTGGTTCGTACTCAGCTAAATATTCAATTTCTCGAATAGATTTCAGTACCCGATTTCGCATTCCTGCAAGGCCTAAACTTACCCAAATTATTCTTCTGGATTTGGAGTACAGATTTGCAGATGATCACCTATCTGAACATTTGTATGATCCAATTTCTCGATGCGATAACATCTTTAAAGTGAAACTATATAGCTTTTTACTGACAGTCTTCTCGTGAGAAATCTCTTCCCACATTTCTTTCAATTCCGTTTTCTCAGATTTAGTGATGTAAGATGTGACATACCGAGCAACAGCAATAGAATTGTCAGCTACATATTGAATATCCATGTTTGCATTCCACATGGATAAAATGACTGGGTTGTAGTCATTTATGTATTTCGACTCTTCCTTTCTTCTTAGGTTGTAGGTATTTTTCGGCGATTTTCTTGTAATAGTATGACGCACAGCTGACATAAAACTGTTTACTCTTCTTTTTGAAAGAACAGGTCGTGGAAATCCAAATCGACATTTTGTGTAGAATTTATCTTTACTCTTGTACTTTCGTCAACAGTATTTTCCACACCAATGACTTTGGAAACGTAAAACTTGCTCTTTTAAGTTTTTTTCTTCTGTGCTTTTAGGTATAGCACATGTTGCATATTCTTCAATGAAAGATAAAACTGCTTCATCAGCATCTGTTCCAAATTTTGGGGCATCCTTGATCCACAACAGCATATGAATATGAGGAGCACCTCTTGCTTGGTACTTTTTTCTCCAAAAGAAATCCACAACTTCTCCAAGAGGTGGATTTTTTTTATTGCAGATGAAGGACATCATAGCCTCAAATCTATGATTGAAATATCTGCAAACATTAACCGGATCCAAGGAGCACAATTCTCCTGCTGTCTTGTATTGGATGTTTTCAATGTTTGAATTTGCCTCTCGAAGAAAATCCAGTAAATCATCCCAAGCGTACTCAGCACAGCTTAGGGTAAGGAACCATGTAGGAGTTCCTAAATTCCGTAACATACATTTCAATTCTCCATGGCGTCGGTACCAATATTCATTAGTCCCACGCTGACAAGCCATCAGATTAATCAATTGAGATTCCAAATGATCATCTCGCTGTTGCACTTTGTTGATAAAATCCTTTGCTGACACATTATGTAGATGTACTCCAGTTTTTAAAATGTGATTTACTGCATAAGATAGTGCAGACAAGTCACTTTCAAATAAAAGATGGGACAAATAAGGAATACTTTGACGAAATCTTGGATCTTCTGCATATAATCTTGTAGTCCGATACTCAGAAGCAGGAATCTGTACTGGACGTTCATCATATCGTCCACCTTCTCCTGTTGGAAACAGCTGGGGAAAACAACGAGCTTCCAAGCTCTCCTCCCATACACTCACGGGAGTTCCTTTTGCTTTTTTCATCTGAAAAAGATCAATAGCGCTTCCTATAACTTCTTTAGAATGAAGAGGATGTATGCTGAAATGTTCATAAATTTCTTCTTCTTTTGACTTATCCACTTTTTCAATTTGCCCAGTTGGTATTCCTGTGTCTTCTAGTAAAACTTCTTCATCTTCATCCATATAAATTGATTCATACCATTTATTATTTCTTTTCAAATATAAATTTGCTCTTTGTACTTTTCGTACATCTACCAGCTCCTGCCAAATTTTCTTATTCTTTGTAGGTACACCATTAACCAGAATAACTAATGGCTCAGTTTCCAAACTATCTGCATCTATTGTTTCAATATTTTTTTTCAAATCCAATGGCAAATAGACAACTCTTCCTTTTAAACCTCTTTGTAAATCTGAAGGAGGTAATTTACCTGTTTTGGGCTCCATACGCACTATGGTCTGAAACGGATGGACACATTGAATGAGTATAGACTCATACGTATTTAAATCAGAAAGTTCTGCAGGAATATCAACCAATTCTAAATTATTATGTACAGCTCTAGCTGGCATTTTATTTTCTTCTAACTTGTTATAACAGTATTTACAAATACGCTGATCTTCACCTAAATCAAAACAATTTTCCAGAAATATATATGTAGCAAAATCCTTCCACTTATAATTATCTTCATTTTCACTTTTTTTATAGAGATCAACATTCCTTGTTTGAATTTTATAATGGCTTCTCCGGCAACAAATACAAGTAATATTTGGTCTTTCATTAGAGATGATAGTAAATTTTGTCATTTAATCTTCAAAATTTTTACTAACAGTGAGTTCTACATTCTCTACCACATTTTTCTCAATAACTGTGTCCTATCCTGCACTTTCTTGTTCTGGACCAAAGTAACAAAACTGAATATCATCAGTAACCTTCACTACATCTGATACAGATCCACGGAACAGAGCATTATTCAACTCATTTAACTTTAGTGCTGGACTTTTAGCAAAATACAATGTTCTCACAAACTTTCTCATTTCAGTATGATGTACTGCCAGCATCCTAAAATGGTGAAAAACACTTTGACAAACTTTCCTAGATAGACAAGCCAGAGAATGTCCTTGCAAACCAGTATTCTTTCTCACTCTGCATGGATCTAGTCTTTGAAGCATCTTAATCTTCTGTTTAACACTTTTTTTACTATATTCTCTTAGAAAGTCACGTAACTTATCAATAGATTCCTGTCGCACAGTACAAATACTACTACAATTCCAAGTGTACACTGGGGCTGTAGGAGGTCTCCCCATAACCTCATCAGCTAACACTTCTTCCTCATTTCTTGGAACCATTTTCTCCTTTTCCATTACACAACCATCTTTCACTTCATATGCTCGACCATTGGTGTCAACTGCATGCAGCAAACTATTACTTTGAAGATAACTCTCTTCATTAAAAAATGGTTCAGTACTTGAACTATGCTTCCATTCTCCTAAGAACACTTTACAAAAGTTATTTTTTTTCACTACTCTTTTCCTTTTGCTTTGTGACTTCATTGCATTGACTAATTTATCTAATCTACGCATCCTGTTCAAAATTAAAATGAATAGTTTTCTTTTTAATTCCAAAGCCTTTGCAACAATTGATTCAATATGTTTCTTTTTCTTATAAAATTTGGCTTCCTTCTTATATTTTTTCAAATCCTTTAGCAAATTTAACATCACTCTTCTCTGAAACATTTTTCTACGAATGTTTTTAAAATCTATTTTTTGTGTTGTCACTCTTTCTTACTTCTGATTCTACATTAGCTTTTAGTTTTTGCTGTCGACTGTGTTGTTGGTTTGTACTTGAAACACTATTTGCAGTGGACATATATTTAACATTTTTTCTTTGTTTGAAGATATTTTTTTAAAAATCCTTAGTCTGCTTACCAGAAGACTTTTTCTTTTTTCCAACATGAGGATCTTCAACTAATTTTTTTTGTCCAGTTGTCTTCAAATATAGATGTTGTTGCTGTTCTTTTCTCTTTCTTGACTTTATAGGCATCTTTAATTTATTTCACTGTTGTTCAGCAATACCTGAAAGAAACTGAAAAAAATACCTTTATGTAATTTTAATACATTACAATTTTTTTTTTGAGCTTTTCAAATCCTATCATATGAGCTGTCCCTTTCCTACAACTGCAAGTCTTACAGAACAACACCAACACAAATTAAATCTCTAGGCAGAAAACGATATATGATTGTCAATTTCAAAGCACATATACTACTGTGGTACAGTAAGTGATAATTACTGTGACAGCCTGACACATTTTCCTTATAGTTTAGAGAGGCAGAAAAGAGCACATGTCCTAACAGCTACTTGAGACCATCAACATGTGTTGCCTGGGTGAGTGATTAGACTAGAGCAAAAGAAATGAGCCTTGGTGACGTTGAATGTGTTAGCATTACACACTGCTATCTGAAATACCACACAGTGCTGAATAGTAAGCATGGGAGTGTAGGAGAAGCTGCTGCCTGTGTGCTAAGAGTGTGTTTCAGGAGACTGTGTATTGTCAGGTGCAAGAGAGATCTGCATGGACACTTGCACAACTGCATGAAGACTGCAGAGATATATGTAAGAGTACATGTGTGGTGAGGGTTAATAGGAGTTTTGAACATGTAAAAACTACCTCACCCATTGCACGAGTGGAAGGAAAATCTACCATGTTGATTTCAAATATGTTAGCATTTGCCTCTCATTTGTGAGATAGAGATTTCTGCTGAGTGCTAACCATCATAGTTCAAGTAAACAAGCTGCCCCTTTCCTGCGAGTGCAAATCTTACAGAACAACAGCAACACAAATTAAATCTCTGAGAACAATTCCTGTGTGCAGACAGACTCATGGTGTGATTCTAGGCAGAAAACGATATTTGATTGGCAATTTCAAAGCACATTTACTACTGTGGTACAGTAAGTGATAATTACTGTGACAGCCTGACACATTTTCCTTATAGTTTAGAGAGGCAGAAAACAGCACATGTCCTAACAGCTACTTGAGACCATCAGCATGTGTTACCTGGGTGAGTGATCAGACTAGAGCAAAGGAAATGAGCCTTGGTGACGTTGAATGTGTTAGCGTTACACACTGCTATCTGTAATACCACATAGTGCTGAGTAGTAAGCATGGGAGTGTAGGAGAAGCTGCTGCCTGCATGCTAAGAGTGTGTTTCTGGAGACTGTGTATTGTCAGGTGCAAGAGAGATCTGCATGGACACTTGCACAACTGCATGAAGACTGCAGAGATGCATGTAAGAGTACATGTGTGGTAAGGGTTAATTGGAGTTTTGAACATGTAAAAACTACCTCACCCATTGCAGGAGTGGAAGGAAAATCTACCATGTTGTTTTCAAATGTGTTAGCATTTGCCTCTCATTTGTGAGATAGTGATTTCTGCTGAGTGCTAACCATCACAATTGAAGAAAACAAGCTGCCCCTTTCCTGCAAGTGCAAGTCTTACAGAACAACAACAACACAAATTAAATCTCTGACAACAATTCCCGTGTGCACACAGACTCATGGTGTGATTCTAGGCAGAAAACGATATTTGATTGGCAATTTCAAAGCACATTTACTACTGTGATACAGTAAGTGATAATTACTGTGACAGCCTGACACATTTTCCTTATAGTTTAGAGAGGCAGAAAAGAGCAGATGTCCTAACAGCTACTTGAGACCATCAGCATGTGTTGCCTGGGTGAGTGATTAGACTAGAGCTAAGGAAATGAGCCTTGGTGATGTTGAATGTGTTAGCGTTACACACTGCTATCTGAAATACCACACAGTGCTGAATAGTAAGCATGGGAGTGTAGGAAAAGCTGCTGCCTGTGTGCTAAGAGTGTGTTTCTGGAGACTGTGTATTGTCAGGTGCAAGAGAGATCTGCATGGACACTTGCACAACTGCATGAAGACTGCAGAGATGTATGTAAGAGTACATGTGTGGTAAGGGTTAATTGGAGTTTTGAACATGTAAAAACCACCTCACCCATTGCAGGAGTGGAAGGAAAATCTACCATGCTAATTTCAAATGTGTTTGCATTTGCCTCTCATTTGAGCGATAGTGATTACTGCTGAATGCTAACCATCACAGTTGAAGAAAACAAGCTGCCCCTTTCCTGCAACTGCAAGTCTTACAGAACAACAGCAACACAAATTAAATATCTGACAACAATTCCTGTGTGCACACAGACTCATGGTGTGATTCTAGCCACAAAACAGTATTCCTGGGTGATACCAGTACACCTTAACTTATGGTGAAGACATACTCCATAATATCTTAAAAGTTCAAGGCAGTTAAATATCTTCCAAAAACATAAAATGTAAAACACAACTTTTAAAGAAAGAATCAAATTTCTATTATTTATATCAAAATGCAACATATACATCCCCTCTCAAATGCATAACTCACCTTTAAAATTAGTTAGTTGAGAAAGAAATGTGGCTCTCACACAGCAGATTATCAGAGCCAGAATCTCTGAGCTGTACTGCTCTCACCAGAACCAGTAAATGGCACAGTTTCCCTCTCTTTTTTCACACATATAAATGTTAACTTCAAATCACATTACTTCCCACATTTTTTCAAATGGGAACACACACATTTCTATTGGTTGAAAATTGCAACCCTTTCCAAATGATCCCTACCCCCAACATGACTTCTACCTCCTAGCATAGTAACAGGTCATGGAACACTGGTGTGAGCAGAGAGGTCAGAAGTTCAGCACACAATGTTTCAAATCCAAAGAGCAAGAGTGCTTGACTTTTCAAACCTAACAGCAAATCCAAACTAATATTCTGTGGGAACACATTTTTCAGAACCAATACAAAACATGCTTTTATAAATGTAAACATACAGCCTAGTTTTTAGTGTAGAATGGTTTAAAACAGCCAATGAGTTCTTTTTATTAAAAAAAAGTATGTATGCCTCCATTTTACAAGTATCTTTCATTTCATATTGCCATTCTACTGAAAGACACCTGAGTGCATCCAGATCTCCTTGGAAGATGTTCACAGTGTGGATTATAGGTCACAGCTATGTCTTCTGGAGTGAAAAGTATGCAGAAAAAAGAGGTATTGTGAAAGACCTTGCTTTGCCAAATGTAGACATTAAATGGATTGGTCAGAGAGGGTTAAAGTGGCACCAATTAATGCCTTTGGTGAAATCCTTTCTACATCTCCCACAGCCTAACCTTATTATTGTGCACTGTGGTGGAAATGACCTAGGCACTATAACTGGGGTAGGTCTGGAAATGCTTATTAAGGACACCTTTGTGCAATTTATGTCACTTTTTCCACAAACTGCCTTTGTATATTCTAATATATGCCAAAGGCAAAAGTGGAACTGGTCCAACCAACATTGTCCGCAGATTGACAAAGCAAGAAAGCAAGTCAATAAGTCTGTTTCTGCTTTCATCAGAGACTATGGTATGGGTTCTATATACCACAACAACTTGCGTTACAACATGCAAGACATTTATAGAGGAGACGGTGTACATTTCAATGATGAAGGGAACAGTCTTCCTCTTGAACTTTAGACTCTGCATCGGTACTTACTTGTAGGTACCAAAAAACACTCAATAAACACAACGGCTCTTTTTAGAGCCACCTAATATCTAAACACTTAAACTTGATTTTTAATTCTATTTTTTTTACGATTTTATTTTACCGGTGCGCGCACCCCGCAAATTTTTTTTTTTAAAAATCAAAACGGTTTTTTTCACCTCAGGGACCCCCTGACAAAGGCTAGGGGGTCAGGAACTCTCTACCCTGCCCCCTTTTCACGTTCTTATGTTTTTTTTTTTAAGGGTTTTTCACCCCGAGATTAAAAAAAAAAAATAATAATCTTTTTTTGGCCCTTCGAGGTCCTACTGTGACCCCCTGACAAAGGCTAGGGGGTCAGGAACTCCCTACCCTGCCCCCTGTTCACATTCTCCACCTTTCCTTTTCAGTGCGACAGACAAAATGGCGGCCGACACTTCCTGATTTCGACCAATTTGAATGTTTACCGACATCCAACAACCAATCAGAATTTCGCTCGCGCACGGCACGGTGTGCGCGTATAGATATTTATCTGCTTTTAAATGCTATTTTCTCAGGAAATACTGAACAGATTGACACCAGACCTGCAAAAGGCACTTCTCTGACCTGAGGACTACCTCTCTGCCAAATTTCAAGTAATTCTGTTCAGCCGTTCGGGCTGTACCTTCGACTAAAGGTCCTATGGGAAAATGCATGGGGAAAACGTGTTTTGGGACCCCCTTTTTTCTCGGCCCCCGCTTGACGAATCACCCAGAGACTTTCAGGGTAGGAGCTGAGCGGAGCGCCCCATTAGTTTTAAAAATTACGCAAGGATTCGTCAACCGGCGCCAAAGTAATTCAAAATAGAATTTTGAGATTTCCTATGGAAACACGATCCTAACTATAACTATCTACTGGCGACCGCCAGTAGATTATATATATATATATATATGTCAAAGATGGAGTTTGGAAGCGCACCCACTGGGGTTAATGTGTGCAGCGCGGAAAAAACGCCCACTGTGGTAATAATGTGAATGGACTACAATCACCATAGGAAAGAATCCTGAAACGCGTCTGGCTGAATTTCGATGCTTTTTCTTAGTGTGGTGACTGCTGGCAAATTGCCGATCAATAAAGTAATTCAACTCTACCTGTTTCCTGTGGCCTCTCTCGTTGGTGCTTCCTGGATGTTGGATATATATATATATATATATATATATATATATATATATATATATAACACATAGAACGCTCCTGCTGGATTGCTCGACCCTAGAGAGGTGGCGCAAACGCCGGCGGAGCACGCCGGCTCGTAAATGTCCCCACAAAGTTGAATGCTGCGCTCTCAGTCACCAGTAAATGCCAGAGTCCAAAATAATATCCAAAGAGGTGTTTATTCCTCACACAACGCGTTTCAACTCTATGCAGAGTCTTGATCACGTCAAGATGTCTGCCAGGTTGACGATACAAACATGGTAACACTATTTGTTGTCCTTTGTTACTGTTTACCCCTCCAGAAAACTTTATCCTGTGCTCACTCACTTTCTTTCCTTACGTGATCAAGACTCTGCATAGAGTTGAAACGCGTTGTGTGAGGAATAAACACCTCTTTGGATATTATTTTGGACTCTGGCATTTACTGGTGACTGAGAGCGCAGCATTCAACTTTGTGGGGACATATATATATATATATATATATATATATATATATATATATATATATATATATATATATTACCTACTGGCGGTCGCCAGTAGGTAGTTATAGTTAGGACCACGTTTCCATAGGAAATCCGCAACATTCTATTTTGAATAACTTTGGCGCCGGTCGACGAATCCTCGCGAATTTTTCAAAATAGGTGGGGCGCTACGCTTCGCTCCTTCCCTGAAAGTCTCGGGGGGATTCGTCAAGCGGGGGCTGAGATAAAAGGGGGGTCCCAAAACGCGTTTTTCCCATGCATTTTTCCATAGGACCTTTAGACAGGGCTACAGCCCGAACGGCTGAACAGAATTACTAGAAATTTGGCAGAGAGGTAGTCCTCAGGTCAAGGAAGTGCCTTTTGTAGGTTTGGTGTAAATCTGTTCAGTAGATTCTGAGAAAATAGCCTTTAAATCAATATATATATCTGAGCCAGCTTACGGTGCGCTTACGGTACGCTTACCGTACGCGTACGGTGGCGTGCGCGAGCGCGATTCTGATTGGCTCTTATATCTTAGTAAACATTCGAATCTGTCGAAACCAGGAAGCGGCGGCCGCCATTTCGTGTGTTTCACTCAGAAAAAAAAGAGTGATAACAAGAAAAGGGGGCAAGGAGGAGAGTTACAGACCCCCTAACATTTGTAAGGGGGTCAAAGAAGGACAGAAAAGTACAAAGAAAACATTTATTGATTTTTAAAAAAATCGCGGGGTACGCGTACGGTAAGCGTACGGTAAAAAAAAAAAAAAAAGAAATGAAATGCAGATTTAAGTGTTTAGATATTAGGGGGCTCTAAAAAGAGCCGTTGTGTTTATGAAGTGATTTTTTAGTGGTACCTACAAGTAAGTACCGATGCAGAGTCTAAGGTTCAAGAGGAAGACTCTGTTCCCTTCATCATTGAAGTGCACACCATCTCCTCTATAAATGTCTTGCATGTCGTAACGCAAGTTGTTGTGGTAAATGGAACCCATACCATAGTCACGGAGGAAAGCAGAAACAGATTTGTTGACGTGCTTTCTTGCTTTGTCAATCTGTGGACAGAAATAATTGGACCAGTTCCATTTTTGCCTTTGGCATATGTTAGAAAACACAAAGGCAGTTTTAGGGAAAAGTGAAAACAGTTGTGCAAAGGTGTCCTTCATAAGCATTTCCAGACCTACCCCAGTCAAAGTGCCTAGGTCATTGCCACCGCAGTGCACTATTATGAGGTCAGGGTGTTGGTTTTGCATGAAGGATTTCACCAATGGCATCAATTGGTGCCACTTTAACCCTCTCTGACCAATCCATTTAATGTCTACATTTGGCAAAGCAAGGTCTCTCACCATACCTGTTTTCTCTGCAAACTTTTCACTCCAGAAGACATAGCTGTGTCCTACAATCCACACTGTGAACATCTTCAAAGGAGATCTGGATGCACTCAGGAGGTGTATTTCAGTAGAATGGTAAAAAGAAATGAAAGACAGTTTGGAAATGGAGGCATACATATTTTTTTTTTAAAAAAAGAACTGATTGGCTGTTTCATACCATTCTACACTAAAAACTAGGCTGTATGTGTAAATTTATAGAAGCATGTTTTGTATTGGTACAGGAAAATGTGTTACCAAAGAACAGTACTATGGATTTGCTGTTAGGTTAGAAAAGTCAAGCACTCTTGCTCTGTGGAATTGAAACATTGTTTGTCGAACTTCTGACCTAACTCCACACAGCAGTGTTCCATGAGCTGTTGCCATGGTAGCAGGCAGAAGTCAAGTTGGGGGAAGGGTACTAGGCAGAAGTCAAGTTGGGGGAAGGGTACTTTTGGAAAAGGGTTGGTTTTCAACCAATAGAAATGTGTGATTACATTTGAAAAAAAGGGGGAAGCACTGACATTTGAAATTAACATGTATATATGTGGAAAAAGAGAGGGAAAGTTTGCCATTATCTGGTTCTGCTGAGAGGAGAGAGGTGTAAAGAACAGAGATCCTGGCTCTGATAATCTGCTGTTTGAGTGCCACATTTCTTTCACAACTAACTAATTTTAAAGGTGAGTTTAGAGTTTGAGAGGGGATGTATATGGTAAATTAAGAAATGAATAATAGAAATGCAATTCTTTTTGTTGAAGTTGTGTTTATTATTTTCTGTTTTGGGAGAAATTTAAATGTGAGGAACATGTAAAATAATATGGACTATGTTTTCACAATAAATTAAGGTGTACTGGTATAAAAAAAGAATAGTTTAAGGGTTTGAGGTTGGACTCAGTAATGCAAATACATTCAGCATCACTAAGGCTGGTTGCCCTTGCTGGAGTGTAGGCAGTCACCCAGGTTACAAATGGTGCTGGTCTGAAAAAGCAGTTTGGACATGTGCTTTTTAAAAAATCTGAAAAGTGGATTCATAATGTGTCAGTCTGTAAAAGTGATTATCACTTGCCAAAAAAAAGAGCAGTAAGTGTGCTTTCAAATTGGCAAAGAAATTTCGTTTTGTGACTAATGTGAAAACATGACTCTGTGTGCAAAGAGGTATTATAGACAGAGATTTATTGCGTATTGCTCTGGTGATTTCACAGTTGCATTAGATGGAAAGGGGGAGGCATTTTTTGGTGCAGAAGCAGACTCTTAGCACACACCCAGCTGCTTACCATGTGGAATAATGCACAGTATTCACAAGCGAGTGGGGTTTGAGGTTTCAGTCAGTAATGCAAATACATTCAGCATCACTAAGGCTGGTTGCCCTTGCTGGAGTGTAGGCAGTCACCCAGGTTACAAATGGTGCTGGTCTGAAAAAGCAGTTTACACATGTGCTTTTTAAAAAATCTGAAAAGTGGATTCATAATGTGTCAGTCTGTAAAAGTGTTTATCACTTGCCAAAAAAAAGAGTAGTAAGTGTGCTTTCAAATTGGCAAAGAAATGTCGTTTTGTGACTAATGTGAAAACATGACTCTGTGTGCAAAGAGGAATTACAGGTAGAGATTTATTGCGTATTGCTCTGGTGATTTCACAGTTGCATTAGATGGAAAGGGGGAGCCATTTTTTGGTGCAGAAGCAGACTCTTAGCACACACCCAGCTGCTTACCATGTGGAATCATGCACAGTATTCACAAGCGAGTGGGGTTTGAGGTTTCAGTCAGTAATGCAAATACATTCAGCATCACTAAGGCTGGTTGCCCTTGCTGGAGTGTAGGCAGTCACCCAGGTTACAAATGGTGCTGGTCTGAAAAAGCAGTTTGGACATGTGCTTTTTAAAAAATCTGAAAAGTGGATTCATAATGTGTCAGTCTGTAAAAGTGATTATCACTTGCCAAAAAAAAGAGTAGTAAGTGTGCTTTCAAATTGGCAAAGAAATTTCGTTTTGTGACTAATGTGAAAACATGACTCTGTGTGCAAAGAGAAATTACAGGCAGAGATTTATTGCGTATTGCTCTGGTGATTTCACAGTTGCATTAGAAGGAAAGGGGGAGCCATTTTTTGGTGCAGAAGCAGACTCTTAGCACACACCCAGCTGCTTACCATGTGGAATCATGCACAGTATTCACAAGCGAGTGGGGTTTGAGGTTTCAGTCAGTAATGCAAATATATTCAGCATCACTAAGGCTGGTTGCCCTTGCTGGAGTGTAGGCAGTCACCCAGGTTACAAATGGTGCTGGTCTGAAAAAGCAGTTTGGACATGTGCTTTTTAAAAAATCTGAAAAGTGGATTCATAATGTGTCAGTCTGTAAAAGTGTTTATCACTTGCCAAAAAAAAGAGTAGTAAGTGTGCTTTCAAATTGGCAAAGAAATGTCGTTTTGTGACTAATGTGAAAACATGACTCTGTGTGCAAAGAGGAATTACAGGCAGAGATTTATTGCGTATTGCTCTGGTGATTTCACAGTTGCATTAGATGGAAAGGGGGAGCCATTTTTTGGTGCAGAAGCAGACTCTTAGCACACACCCAGCTGCTTACCATGTGGAATCATGCACAGTATTCACAAGCGAGTGGGGTTTGAGGTTTCAGTCAGTAATGCAAATACATTCAGCATCACTAAGGCTGGTTGCCCTTGCTGGAGTGTAGGCAGTCACCCAGGTTACAAATGGTGCTGGTCTGAAAAAGCAGTTTGGACATGTGCTTTTTAAAAAATCTGAAAAGTGGATTCATAATGTGTCAGTCTGTAAAAGTGATTATCACTTGCCAAAAAAAAGAGTAGTAAGTGTGCTTTCAAATTGGCAAAGAAATTTCGTTTTGTGACTAATGTGAAAACATGACTCTGTGTGCAAAGAGAAATTACAGGCAGAGATTTATTGCGTATTGCTCTGGTGATTTCACAGTTGCATTAGAAGGAAAGGGGGAGCCATTTTTTGGTGCAGAAGCAGACTCTTAGCACACACCCAGCTGCTTACCATGTGGAATCATGCACAGTATTCACAAGCGAGTGGGGTTTGAGGTTTCAGTCAGTAATGCAAATACATTCAGCATCACTAAGGCTGGTTGCCCTTGCTGGAGTGTAGGCAGTCACCCAGGTTACAAATGGTGCTGGACTGAAAAAGCAGTTTGGACATGTGCTTTTTAAAAAATCTGAAAAGTGGATTCATAATGTGTCAGTCTGTAAAAGTGATTATCACTTGCCAAAAAAAAGAGTAGTAAGTGTGCTTTCAAATTGGCAAAGAAATTTCGTTTTGTGACTAATGTGAAAACAAGACTCTGTGTGCAAAGAGAAATTACAGGCAGAGATTTATTGCGTATTGCTCTGGTGATTTCACAGTTGCATTAGAAGGAAAGGGGGAGCCATTTTTTGGTGCAGAAGCAGACTCTTAGCACACACCCAGCTGCTTACCATGTGGAATCATGCACAGTATTCACAAGCGAGTGGGGTTTGAGGTTTCAGTCAGTAATGCAAATACATTCAGCATCACTAAGGCTGGTTGCCCTTGCTGGAGTGTAGGCAGTCACCCAGGTTACAAATGGTGCTGGTCTGAAAAAGCAGTTTGGACATGTGCTTTTTAAAAAATCTGAAAAGTGGATTCATAATGTGTCAGTCTGTAAAAGTGATTATCACTTGCCAAAAAAAAGAGTAGTAAGTGTGCTTTCAAATTGGCAAAGAAATTTCGTTTTGTGACTAATGTGAAAACAAATGTAGTAATATATTTAAATAAAATAAAGGATTTTTTTTTTAGTTTTTTTCAGGTATTGCTGAAGAGCAGTGAACAAAATTTAAGATGCCTACAAAATCCAGAGTAAAAATAGACCACAAAAAAAACCTATATTTGAAGACAACTGGAGGACCTAAGTTAGTTGAAGATGCTCATGTTGGGAAAAAGAAAAAATCTTCTGGTAAGCAGACAAAAAATTTTCTAAAGAACATATTCAAAAAAAGGAAAAATGTACAAAATGTCTGTACTGGAAAGAATGATTTCAATCGAAAAGGACAGGAAAAATTGACAATTTAGTTCATGCAAATATACCTTCTGCAACTAAAAAGATTAACTTAAACAGAAAAACAGCGTTTAAAGAGATACGTAGAAAAATGTTTCAGAGAAGAGTTATGTCCAATTTGATAAAGGATGTGAAGAAATATAAGCAAAAGGCTAAGTTTTATAAGAGAAAAAAAGAAATTGAAGCCATTGCAGCAAAGGCATTAGAATTAAAAAGGAAACTATTCATTTTAATTTTGAATAGGATGCGTACATTAGACAAAATGGTTAATGTACTGAAATCACATAGCAAAAGGAAAAGAGTAGTGAACAGAACAAACTTTTCTAAAGTGTTTTTAGGAAAATGGATGCATAGTTCAAGTAGTGAACCTTTTTTTAATGAAGAGAGTTATTTTCAAAGTAATAGTTTGCTGCATGCAGTTGACACCAGAGGTCGTGCTTATGAAGTGAAAAATGGTTGCATAATGGAGAAGGAGATAATGGTTCCAAGAGATGAGGTACAAGTGATGGCGGATGAGGCTATGGGGAGACGTCCTAAAGCCCCAGTGTAGACTTGGAATTGTAGTAGTATTTGCACTGTACGTCAGGAATCTATTGATAAATTTCGTGAGTTTCTAAGAGAATATAGTAAAAAAAAGTGTAAAACAGAAGATTAAGGTGCTTCAAAGTCTGGATCCATGCAGAGTGAGAGAGAATACTGGTTTGCAGGGTCATTCTCTGGCTTGTCTATCTAGAAAAGTGTGTAATAGTGTTTTCCATCATTTTAGGATGCTGGCTGTTCATCATACTGAAATGAGAAAGTTTGTGAGACGGTTGTATTTTGCTAAAAGTCCAGCAATAAAGTTAGATGAATTGAATAGGGCTCTGTTCCGTGGAACGGTATCAGATGTAGAGAAGGTTGTTGATGAAATTCAGTTTTGTTACTTTGGTCCTGAACAAAACAGTGCAGAGAAGGACACAGTAAATGAGGAAGAAGTGGAAGAGAATGTAGAACCCTCTGTAAGTAAGACATTTAATGATCACATAACAAAATTTGCAATAATCTCTAATGAAAGACCAAATATTACTTGTATTTGTTGCCGCAGAACTCATTATAGAAAACAAACTAGGAATGTTGATCTCTACAGAAAGAGTGAAAATGAAGATAATTATAAGTGGAAGGATTTTGCCACATATATATTTCTTGAAAATTGTTTTGAATTGGGTGAAGATCAGCGTATTTGTAAATACTGTTACAACAAGTTAGAGGAAAATAGAATGCCGACCAGAGCTGTACATAATAATTTAGAATTGGATGTTATTCCTGCTGAACTTTCTGAATTAAATACATATGAGTCTATACTCATTCAATGTGTTCATCCGTTCCAGACCATAGTACGTATGGAGCCCAAAACTGGTAAATTACCTCCTTCAGATTTACTGAGAGGTTTAAAAGGTAGAGTGGTGTATTTGCCCTTGGATTTGAAAAAAAATATGGAAACTATTGATGCGGATACTTTGGAAACTGAACCATTAATTATTCTGGTTAATGGTGTACCTACAAAGAATAAGAAGATTTGGCAGGAGCTGGTAGATGTACGGAAAGTACAAAGAGCAAATTTGTATTTGAAAAGGAATAACAAATGGTATGAATCAATTTATATAGAAGAAGAAGAAGAAGAAGATTTACAAGAAGACACAGAAACACCAACTGGACAAATTGAAAAAGTGGACAAGTCAAAGGAAGAAGAAATTTATGAACATTTTAGCATACATCCTCTTCATTCAAAAGAAGTTATGGGAGACAATATTGATCTATTTCAGATGAAGAAAGCAAAAGGAACTCCCGTGAGTGTATGGGAGGAGAGCTTGGAAGCTCGATGTTTTCCCCAGCTGTTTCCTAAAGGAAAAGGAGGACGATACGATGAACGTCCGGAACAGATTCCAGCTTCTGAGTATCGGACTACAAGACTATATGCTGAAGATCCCAGATTTCGACAAAGTATTCCTTATTTGTTCCATCTTTTATTTGAAAGCGACTTGTCTGCATTGTCTTATGCAGTAAATCACATTTTAAAAAGTGGAGTACATTTGCAAAATGTGTCTGCTAAGGATTTTATGGAGAAAGTGCAGCACTGAGATGATCATTTGGAAACACAACTGATCAATCTGATGGCTTGTCAGCGTGGGACAAATGAATATTGGTACCGACGCCATGGTGAATTAAAATGCATGTTACGGAATTTAGGAACACCAACATGGTTCGTTACCCTAAGCTGTGCCGAGTACGCTTGGGATGATTTACTGGATTTTCTACGAGAGGCAAATTCAAACATTAAAAACATCGAATACAAGACAGCAGGAGAACTGTGCTCATTGGATCCGGTTAATGTTTGCAGATATTTCAATCATAGATTTGAGGCTATGATGTCCTTCATCTGCAATAAAAAAAATCCACCTCTAGGAGAAGTAGTGGATTTCTTTTGGAGAAAAGAGTACCAGGCAAGAGGTGCTCCTCATATTCATATGCTGTTGTGGATCAAGGATGCCCCAAAGTTTGGAACAGATACTGATGAAGCAGTGTTATCTTACATTGAAGAATATGCAACATGTGCTATACCAAAAAGCACAGAAGAGAAAAAGTTAAAGGAGCAAGTTTTACGTTTCCAAAGTCATCGCTGTGGAAAATACTGTCGACGGAAATACAAGAGCAAAGATAAATACTACACTAAATGTCGATTTGGATTTCCTAGACCTGTTCTTTCAAATGGAAGAGTTAACAGTTTTATGTCATCTGTGAGACATACTATCACAAGAAAATCACCTAAGAATACCTACAACCTTAAAAGAAAAGAAGAATCAAAAAATATAAATGACTACAACCCAGTGATTTTATCCATGTGGAACGCTAACATGGATATACAGTATGTAGCTGACAATTCCATTGCTGTTGCTCGATATGTAACGTCTTACATTACGAAATCAGAAAAAACAGAATTGAAGGAAATGTGGGAAGAGATTTCTCACGAGAAAACTGTCAGTAAGAAGCTGTACAGTTTCAGTTTGAAGATGTTATCGCATCGAGAAATTGGATCCTACGAATGTTCAGATAGGTTATCTTCTGCAAGTCTCTACTCGAAATCAAGAAGAATAATTTGGGCAAGTTTAGGCCTTGCAGCAATGAGAAATCGGGTACTGAAATCTGTTGGAGAAATTGAATATTTGGCCGAGAATGACCCAGAAAGTACAGATATTTTGAAATCAAACATGTTGGACACATATTATCCCAAGAGAAGTCATCATCTGGAGAACATGTGTCTCTATGAAGTGCTGCAGAACTACATTTATTCACGGAAAGCCACAGAAGACATCAACAATGGAAAATATAAAGTCATTGGTGAGGAAGGATGTTTGGTGAAGCAAACAAAAGGAAGTTTGATAAATCACAGGAAGCTGAGTTGCGACACTACTGACAAAAAGGAATTTTACTACTTGGCTCTTTTACAGCTGTTTAAACCATGGCGTACAGAGGATGAACTACTGGGAGAATTTCAAAGCTATGAAGATTCTTTTAATGCTTGCAAAGACAGCATACAATGCAGTACATTCTCAACTTATCTGCAAATGTTAAATGAAGAAATTGAACAGGAAACTACAATTCCAGCAGAAATAGCTAGAGACAGTTCTCAGGACAGCCAAAGTTCAGGAACACTCAGTCAAGATCCCCTAGGACAACCAATCGTTGAAAATGAAGCATCAATAGCCATGAATGAAGTGGAAACGGCTATGAATCAAGCTCAAGAAGAATTTATAGACTTACAAAATTTGGAAAGACAACTGAACGAAGAGCAGCAACAAATTTATGAAGAGATCAGAAACAAAATTGATCACGGATTTCTACATGTAAAAAAAGAGTGCTCATGCACATCATTTCATCCAATCAGGATGTATGTAAGCGGACAAGCTGGAACTGGAAAAAGTTTCCTAATAAAAGTCATCAGAAGCTACCTACAGCAAAAAACGGATTCTACTTTGTCTTGTGTGGTTACTGCTCCAACTGGGTTAGCAGCATATAACATAAAAGGAATCACTTTACATCGTTTGCTAATGTTACCAGTGGAGCATGAGAACAAAATACAATACAACAAGCTAACTGGAGAAGCATGCTTGGAAGTTTCAAGAGTATCAAACTTAATGCTTGCCTTTGTGCATTTAAGAATGCAGCAAATTCTGAAGACAGACTATGACGTGTTATTTGGAGGAAAACACGTCATAGTTTTTGGAGATCTTTTGCAACTTACTCCAGTTAAAGGACAACCAGTGTTTAATACTGTGACACATGAAGACACGAAGAAGTCATTGGGAAGCATCGGTAATACAAATATTTGGTCCTTCTTTGAGTACAAGGAACTTACTACTAATATGAGGCAAGCAAACGATGAAGAATATGGAAGTATTCTGAAAGATATCAGAATTGGACTACTCACTGAAGCTGGCAAAAAAGCATTACAGAGTCGGCTGCTACATAATTTATTTCCAAAGGAAGAAATAGTTGCAGAGAAGATATACAAGAACATTGCAGAAAACAAAAGTGTCATCTGCTTAATGCCAACTCTACGTGAATGCTCAATATTCAATGAGGAGCTTTTGAAATTGGAAAAGGAAGATATCAGGAAATTGGAAGCAGTGGACAAAATTGAGGATGGAAGAATTACTGTCACATTAACAGGCACACTGAAAAATAAATTGGATTCACTAGAGAAGAACATTTCCAAAACAGCTGGATTAGAAAAAAATCTATATGTTTGCATGAACTGTAGAGTATTTTTAAGGAGAAATTTGGATGTTGAAAAAGGTTTAGTTAATGGAGCTATGGGAAGAGTTGTGGGTTTTATTAATTATCAGAAAAAAGATGGTATTGAATGTTTAAAAATAAAATTTGATCAGATAGAAGAAGTTAAAGACATTTGTCGTTGTTCAGTTCGTTTCATGCTTGTGAAAGACTTATATGTACGTAGGAAGCAGTTTCCGTTTTCGCTAGCATATGCTGTAACTATTCACAAGTCTCAAGGATTGACTGTAGATTGTGCATTTGTGAACATTGGTTCAACTGTGTTCAAAGAAGGTATGGCATATGTTGCTTTGTCACGAGTGAAAACATTATCAGGTTTATTCATGATAGACTTTGATGATTCAAAAGTTAGTGCTGATACAAATTGTGTAAAGGAGTATAATAGATTAAGAAGAAGCTATGCTCCTCATTTAGGTCAGTATCCTGTGTTGGAGAAACGTGTAGTTTCTCGTAAAAGGAGAAATGAGAATATCTGTAATGAAGATGTAGAGAGGAGGAAAAAAAAGAGGAGTGATGTAATTGCAAGCAAAAAGAATAAGGAAAATGAAGAACAGGTTGTAGGATGTCATTTTGAAAATAGCTCTGGTGTCAACTGCTACGCTAATGTAGTGCTGAATGTTGCATTTTATCTGGAAAGTTTGCAAGAGCAGATAATAGTAAATCAGGGAAAAAGATTCTGTTCTGTGCTGAGTCTCCTTTTTGAAAAGCTGAGTAATGATAAAACTCAAATAGAAAGTGCTACTGAAATTAGAAAACTTTTAGATGTATGTTCAGGACGAACACAGTTTTCTCAAAATGTACAGCAAGACGCACAGGAATTCTTGATGTATTTTCTTCAGGTACTGGAAGAAGAAGGGGTTCCCATTGAAAATGTATTTGGTCTCTCTTATAAATGGGAACATAGTTGTGAAAACTGTTATAATATATGTGGCTCTAATGTTGATAATGAAAGGTTTATTTATTTAACATTGCCAGAGAGTAAAACAGTCACTTTTGCTAAATTAGTTAAAGATGCTAATCATAGCATGCAATGCGGTGAGTGTAAATCTGACATGTTTTCAACGTTAATTTTAAAGGAATACGGACAGTATGTAATTTTAATGATGCAACGATGTAGAGCTGATGGTTCAAAATTGGATACTTTAATAAAGAAGTTTACAGGACAGCAATTATCAATTTCAGGAAAAACTTTTGTAACAGTTGCAATAATTTTCCATGATGGACCTACTGTAACTTCTGGTCATTACACAGTTTATCTTAAATGTGAAAAAGGCTGGACACTGTGTAATGATTCCCAATTGATTTTTAAGCAACGTTTGCCTTTTGATTTAGCAAATTCCTATCTAATCTTCCTGAAACCTATATTTTAGAGAGATTTGGCAACATCTGGACAAAACAATTTTACCATTTTATTGGATTACCATTTGGAATTTGCAAATAAAAAGATTTAACAAATTATCATTTGGCCTAATGGAAAGGTAACCAATTGTAATGTGGAATTTTTCCATTTTTTAAGGAAACTTTGGAAAATAAAAAATTTCGAAAAAATCGGTAACATCTGCACAATTTAAATTTTGGAATGTTATTGGATTGCCATTGGAAATTTTTTCAAAAAAGATTTTTAAAATTACTATTTGGCCATGCGGAAAGGTAAACAATTCTATTGTGGACTTATTTAATTATTAATAAATCTTTTGGAAACCAAAATTTTACAGAGAATCGGTGAGATCTGTACAATTTAAACTTTAGATTTTTATTGGATTACCATTGGAAATTTAACCAAAAAAGAATTTTAAAATTACTATTTGGCCTAAAGGAAATGGAACCCGATGTATTGTGGAGTTATTTGAGATATATTATTGTGATTATACTTCTGAAACAAAAATATCAGACGGTATTTTAAAGAAATAAGTATTGATATTAGATGATATTTTTTAAGAATATTATGCATTTCTATAAAGTTATGTTTATGCAAAAAGAGATTGTGGGCTTTTTTAAAACAATCTTTGAGATTGTTAATTTTTTTTTTGCCTGCTGTTAAATGATGAATGCAATTGCTTTCACAATTTATAGTGAAATGCAATATATTCTGAAAACAGCAAAAAAAAGGCAAAAATATTTTTTGAAAAATATGTAAATATGTGTACTGTATTATAAAATGTTTTATTAAATATTAATACTTTTTTCTTTTTTTTCAGATTGAGATAGAAAATTTTCGAAAACTAGAACCATTTTTAAAGCAATTAAAAAAAAATTTAAATGAATAAATATGTGGGTATGGTAAGTCAATAATATCATGGTCCCTTTTTTCCATTTCTCTATAATCACATTTTCAGTTTTTAATTGTAGTCTCTCAAGGACCTTGTAATGTGATAATTGATTTTTAGTGTTTTTTTCAAAAAAAAAAATAAATTACGCGTACCGTACCCGTACGGTAAAAAAAAATTAAAAAAAAGTTTTTAAAAACATATAAAAAATAGATGAAAGGTAAGGTTGGCTCTTAAAAGAGCCGTTGTGTTCATGCAGGGACAGAGGAAAGAAAGATTGGGAATATTAGATGGTACGACAAGTGTGCTGATCTATTTTATTGTTCACTAGGGAAATACTGGTCTCCCTATAACTAATTAGATCATGACAAGAGGCGCACCGTACTTCAACCCTCGCAAACCGAGGGTTAATTTCCAGAGGACCAGAAAAAGGAGATGCTCCCCCCACAGATGAAGGGCTCACCTGACCTGCAGAAGAAGGACTCGGCCCTGCAGATGATGGTCCAGGCTGAGCTGCTGTGGATGTGCTTGGTTGATTTACTGAAGGGTTACCTTCAGTAACTCGAGCATGTGTCCTTCTGTGTACATCCTTAAGGTGTCTCATCATGGTGTGATTCCCAAAGGAATACTTCCTGTCAGGATTCCCTCTTGAAAGTACACGCTTACACAGCTTACAAGTCACTAAGGGTGCATTTACCTTTTGCTGGCCTTCTGGAAAAGAAAAATACTCCCATACGTAAGAGGTCTTTTGTTTCCTCGCTCTCTGCCTCAAGGTAGTGCTGCTAGCCTCACTCTCAGAAGAGCTCTGCTGTTCTGCCATCGTATCACAAAGACAACCCAGCTCCTTCTCCTAAGGGATCACAAGCAGAAATGAGGGGAATGGGTGTGGTGTAGGAGAGTTCTAGAACTGAAAGTAGTTTCAACCAATCAAAAGTTGTGTTTCATGATCACATGACCTACCGTACGCTTACGGTACGCTTACGGTGCGCTTACGGCAAAAGTACGCATGCGCGTAAAAAAGACACACGCACGCGCCCATGCGCACAACAGGCACGCCCCTTCACTTCCGCGTAACGTGCGCGTGCAGTGCACGCGTTACGCGCTGTGCGCGCGTGACGTGCGTATACGCAAATTGCGTAAACAAACGCAAACAGCGTACAAATCTAACGTAATTAAAGCAACACGTGCGCTTACCGTACGCGTACATTTAAAAAAAAAAAAAAAAAAGTTATACTAATAAATCTTACGTTTATTTTATAAAAATGGTAAAAAAAAACATATTGTAGAATTTTTAAAATTTAACCATAGTCTTTAAATAAGGATAGAAAATTAAAATAAAAATATGTAAAAAAAAAAAAAAGAAAAAAAAAAAAATTAGCATTTTAAAAACCTTGCAAATTCAATGAAAAAACCATGGGTTTCACTCACGTTATAGTTAGGAATTAGCATTTAAAAAACCTTGCAAATTCACTGAAAAAACCATGGGTTTCACACACATTATAGTTAGGAATTAGCATTTAAAAAACCTTAGAAATTCAATGAAAAAACCAAAGGTTTCACACACGTTATAGTTAGGAATTAGCATTTAAAAAACCTTAGAAATTCAATGAAAAAACCAAAGGTTTCACACACGTTATAGTTAGCTGGACATTTCACTCGTAAAAAACCAATGAAATTCCCCCGTTATAGTTAGTTCAGCTAACTATAACTCGCGCGCCCGCAATGCACTACTGATGACGTCACATATTACATCACTCATGACATGGTCAGTGACATCACTCATGACATCACTGATGACATCTCAAATGACATCACTGATGACATCATCCTTGTGATAGAGTGGTAGACCTCCTCTCACCCTAATATAACCTTTGATACACACATTTAAAAATAGAGACTGAAATTTTCAAAAAAATGGACATACCAATAACAGTTACAACAACCTATTCAGTAATTCTAAGATCCACATACACATCCACTCATCCACCAACAATCCTATACAGTCACTCATACATGTACTCACACATCATATGTACTCATACACCTAAACATCCTGTAACACAATGCCACTCATTCATAGAGTTACTCACACATAGTCACTCATGCTAATAAAGAATCAAACATCCATTTACCTGCATATACAGTTATACACACACCACCACACTTACTTTTACAGAAACTTACACATACTTAGTCTTTTAAATAATCACTTATAGAAACACATACTTATTCATACAGGCACTCTTCCAATCTCTCACTCGCACATATACTTACTTATATACACCAATAGTCATATATACTAGTTTAAAACATATGTAGTTACTCATAAAGACACTATTGAGACAGTCATTCACTCACTAACACACCCATACACACACTCATCCACCCATACGGTCCTACACACATGCTGTCTTCAACACATACAAACAGTTAGTCACTCATTCATGCACCTATGCACTACATAATAACCCCCACCGAACCATGAAGACACTCAGACACTCATACTGATACTCAAAAAAACAACTAATAACCTATATAGACACTCATGTAGCTACTCACCAACCCATGCAGCCACTTATATACAAAGTGAGAGACTGATACAGGTATTTACACAGTTAAACATTACTCACTTAGCCATGTATTCATAAAGATACACTTAATCAGTCAGTAATACAATCAATTTTTCAAAAACAAATCATCAATTTAGACACTTATATACTCATTTATTCTTCCATCGACCTTGAGATATACATATATTAAACATATTTAATTTTCAGAAAAACACACATTCACTGGATGATGTCATCAGTGATGTCATTTGAGATGTCATCAGTGATGTCATGAGTGATGTCACTGACCATGTCATGAGTGATGTAATATGTGACGTCATCAGTAGTGCATTGCGGGCGCGCGAGTTATAGTTAGCTGAACTAACTATAACGGGGGAATTTCATTGGTTTTTTACGAGTGAAATGTCCAGCTAACTATAACGTGTGTGAAACCTTTGGTTTTTTCATTGAATTTCTAAGGTTTTTTAAATGCTAATTCCTAACTATAACGTGTGTGAAACCTTTGGTTTTTTCATTGAATTTCTAAGGTTTTTTAAATGCTAATTCCTAACTATAATGTGTGTGAAACCCATGGTTTTTTCAGTGAATT
The DNA here is from genome assembly GCF_964204655.1 of Triturus cristatus. Classification (NCBI taxonomy): domain Eukaryota; kingdom Metazoa; phylum Chordata; class Amphibia; order Caudata; family Salamandridae; genus Triturus; species Triturus cristatus. The sequence goes on along the minus strand of NC_140590.1, from coordinate 1,080,760,405 downwards.
TGCAAGGTTTTTTAAATGCTAATTCCTAACTATAACGTGTGTGAAACCTTTGGTTTTTTCATTGAATATATATATGTATATATGCATATATGCATATATGCATATATTAGGTAGTTATAATTAGGACCTATTATCCATTGGAAATCCGCAACATTCTATTTGGAATAACTTTGGCGGCGGTTGACGAATCTTCGTGACATTTTCAAAACTGGTGCGGCGCTCCTATCCTGAAAGTCTCAGGGTGATTCGTCAAGGGGGGGTCGAGAATAAAGGGGTGTCCCAAAACGTGTTTTCCCCATGCAATTTTCCATAGGAACCTTTAATCGCAGCTACAGCCTGAACTGCTGTACGGAATTACACCAAATTTGGCAAAGAGGTAGCCCTTGGTTCACACTCGTGCCTTTTGGTTAAATGGTGTAAATCCATTGAGTAGTTGCTGAGAAAATCATAAGTAAAATCACATATATAACTATGGCCTCGGAGGATCCGCGCACCCTATGCGCTCCCATCGCGCACCCTCCCGATCACGAGCTGCATGCTAATTGGCTGTCACCTGGCTGTCAACACTCCAAACCAGGAAGTGTTGGCAGCAATTTTGTGCCTCGGTAGAAGCAAGGCTCAAGAAATCAGTGGATCAAGTGTGCAAAACGTATAAAGGGGTCAGGGTAGAAATACCCTGACCCTCTAGACCTGCTTAGGGGGTCCCACAAGGGACGGCAAAATGCGGCAAAATGCGCGCAGGGTGAGCGGATCCTGCGCTTCTTTAATAATTTGCCCCCGGGGGGGCCAAATCCCGGGGGAAAAAAACTATTAAATTTGATGGGGGGCCCAGAGGGACTGCCACCCCCTGGGGCTACAAAATAAATGGGTGGGGGGGCTCAAAGGCCCCCCCCAGCCCTGAGACCGCTACCCCTCAGTGATGTCATTTGAGATGTCATCAGTGATGTCATCAGTGATGTCAGTGATTTCACTGACCATGTCATGCGTGATGTAATATGTGACGTCATCAGCAGTGCATTGAGGGGGCGCGAGTTATAGTTAGCTGGACTAACTATAACGGGGAAATTTTACTGGTTATGTACAAGTGAAATGTCCAACTAACTATAACTTTCCCTAAAACCTATTGTTTTTTCAGTGAATTTCTAAGGTTTTTTAAATGCTAATTTCTAACTATAACGTGCCTGAAACCTATGTTTTTTTCAGTGAATATATATATATATATATATATATATATATATATATATATATATATATATATATATATATATATTACACATATAAATATCTGATTTGTTCACTTTTCCACCACCATCTTTCTTTCTCCTGTTTCTGTCTATAGCGCACTCTATTATTTACCCAAACAATTAGATTTTTCAAACCCCCTCTCCGTCTCTAATCTGTCTCTCTGCCACTATCTTTCTCTCTCCCTTACCCATCTAAGCTCTCACCCACATCCCTTGACAAACCCTCTCCCTACTTTTTTTTCCGACCTCCCTTACTCTTATTTTTTCATTTCTGTTAGTGTTTCTGATGCTCTGTGCTACCTTCCACACCCCATACTTAGAAGGCCCTATTAAGGAGCCAACTACCTTCTCCTGAACTGCCATCGACCAAACTTTGAACCCAGACAAATTCCTCTTGCAATTATGCCTTTCACTTGCACCCACCTGAAACTCCAGGGGTTATGTGTCCTTCTCCTATCTTGTCTGGTAACACCGTAGATTCCCCTCTCATTAGTTGCTTCACTAACACCTCCACAGTTACTGTGGTTTTTAGGTGAGCAGGGTTTGGAAGTTTTCATGCGGTAGACCTGCAGTCAGAACCACTGGTGACTGTGTTGTGAACCAGCATTGCACTATCACAGTGGCAGCAGAGCTTCCAAAATGTTGAAAAAGAGTTTGCCTCAATATTTTGTTTGCATACTTATGTGTAATTTGTACATATACAGTGACTAATTGTGTGATTGTACTCTTTATCCTGCCCTTTTATATCTCTCCAGAAAAAATTGGTAAGAGCAAATAATTTAGTTTTTATTTCCCTTCTCCTCATGTACCTGACTGTCATTTTTAGGTTGAGCGCTTTGCCAGCGCTTGCGTAGTCTGCAAAACCTGTTGTATCTCTTCTGTGGGCTTTTGACACACCCACTGAATTGCCAATGGTTGTTATCTGTGGCATTCAGAAATGCTGGGTTTTTTTATTGGTGCATTCTTGTGAATGTCCCTCCTTTGTGTGCTTAGTGTTTTCTCCCACGGTCTCACTAAGAGAACATTGTAGTTGTCCATCATAGTGTACAGCGATTGACGGCCCCTCCTCCCTTCTCTATATGGGCCTTGCAGCCTCATACACAGCTATGTTTCCTCCCATGTCGCTGCTCCCAGCTGCACGGGTCTTCGCAGGTGCTCCCCGTTCACACAACTTGTTTTTGCTGTTTTGTTGGCCTCCCTTGCAGTGGGGTGCGTTTGTATTTTGTTTACTTCGCTTCATTTGCCGTGTGCTTAATCTTTCCTCACGGCCATCACAATGCACACGATTACCTATGATGAGGGGGCTATGATGAGGGGGCTAAAAACAACACGAGCTTACAATATTTTTAGGTTAATTTTGGCAGCATGTTTTCTGTGTGTTTGTATATGATGCAAGCCGAAACGCACTCTTAATAAATTCACATGGTGAAGCTTTTTTTGCTGGTATGTAAAATACGCTGTTCATTTTTTGTTCATTTTGTATTTTAAAACTACTATGTGCATCTCCATTGCAGCACTATAGCTAGTCTATTGGCGTTGCTGGGCTTTTGTCCGTGCCTCTGTCACAGGCAGCTGAATTCTATTGTTTTAGGCACGGCCTAACAGCTGACATAAAAAATGCTGAGCTCAGAAGCTGAAGCAATGTAGCGAGCTTAGGGAAAGGCTGGTGGGCTGCGGACTTCATGCATCCCAGACACGGCCAGTGCCTAGTTTTCCTCAGGGGAATTAGCTGGGATTTAATGGAGCAAGTCTACTGGGGACCCACTTGTCTGTTTAATTCAATTCTTTATAAAGATTTGGATCTCAAATGAGGTCCACAGAAAATGAAAGACAAATTACACTTTAATTAAATCCCATTATATCATAAATCTATTGAATAAATACATATTTGAATGAAAACTTTACCCACAATGATTTAAAAACAAATACTGGACATAGTTCCAGAAGGCTGTGGTAGAGAGCTATAAAACAAATAATCCATTTGATATCCGGAAAACTCTCCCTAAAAATAAATTTGTGGATAGTATATATAAAAGTACTCCAAATGAACAAAAGGAACAATCTGCCCCCTAAAAAACACACAGATCTAAATCCAGTTAAATACATACATAAATGTCATTATAATTAAAACATCCAAGGATAAAACCAATTCATAAAAAAATAAGAATAAAACTTGCAATTGAACTTTTCTTTGATTGCCGATGATGGACTACCAGAGATGGGGTTGGTACCGACAGCTGTCACTGGTTTTGAAACAGCCTTAAGCTGCCCAATGTGGTCGGTTCAGCAGAGGTGCCTTATAATCACAGGCCTGCGGTTTAGAGTGTGGATTATAAAGTGAATCTGTGTTACGGCAGATAATAAAAATTACAGTCGAGAAGGACAGGAATTTGACATCCCTTTCTGAAGTAAGCGGGACACCAAGTGTTCGCTAGTCCACCTTCCCATCTGCTTTGATTGCTATTAATAAAATCTTTCACCGAAATTCGAATTTATTGACCAACGTTTTATAATGTATCAATTATCTATTCTTGACAAAATGTATTAGTTGTGATTTTAATTTAGTTCAGCCTATATGTGTTCATTTAGTTCTGTGTTGTGTAACGATGCAGAGTAAATCACCCCTATGCATGCATCCTCAGCAGCAAAGGGAGCTCCCATGATGCTCTTGTATCAAGAGAAGGCGCCTTAAGATTTTACAGGGGGCAGGAGTGACAAGGGCGCTCTGTGATTGGCAGTTGGGCCGTAATCTGTTCTACTGCTTGGAACCCTGACTCTGCCAATCGCTGATTCACAGTTTGCTGCTTCAGCTTTCGAATGCAGAAGAGCCCTCACTAGTGTGAGTGGACGTTTACATCCTGCCAGAGACACGGGAGCTAATTTAACACATTTTTCACTATCAATATCTAAACATAAGCTTATCCACAACAATTTTTCGCCCTAAGGCACCACTCATTGCCTCACACATGATGACATAGGTCAAAAATGACACCATTGATGACATTATATATCACGCACCATTAACATCTGTCATACCATTATTTTGGACAGCCAGGATGTGGATTTTTTTAATACGCTTTAAAGTTAGTTCCATCTGTGCACAAACTGTACCTATTCAATCACCCTATTTATATACTTTCTACTCCATGGCTAAATTCTTATAAGGTCCCATAGTCGAGACCGATTGCATTGCAAACACTTGTTAATACATGCACTTTGAATATATTGTAACCCACATCTCCTTTAGGCCCCTTAATCTCGCTCTGGAATTCCGTGACCTCTTTGACCAGTGCTTAATTTTAGCCGGTGGTTTCTGGTGCTCAGCACCGGCACTGAATCATGAACATCGGAGCTTATAGCGCAAACTCGATCCGAAGGTATTGGACCAAGGAAACGTTCATTTTTGGTAGGCATGGGAGCTCTGTTTTAGGCGGTGCTTACAAGAGAAATGGACTGGTGCACGCTGCCTCCTGACTAGAGCCCCGGCACTTCTTCATTTTTTTATTTTTACAAATTAACCATTGTCTTTGAACCTCATCTGGCAGCACCCCGCTAATTGCCTTGCTGTGTCTGCTGCCACCTCCTACGGTCCCTCAGGCTTTCACCATAGCAGCGCTCCCAAATATGTTTACAGTGGACATGGTTATTGAATATTTAACCAGTGAAGGTCTGCAGAGGGGCAGAAATAAGCAAAAGGCAGCATGGTGGAGGTTTCAAAATAAAATGTGCTTCATTGTTATTTTTAGTACTGCATCTCAAACGCATTAATCACTAATCGCATAATATGTTTTTTCCTGCTCTTTCCTGCACATCTATCGCTTCAGCTGGTAAGAGAGATACTATTTTTTATATTTTCGCTATAGGTTGAGTCATTTTAAACAATAGTTTGTGTGTAATCTAGTTCAATCGTAATGAAGAAGTGACAGGGCTTGATTGAGAGTTTGGTGGACGGAGTACAGTAGAGGGTGGCAGCAGTCCTCTTTATCTTAAAGGAACTACAGACATGAGGTTTCCTTTCAATGTCTAAAAAGATTGGAGGATGGCTGCCACCCATTTCGACTCCCCTTTCAACGGCCATCAATCAACTTTTATAAAGTTTTTGTTTTTCAGAAACAAATTCTCCAAAGATGTGTCTGTTTCCCAAAAAAAAAAAACTAATCGCACCCTGTCTTTGGGAATTTTCTCCCAGTGTTTGGAGTATCATTATTTTTTATTTCTATCTGTCGCTGCCAGGTTTTTACTCATGGTGACGGACAAGAAAAAAAAAAAGTACTACGCCGTTCATTCTAAATTGGGTGGACGGTGGGAGGCCCTTCCTCCGACAACTCCACTCTGTCAGGCCGCCAGAGAACGTTTTCTGTTGACAGAGCCAACAAGGACTCTGCTCACAGAAAACATGAGGTTCAAGTGGCTTTGAACTGAGGTGGGCGGTCTGAGAGTTTGTCGGAGAGGGTACTCCTCAGTAATTATGATGAAGCACCCTGCCTCTCAAACTCTAAATTGGGCCTAAAATGATCAAAAATGTTATTAGTGTCACTATATATAGGGTGCATTAGTATAGTCGCAAAGGGGGGTATATAACTTCTCTACTGCCCTCCTCTGTGTCTCCATGCCCTCCGTAAAATATACATTTCTCACTCTTTCACCCTTTTGACAGTTGTTAGACTTTGTAATTTTCCAAATAAACATTTTGTGTCAGAGCAGCAATCAGTAACTCTTCTCTTCTCTTGCAGTTATGACTTTCACACATATTTCTTACAATCCCTGTTGTCTCGTCGTGAACTTCCATCTGTAATTTATCCGTAAAATGGCCACACCCCATTTTTAACACGCACATGCCCCCTTGCACTTGTGTTATGCTGTCACCTCTCTAATTTCATAGTTTTCCTTTGAGAGCCCTGGCTTATGTATATGGAAGCCCAGCCGGACATCCCACTTGGGCCCTGGATTGTGAACCAGCAATGGACTGCCAGTGGGAACTGGGACCTCTCAAAATGTCACTTCAAAGTTGGGATGTTTTTCCGGGGCACAGCCAGTGGGAACTGGGACCTCCCAAAATGTCACTTCAAAGTTGGGATGTTTTTCCGGGGCACAGCCAGTGGGAACTGGGACCTCCCAAAATGTCACTTCAAAGTTGGGATGTTTTTCTGGGGCACAGCCAGTGGGAACTGGGACCTCTCAAAATGTCACTTCAAAGTTGGGATGTTTTTCCGGGGCACAGCCAGTGGGAACTGGGACCTCCCAAAATGTCACTTCAAAGTTGGGATGTTTTTCTGGGGCACAGCCAGTGGGAACTGGGACCTCTCAAAATGTCACTTCAAAGTTAGGATGTTTTTCCAGGGCACAGCTCATATATGGCGTTATGATACTCTCATATCTTTCACAGCGCAGCTATGATTTCATATATGTTATATGGAAATTCTCATGGGTGATATTGCATTATTGTTTCCTACCTGATGTCTCTATGACATCAGACTCTTCTGTCCACTCACAGCTCAATCACCTAAACAAATTCACACTTACACTCACCCTGTCACTTACAGACACTGTTAGATGAGGAGCAGGTCCATTCGACCCAGGTGGGCGTGGTGCACGTGGGCTGCTAGAGATGTAAAGGATTACAAACCAAACCTGCCATGACAAGGAGGTAGGGAAGGAAGTGGAGGGCATGGAACCTGTACTGAGTTTGCAGAAATACTGTTATCCTCCTGAGTGTAAATAGAAAACTAATTTCTGTGTATAACCTAAATTTGATTGAAGTAACAGTTCTTGAACATATATTGTATAGTAAAGTAATTAGTGTTTTTACTTACTTTTAGGATAGCCTTGGGGTCTAAGAGTGAAGCAGTCCCTGACATCCAGCAAGTAATGGTAAAATCAGGTTATTTTATTGCATCTGTTTAGTTTGAATATTTCACACTTTAAATGGCAATGGAGAAATAAGGATATTTCTCTTATTATGCCTCAACAGGGAAGGTGTATCTCTTTGGCGCAATCTCAGGTCTACCAGCAATGGTAAGTCTGGGAATGCCTCAAAACCCATGAGAGTTGTGTGGGAACACCCATGCAACGCCCATGGAATGCCTTCCCAGGGCACATTAATGCAACGCAGTGATTTGAGCTGCGTTATCCTGGATTTATGAAGCCACTCAGAGCCACAAAAAGTGGCCTTGCATGGCTTCATAAATTGCATTATGGGCTTGCGTCACATATGCAGCATGTTGCGTGTTGCAAAAGCGACGCAAGCCCAGCCATAAATATGCCCCTAGGCTTCTGGTCTTCACTGGGTGTTTGATTTATTGTGCACATATAACAAAAGCCAACGGGGCTTAAAGCTTGGCTCCAGGATCGAAATAGGGGAATGTGATTGGTTAATGGGTCAGAAGGACACACTGAAGGGCAAAAGGTGCTTTTAAGACTTTTTGTTTTTATTGCAGTTATGTATCCCCTTTGTGAAAGAAAAAAAAAAGTTACTGATAATCGTACAGAAAAGGAAACATAAGGGGGAGATTGGTCAGCACTTCCTTCATTTTCATCGTCTATGTCTTAAATTCCATGGGATTGTCAAAGGTTTCTGATTTTCCAGTGGCTATAGTCTTCTTGTGGCCCCGTGGGATTATCTTGTAGAGGCTCAAAAGGATATAAAAACAACCCCGTATCAGTATATATGATACCTATATCTGTGTCTAAGTGCTCAGGTGGATGTAACTGTCAGCGGGGTGTTTTGGGTGTGGGGTTCACACAGTGTGTGGGAGTTTAACTCCCCTTTCCGTGCCCTTGAACACCTTTCCACCACTGTTTTACCAACCCCAGAAGAAAAGTGACCACTTGGCTACTACCACGGTCCTCCTGGGCTGTGGTGTCTCAGATCACCGTATCGTCCTCTCGACGGTACTTCCAGAGTGGTCTCCCTCTTCCCTTCGTTGACCACAGCTTGACTCCTCTGCGTCAGTTGCCTGTGTCTACTGTCTCGTTTCCGCAGGATTTTCCTCAGCGTTTGTCTTGGCTTCCTTCTTCTTGGTTTGGCTCCCGCTGACTTGGTCTACCTTGTCCTGCACCTCTCGGTCCAATACTGTCTTTATATTCCAACTGGCGCTAGTTGTCTCATTTCAGCCTCCGCTCTGCGTGCTTTGTCCTTATTTTATATTATCGCCAGTCACTCTGCTGTGACCTCGCTCGTCTAGTGCGTGGGCAATGGCTGTGTCTGAGTTTGATTCAGCGGCCAGCTTGGGTGGGATCAGATTATCAACTACTGTATTACAGGGATGTTGTGTTCAGCTCGGATAGATTTCCCCCAGCCATATTTCCAAGGGTTCTCAATGGATTGCCGTAAATGAAAGACGCAGAAGGTGGATCGACCAGAGAAGAATTCTTCACCTCCACCAGGCCTCACCACTGACATACAATTGTGTTTAGCTAATCCACACTTGTGAGGAAAGAGCACTGATGAAGAGAACCCCTTCTCAAAAACTGCAATTTTCTGGTCAGGTGGAGGGGTTGCGATTTCCTCCAGCCCTTCTGTAAAAGTCCCTCAGAAGACACTGTGAAGAGTGGAGAGCAGCATTCACACAATAGTAGAGGCCGGCCACTTTTTGATGAAACACTGCGTTCAAGGTGTTACAGTGAAGGACAGGTTTAACTGTAATCGGAAAGCAATTCACAACGCCTGCAGAGTGAATGAAAAGAAGATGATTGACTTTAGACAATTTTGTGAAAATAATATTCGAGGCAAAAACGCATGCTATGAAGTTGTCTCATATTTCGCTTTTTATGTGCAAAATGTTGTTGTTTGGGTCAGCTCTCTTCGTCTACCCAGCACTAAAGATGATATGTTCTGTGTCCTTGTGCTTCATTTTCATGAACTCAAGAAATTAAATGCAATATGAAGCTGCTCCCTTCACTCAGGATGAGAAAGGCTTTATATCCGTAGTGTTCGTCAGTTCTCTATGAAATTCATTCCTACAGCACACATGCAAGACTTCTGAGCTAGCCAGCCATAGAGGTGACAAACCCCGGAGTAGTGTGTCAAACGTCTGTCTAGACATGAGATGCCTTCTACCCTATGATTATTCCTTAGGCTGCTCGAATCTCTAAAATCACAGTCTGTGTCCCTATACATACCCAACATTTGTAGTGACAGACTTTGTATCCCCATTCCAATATCCCAAGCTCATCCATACTCTGAGATGGTAAGCCATAAATATATCTGTCAAGCCCCTAAATCACCAGGTAACAGAGGAGGCATGCTCAATATCTATTTGTCGAGCCTCTGAGCCAACAACATACTTACAATAACAATCTCTCTGTAGTTGGGACGACCCCCAAAAACATCTAGATACTCAGGACCCATGCTCTGTATATCTGCTTTTGTCTACGGAGTCACCCAGCCTTGAACGTGATTGGATTTGTACCTTGCACCATTCACTTGAACGATCAATGGTCTGACTGTGAGTCAATTCCCTGGGTTCACTGAAACTCCATTCATCTGTGCCATCCTGATTGTATTAGGGCCTAGAGACGACATTCTCCACATATCTCTAATAAAAATCCAAGAATTCAAACCTAGCATCAACACCTGCATCTACTCAAGCCCTAAAGGTAATGCATGTATTCTTGAGCCAATCCGCGGAGCTATTGAGCTATGGGTGAGTCAAGCAGTCTCCTTTTTCATCCATGCAGTCCACAAAGTCTGGCCCAGTTCATCCTTAAAGATAATAGGCACAGTTTCCCTGACCTAGTCCCAAGAGCCATCCAGACACAGGCAGGACTAGCTCCTTTTCAAGAAACCAACAAACTCAGGAGTTAACAAACTCATAATCTGTTGTCAGGGCCCATTCAGTTTTATAAATGACAACTTCCATACCTCTTTACCAACCTATTGAGATATCTACACCCAACCAAATCAGCTCTGTTGCCATGTACCAATACCTGAGCCTGTCCCACAACAAGTAATGGTGGTACTGGCAATACTGGTGATGAAGAGTCCGATTTTATTAGGGGTTTTGCAATCAAAAAACCTCAAATTCTGTAAAATACTGGGTTTGCAACTGCTAAAAATCCATACTAGCCCTATTGTGCAATTAATTAAAACTAATTTAGAATCCCAAAACCAGTTTAGAAATCATACCCAAATTGTGATTTGAAATGAGCATGTTAGTAGTGTTCCTTCCAAAATGAGTTTAGTTACCAATATATATCATTTGTTTGCAGCACTAACAATGGTTTCAAATTGTCGATCAGTCATTAAGGCCAAGCTTGTGGTGGTAAGTGATTAGCAAAAGGGAAAGGGTCCCCACCTTTAGGAAAACTTATGTTTTTTAAAGGCAGTCCCATCCCATTATGGAACACAGGATATTTATTTTTCAAACAACTTTCACATTTTGGAAAAAAATCACCATTATGTTGGTCTAGTGTCCCATGCAGTCCACCATCCCTCTGATTGTAGCCAATCACAGTGGGTTGCAAATTCTGACCTACCTAATGAATAAGAATTAGGTAAGTTATCCTGTGACCCCCTGTGATTTGTTATTTTGTGATCCAGCCTATTAGTGCATAGGTTGGTTCACAAAATTAAATGGTGGTCACAAGAATTCAATATGTAATTGAGACTGATTTTTGCACCTAGTTTCAAAGAACATCTGGCGATAATTTACTAAACCATGCCTTCATGGTCCTGCACTGATGTTGATTCAGGGACGGTTGTTAAAGATAGGAGTAATGGAATATCTACCAAGAAGACAAAGTTCTCCTGACCACCTACCCCTGCCTTCTAATGCCTCATTTAGAATGAGGGGAAAGTCAGTGTTCCAGATGGCAGAGTTGCTTTTGGATCTACCTTGTGACATCATAGCCTTGGAAATGCCACAGAGAAAGATTTTCCAATTAAAGTCGCTCTTCTCATGATATTTCCACTAGTGCTCATTCTTTTCTGTTCTGCACCACTGGGTAAACCATGATAGTCATGGACACAAAAAAACATTAAATATCCGTCTGACTAGCAGGAAAAAAACAACACTTGGGGGGGATAATAATTAAGTTACTTTTGTACATGAACTCCCACTTTGAGAGTCTGTATCGTGGAATAACATAAGAGATAACAGGTCCATCATGTCAAAATTGCATGGTGGATCTGCCATTACAGATTATTATTTTTTTCCTTGAAAGGGCCCTTGTTATGTAAATGAGAGCCATTTCTCTTGCAGGAGATATATGTGTTAATAATATGTGGCACTGCCTCATATGAGGTGACAGAGGTGCGGCAGGCCTGCAGCCTGTGCTTAAATGAACACCTAAGTTTCTAAATCTTGAAAGGGGTTGATGGGGAACTATCGCCAACATTAGTTACTAAAACCTACATTTATAGTACGGCCTTTGCTGGGGATTGACATTCAGCAACTGGCACTGGGACGTGGGACAGTGACTGAGTAACTAGGATCAGTACTGATTGCGTTGGCAATCAAATTAATTCAGTTATTAGTTTGTGCACTAGCAGAAAGTGCAACAATAATGAAAGTGGACAAACCTAGTTATACCCCGGCACTCTAGATATCAAATCTTTTCTCATGTGCAACCTTAATAAGCTGTCTTCACAAAACCATGTAATCAATATATCACTGGTCAAACAACAAAGACAGGTAGTTATTTTCTTTACTTTTGAGACGAGTTTGGAGGTACAGGTAGTAGGGTACATTTTCTACCCCTAGTGGCACCATAAATAATTGTTCTACTGTCTGGGATAAATATGAGAATTAACCATATTTGTGACTGCCCAGTCTGATTGTATACCTTTCTGAAGTGCGACTCTCTAAAAAACACTACTACCGACTTTTGTATTGTAACCCAATAATGAAAGTGGGACTAATTCCCAACAGTCTTTGCACATAAAAGTGCAAGCTAGTGGTACCAAAAACACATGTTTGATTCCAAAGTCGGCATCATAATTTCCAAAATCATAAAGATGTCATTTTAAAGTTATATTAAACTACAAATACAATAGTGATAACACAGCTTGTAAGTTTAGTGCTTGGGGCAAGAAAGGGAGACAATCAAGAGTTTTGCACTTGCACGGATCAGGCACAAACTGCAATATTTATGAACATTGACAAACGTTGAGGATCATTATCACTGTGAAGAAACTTGTGAAGTTGGTCCTGAAAATACAGCAAAGTCATGTTGACTGAGTGAAAATAGGTAGGGAGAACCCCCAAATTTCACAAGAAATGTGAGATGATGTTTCTCACAGAAAAAAATGTCCTCTTTGTAGAGTAAAACTATGCAAATCTGCATTTCCAACTGACATTGACCCCGCCAACCCAAGGGAACTCCATTTTTTTTTTTTTTTTTTTTTTTATTAGCCAAAAGAGAAAAACAGTAAAACAAATTACAGAACATAACATGGGATCAGAAAATCAAGACTGGATAAGCAAATATAAAATATAAAAACAAAAATCATCGATAGCTCTTTAGTCCCATTGGAGGCAGTACCAAATTCGTTCTGTTCTGATCTGATCTGAGAGGGGAGGCCTTAGCTAGGGCAATCTCCAATTCATATACCCCTCTTACCAACTGTCAAAACTCCGCAAGCGTTGGGGGTTTAGGCTCAATCCAGACCCTGGCAATGCATAATCGATAACAAGCCATAATAATAGAGAATAAAGCTGCTGATATTAAACCTGGATCATCTATAAGCCCCAAAAGTATCTCTTTCTCCGAAATAACAATATTAGCAATCCGTGACCAAAAGGCAGAGAGTGATGGACAGGTAATGAACATATGTCTAACATCAGCAGCATACAATGAACATTTAGGGCAGAAGGTTTTAGGTGTCATATTGAGCGTAGTCCATTTATAAATGATTTCAGGCGTATAGTACAAAAGAAATAACATCCGATGTTGCTGAAGTTTTAAGTTAATAGACGTAACAGAGGTGTTAATGATCGATAATGACCTGAACAGATCAGTTGTAGTAATGCTAATTCCAAAATAGCAATTTAGTTTCTCTACAGCCTGGACAGCGTCATCTACTGCACCTATAGTTAAATATTTATAAATTTTTCCTATACAGCCCCTGCCCCGAAATAATAAGAGTGAGCTTACAGATTCCCCCAACGTATTAACGCTCACTAAACCTTCCCCATTAATAAAAAAGTCTCTAATTTGCAAAAATTTAAAGAAAGAGTGGTTGGGAACCCCAAATTTTTCTCTAAGGGAAGAGAATGACCTAAATCCATCCTGGTCGTACAGTTGCCCTAACTGTAGTACACCGCAGTGTTGCCAGATCTTCCAAGCAGGATCACCAAATAAGACCCCCAACCTAGGATTCCCAGTTAAATAAGTACTAGCATGCAAATCGGGGATGTTATACTGCTTTGAAATGTCCCGCCATATCCAAGCAGCGTGTCTCAAAATCTTGAAACGAACGCGTTTGAAGTAATTCGGGTCTGTCATCTGAGCAAGTACAAACCTATACTCCGACCCACATGTTAACTGATATGAAATCCACTTTTGAGACGTACCAAAACCTTCCATCAGGCTCTGCAAACGCGTAGCAAAAGCAGCCCAAAAACATAGTTTGAAATCCGGTAATCCGAAACCACCCCTCTCGTATGGGAGTTTAAGAAATTTAATAGTCCGCCTGGCCCTTTTATACCCCCAAATAAAGCTGCCTATAATGCCATCCAGTCTTTTAAAAAATGAAAATGGAACCCGCAGGGGAATACTCCTAAACAAATACAAAAACTTTGGAAGGACATTCATTTTAATAACAGTACAGCGCCCCCAAATAGTTAGAGGCAATTGGTGCCACCTGCGTAGGTCCGTAGCCACTTTCTTAAATAGTGGTTCGTAATTAATCTTCACTATTTCTTCCGTATGGCTATTGAGGCTAACTCCTAGATAAGTAGCCTTTTGGGTAACGCCCAGAATAGGTGGACAATGGGTAAGTTCAATATTAGTAATTGTTTGAGTTTTACTAGTATTGAGCTTATACCCAGAGATTGATCCAAAACGCTGTGCTTCTGAAACAATCTCCCCCATCGCTTGGACCGGGTCTGTTGTAAAAACAGCTATATCGTCCGCGTAAGCAGTTATTTTAATATGAACTTGGTTATAGGAGACGGGGCTAATCCGCTGATTCCGTAGCAAATGACAGATGAAAGGTTCAATATATAATGCAAAAAGTAAAGGAGAAAGGGGACACCCCTGTCGGGTGCCCCTCTGAATAGAAAATGGATCCGAAGTCAGACCGTTAAGCCTAATAACAGCCTGCGAGTTTGCATACATTTTCTGGATAGCCAAAACAAACTTGCAACCGATCCCTACTTCCACCATTATGGCCCAAAGTGCCCCCCAAGTAACTCGGTCGAAGGCCTTCTCGGCATCCAACATTAAGATCGCTACTTTGCCACCCAAGCATTGGGCAGCATCAAACACAGCTATGGCAGTATTAATGTGGATTGTAGTATCCCGCCCTGGGACGAAACCGTGCTGTTGATCCGACACTATTAGCTTTATAAATGGGGCGAGTCGGGAGGACAAGATCTTGGAAAAGATTTTTATGTCGTGATTAATGAGTGATATTGGGCGATAAGAGCCTCTCTCATCTTGAGGCTTCCCTTTTTTAAGAAACACAATTATATTAGTCTGTTTCCAAGACGGGGGAGCGTCTCTGCCGTTTAGAATATCGTTTACCATCTTTAAAAAAACGGGCCCAGAATACTTAAGAAAGTTCTGTAAAACTCCAACGGTAAAGCATCCCCCCCAACAGCTTTCCCTAAGGGTAAAGCCTTAGTTGCTTTCAAGATTTCAGCTCCGTCCACATCCCTGTCCATTGATAGAGTAGTAAGAGAGTTTAATGCATTCAAACCGCTCTCCTGTAAGTAAGCTGCTAGCCCAAAATGATCGCATGTTGTATCATCCCTATATAAATCTATATAAAATTGCCTAAATTGCTCCAAAATCTCTACAGGTTGGTGATATATTCGGTCATCCTCCCCGGTGATACTCTTAATTTGCGTATGGGCCCTAGAATCCGCAAGCTGATAGGCTAACACCCGTCCAATCCTCTCTCCATATTCATATTGTCTTAATCTAGATTCATGATACTGACTGGCCACCTTCTCCCTTAGCTCACGAATGATCTTAGCTCTCGCTATTACAAGTTGCTGGTGGATGTCAACTTCTCGAGAATCTCTATTTAATACTGCTTTAATGTGTCGCTGTTCTAATCCCAAGCACTCCCTTCGCCCGGCTGCTGCAAGCAGTACTCTAACCTGGTTTTGACGAAATAAATACTGTTGGGTAATGCCCCTGATGTATGCCTTAAGACTATCCCAAACCATAGACCATGAAGCAGTGTGGGCATTAGTGTCTATAAAATCCACTAATTGTCCTTGCATACGCTGAATATAGTCATGATTTTTAAGCAGAGTTTTGGGAAATGTAAAACCCCTCGCCGCCCGCAGTGTTGTTAATCCAAGAAATATTGAAACCAATAGAGGGTTGTGGTCCGACGTGATTTTTTGACAAACCTCGATATTAGAGTCTGCTAAGCGAGCTTGGTTGACAAACACCATATCTATCCTAGAATATTGGCGATGTGGTTGCGAGAAATATGTAAAACCATTAACTAATGGATAAACCTCCCGCCATAGGTCGACCAACTGGTGTATTCGCAATAGATCTTTAATAGCCGCCCTAGTAGATACCATTCTAACCCGACCCATGACATTTGAGGAATCTAATTTCTGATCTAAAACACAATTAAAGTCTCCCATGAGTATAAGTTCACCATCCCAGCCCAACAGCTCTGAATTTAAAAAAGAAATGTCCTTAGAACAATCGCTATTCGGACCATAAACCACACAGATTGTAAGTTTGTGTCCGTAGGCCAAAAGTTGAGCGATGACCCATCTACCCCTGTTATCGCTTAGTGAACGTAGTAACGTAAATTTAGTAGTTTGTGCTTGCAAAAGAGCAACGCCACGTATTGAAACAGTCTGGGAGGTGCATGTTATCAGCTCAAATCCCATTTGCTTAAAAAAATTACTATCCTTGAATGCCAGATGAGTCTCTGTTAGACCAACAATATGTGGTTGATATGCTTTTAGTTCCTCCGAAACTAATCGTCGTTTAATAGAAGAGTTCAGACCAGCCACATTCCAACACATTATACGAACTCTAGACATTTTCTTCCAGATATTACACTTAAACACAGCCCCTCCAATCCACAATCTTGTCCTAAAACGAAAGATCCATTGTAGCTTGTAACACTCTTTTTAACACTCTTTTGGCTTTTTTCAACTTTTACCCCCCTACCCCTACCCCACCCCCCTACCCCTACCTGTGCCCCCCCACAGCCCTGTGTCTACGGAACAGAATCACCCCCTTTCCCAGCTGTCAATAAGACAGCAACACACCAAGGTACACCCCCTCAGAAAGCGCCCCCCTCCTCCGACCACCAATGGCTAATAAGTACAACAAAATACAGGTGCATTACAAAGCCCCGCCTAACCGTACCAAATAAATCACAGCACATAGATTATTCGTCTCCAAACGGAACGTGAATATGCATGGACGTACAAAAGCCATTATATGCTCCCCATTATATGCTCCCCCTGTCATTTCTTTGGTAATTGCTGCCATTTAGATAGGCTAATCTTAGCCTCTTGTTCATTAAAGAAGATGTGTGGACGCCCGTCTTTGATCACCTTGAGACGGGCAGGGTCTTGTAGAAACACAGATGCACTGATAGCCTTAAAAGGATCCATAAGCTGCCTTAGCTGCCACCTTCTGTCCATAGTATGTTTACATAGATCAGAACGAACAAAAATAGACATTGAGTCATATTGTACTGGGGCCGTAGGTCGAGCTTTAAAGAAGATGGCTTGTCTCAATAAAAAGTTCCCAATACACACCAATATTGGTCGAGGAAATGTTGAGGATCTAGAGGGGTTAGCCACTAGGGGGAGCCGATGCGCTCTTTGAATTTGCGTGTCCATATCCCAGTCAGCAAGATCAGAAAATGCTTTAGAGAAAAGATTAACAATAAACCCCCGAGCATCAGCGCCCTCCCTTCCTTCAGGTACCCCAAAGACCCTCAGATTCTGACGTCTTTGCCGATTTTCTAAATCCTCGACCTTAGATTGCATAGTGATCATCAGCTGGTCTTGAACCTTAATTGAGGCACAGGCAGCAGCATTGGCCTCCTCCACTTCGGCAACCCGCTGTTGAAGGTCTAAGACTTCAATACCAAGATTTGAGACCTTTGTAGCAACCTCCTCCAGAGCAGATTTAATCTCCTGTCTATCCGTTCTGGCCTGAAGAAAATAATGCTGTGTCTCCTCGTGTTGGGTTGCCAGTACTGAGAGTACTGTAGATAAAGTGGGTTCCAATTGCAAAGCTATTTTGGGGTTCAAAACTTCGCTACTACATTTCTTAGCTGACTCAGCTGCCGCTGCCGAACCCACAGATGTCGGAGATGCCAGACCCAGAGTCCAAGAGTTTGAGGAGAGCTCCTGATCCCCTACTATACTAGTTAGATCTTCCCTTTCTGGTATTTTATCTATAGATGAGACCGGGGTTGTTACAAAGGGGATTTGGGTAATAGGACTTACAAAGGTCTCTGTACTTTCCAAATTTATAGGAGGTGTTACACCATCAGCCACAGTGTCTCTGGTTTGAACTATCGGGACTTGGCCTTCACCCACCACTATCGGTAGCTCTGCGGGGGTAACAGGAGCAGATCTAGGTCTCTCAGACCGTGTTGCCGGGCCTATTATTGAATTGCCCAGACCGGCAGGTAAACCAATATTAGATAATCGAGCAACCATAGTTTTCACTTCGCCTTTTGTGGACACCCATTTACGTAGCGGGCTTGCTCCCAAATCCTTCTTTAAGAAGTTATTAACAACCGGTCTTGTAGAGCCTTTGCCCCAATGGCAGCACCAGCTACTTGTGTCTTCCCGTGGCCACGGCCCTTTCCACCTCTACTGCCACCCCCACAGGCTTTAGCGCCTTTAGTTTTAGAAATTTTCGACTGGCCCGCTAGGGCCTGTGGCTCTACCTGCTCTGACTGCTCAGATTCTACAACACAGTCCAAAATAATGTCATGAGGTGGAGATAGGCCTGGAGATAGGCCTGCATCCTCAGCGCTCCCGAGCAGTAAGCCATCAGTTTCTGAGGGGTGGTCAGTATTAGGTAATCGTACAAGTATACCAACTTTCCCAGCTTTCCCAACCTCATCCGTGTCCTTAGCCATCCCGCACTCAACTGCAGCATTAAGTGCCTCGGCTATGGGAAAACCCGGAGTGGAGGTTTCTGAACCAATAGCCTGGAAAAGAACAGAAGCTTGTCCAGATTTCAGAAGATTCATAATGGGTTTACCGAGGTTGCTTGTATTAATATTTGGTGACGAGCTCGCATAGACGCTCCCGCTGCCGCGGCCCCCCCTGTCTCGGCTGAGTACCTGGATAGGGCTATGCTGGATATTGCTGCTTACTGCCATTAGCTCCTCCTCGTCGTTGTCCTCCGTAGCAGCTACTTGTGGAGCCTCTGATTCTCCACCGTGCTCGGCCCGGACTCGTCGGGTGCTCCGAGGAGGGGCCATCCCGGTATCACGAAGTTGCTCCCCTCGCGCTATGCTGCAGAGCGTCTTTACAGAGCCGGAGCCTGAACGCCACCTCGCGCTGCGAGCGCCGAAAACAGAGCTGCTGACTTGCGTAAGGCGGCACATCAGGTGAGTGCCTTACAGCCTCGAAATCCTCGAAATCCTTCCCGCTCCTTCCCGTTTTTTTGCTGATAATATATTAGTGAAGTTTCACGTTCCTCAGGTCTTTAATCCGTCTTAATCCGTTTTGTAAGGCAGAACCGTAGCCATCGGTCAATGGTCAGAGCAGCAGGAGGAGAGCTCTAGGAGGCGTCCTTCGGCGGTGAAACAACGTCCGCCATCTTCCTTTCCTTCCAACTTTAGCGTTGCTCACCACCCCCACGGACAATCTTCAGCAATAACAGTGGTTCCTGTCAATGGTGCAAAAATGAAACAGACAAGACGACGGCCAAACATCAAACCTTTACACAGGTTTTAATTTTTCAAAAACAAACTCTCAAAGTGGGAATTTGTTTTTGAAAAAATGAAAAGCCATTGCCACAATAATCATTATTTTTGTATTCTTTACTGTAACCTGGGACACACAGCAGGAAAAACGCCATCCCATCACCCACCCTAAATTGGACGGGAGGCCGGGTGGTTAACCTGTGACGGCCAGGACTCTGTGGGGTCCTCGAAGGATTATGTCGACAATGAAGGACCAGTTGGGTCTGTCGACAACATGCTTTCAGTCAGCCTGCCCCTAAATCGGGCAGGCAGACTGAGGGTTTGGGGGAGGGGGTACTATGCTGTGACAAAATAGCCTTCCTGACAAACTCTAAATCATGGCTTATTTCATATTGCTTCAGATCCCAGGGAATCAGCTCCTACCACAAGTTCATTGAACTGCCAAAGTACATACTTTTTTAGCATTTGATTTTCAGTAGAGTTGTATTAATGCAAAAGCTTCACAGTTAACACAACTATGAGAGCTTTCTGTCTCCTATGCACTAGGAAGAATTACATATGTTGGAACTGTTGAGAGGGAAACATGCTTTTCAGGCCTGGGCGCTGCATGTTTGGTATACTTTTGAGAATTTAAGGCCTCCCCAATCTTTGTGGAAAATTTCACTTGAGGGTATATGGCAGTGCTAATACTGTTGAGAGACCATGCTGTCCTGGACTTGAGTCCTCAGTAGCTTTTGGCCAAACACTGGGTTCGTGTGGTTTCACGATGTATTCACGCATGCTTTTACAATGCATGCCTTTACAACGTGGGGAAATACTAAGCATTCCAATACAAAGCTAGTCGTTACAACGATTTGCCTTAGGGAAGCACTGGACTTTGGAATAGTACAATTTACTATTCCAACTCCAGTCTGTGCAACAGTAGGGAAGGTGTTGGATTCAAAATCCAACAATGCGTTTCCTAAAGCAAGTCGTTGTAATGGAACGCTTGGTAACAATGCGTTCATTGTAGTGCCTGCGTTGTAATGGCAATGCGTAATTCTGTCCGTGTTGTAAAGGCTGTTTCCCATTGAGCAGAGCTTGCTGAGTGATGCATCCTTGCAGTGCTTAATTTGAGCAGGTGGTTGCCGGCGGGGGCACCAAAACATAGTGATGGGGACCGGCACTTATTTTTCTGCATCAGATATTTACAGAATGAAAGAGCAGGAAAACACACAGATTGGAAAGACAGAGGAAGAGAAAGGTGGCAAAACCTTTAAATGGGGTGAAAGCCGGAACTTACAAGAGTGAGATGAAGAGGCATAGAATGTCTGGTAGTTAATTAAAGAGGCAAGAGGTGTTTTTAAGACTAAAAGTCTTGGTATTCAGTGTGCCAAGATCTTCTGAACAGAGCTTTGGACACCGGCACTCTTACTTTCATAAATTAAGCACTGTATTCTTGTCGAGGAGTGGTTCTTTTGTTGCAGATTTATAAAGCGCGAAATCGACCCAAAGGTATTGGAGCACTTTACATGAGCACCAGTTAAGTTATAGACGGACACATTTCTTTTTTGGTTGTGGTAGGCACGGGGAGATTAACTGATTTGCCTAGAATCACAGGATGTTGAGTCGACCCCGAGGCTCGAACCCTGGTTTCCCAGCTCCAAAGTCGGCAGTCTAGCCGTGAGACCACATCCTCTCTCTGCCTTATGGGAACAGGGCCATTAACAGTTGCGGTGTCTAGGTGCTGAAATCAATTAATTATATTTTACTGTAAGAACCACATTTACCAATATGGTGGCCTTTGTGATTTATTTCACACTCAATTCTTTGTTTGGAAAACAGTTACAAACATTTATCGCATGTCTTTTTTGAAGGGCAACCTTTTTTTCCTGTTTTTTTCCCATATAAACATTTTACAATGGTGATTGAACATACTCAAACAATAATATTTACAAGATAAAACAATACAATTGTGAAAAAGACAAGTCCTTCACAATTTATTGGGTTCTCCTCAGGACCGGGACTGGGTCAGTGCTGAAAAAATGTGACATAAAACATAGTTTTAGAATTTTACTCTAATCCCCATTTAATACCCTACAAAGTCGTAATTACTGGGGGCTGTACTTTTCTCATTGATGCTGACAAATGGAGAACCAAAGAATCTGTGAAGGTTTCGAAACGCATTGACCCCGCTGGTTGGGGGAAGATAATTATTTAATTCAAACATTAGAAGTTAGGAAATACGGCAAACAGCCTGTTCCTTTAACACCAACCCCCCACTAGCTTATACCGGCAGGATGCATAGTGTGATTGATTTAAAAATGTGTAATCCACCAGGTGTCTTGCTCTTACATTGAAGGACTGGTCTTTTTCACATTTGTATTGTTTTTTCTTGTAAATATTATTGTTTGAGTATGTTCAATCACCATTGTAAAATGTTTATATGGGAAAAAAAGAAAAAAAGGTTGCCCATCAAAAAAGACATGCGATAAATGTGTGTAACTGTTTTCCAAACAGAGAACTGAGTGTGAAATAAATCACGAAGGCCACCATATTGGTAAATGTGGTTCTTACAGTAAAAAATAATTAATTGATTTCAGCGCCTAGACTCCGCAACTGTTGATAGTTTTGTAAAAGAGGCTCAGCCTAGGTGCCACGAACGAGCCAACCCCCCCACTCTTATAAATATTAGGGGAACAAGAAGCATAGTCTGAAAGCAAGTGGAGCATGTGTCATGGCAAGCAGCAAGTCTCATTGGGTGCCGAGCAGCAGCAAAGCTTAGAAAGCTCAGCAAACCTTTTGGGCCTTGGAAGCAATGATGGGGGTAGTAACTGCTGTGGGGGAGGAGTTCCACTGGAATTCCTGCTGAAAAGTAGGAATTCATTGTGTAGTATTCATGAGATTTTTGTACTCACGATAGAGGTACTGCTCTAACAGTGTCTATATCTCTCACAGGGAAAATATGGAGTGGGGCTGGATTATACCTTACAAGATGTAATTGTTTGTGGGCATCAGCATCGCTTTTGAGAAGGCTCCTCCTCCTCAGACAGTGAGTACATTCCCTTGGGAACTAGCATTCCATACTGCTCATAGTCTCTCTGGCTCCATGATTACAGTTGCACACATCCCATAGCCCCAGAATAGAATATGCATCTCTTCAAGCCAGGAAGAGGCTGTTGCGGGGCCCTGTGGGTTTTGGCAAAGATTGGACACAGTATGTGGGGGATGGGCAGGTAGCACATTACTTGTTTAAGATGAGACCAGTGGCCATGCCCTTGGCCACTTCTTTAGTGTTCGTGTTTCATTTTGCAGGAATGCTCAAAGTGGCTTATATCAAGAAGGTGAACGCTGTCCAAACGTTTATCCATAATCACAGTGGGTACAGTGCCTTCTGGCCTCCCTCGCACAATGTGTGGCTTCTGTCATTATTGGAACGCCTCAATTTCCTACGACTGTGAGAAATTGTATGCATGTGCCTGAGGGGATAAGATCTCAGTATTGTGGAGTATGTGTTTGAGTGGACCCGGGATTGTGGCTTTCTCTAGAACACATATGTAAACCAGAGTGCTGCTCTTTGACCACCCTTAATATGAAAGGCTGGCATAGTTCAGATTGTTGTGTAGCTAGATTTGACCCACAAACCCTACAAATTACAAATAGGAGACCTAGGAGTGTCCCTCACTTGATCAAGTGCAATCTAGTATCTAAGCTTGTGACAAAGTGAAGTTTTCTGTGCCCATCCCTCATACCATGTATTTAGCTCAGGAATATGAGCTGCATCCCAAGCAACTGTCTGTGACAGGCTAAGACATGCCTGGAGTCAATTTACAACCCTTGGGAGTATCATGGGGTTTCTACTATCAATTTAGATTTTAAACACTGCATATAATGAGGATACATGTGCGCAGCTAAAAAGGCATACGGATTAGGCTGGCTCCTTAAAAATTTGCAATTGCAGGTCAGCATCTGAATGGCTTGTTAACTTGGTATTGTCTGCTATAACCTGGACATGCAAGCTGTTGTTTGAGACCAGGTTATCGATTCATCAGTGAAGCTTTGTGCATGAGCATGAGCACAGAGGAAGCAGTGAACCACGGGAAGGACTCTGTTGATCACTTCTTGTAGAACCAAGCATAGGCTTTGTGGCTAGGAAGTCTACTATTGCAGCGAGCAGAATAGAGAGATAGACTACTAGCAATGTTGAGAACCTACCTTAACTCAGTTCTAGAAATGACAACCAATGACAAGCGCATGTGCATCACCAGAGTGCAACTGCTCCCCATCACCAGAGTGCAACGGGGAACAACCTTTACAACGCAACTTTTACAACGCACTACCATTACAACGAAACTTTTACAACACAAGTGGATTTACAACGCATGCCATTACAACTCAAGTCTTTACATCGACTTGCGCTAGATGGCGTGCTAACATTACAAATAGTGTAGTTTACTATCCCAACACCTTCCCTACTGTTAAGTGGACTGGAGTTGGAATAGTAAATTACACTTTTCTAATGTTAGAACGCCATCTAGCGCAAGTCGATGTAAAGACTTGCGTTGTAATGGCATAGCGTTGTAAATCCACTTGCGTTGTAAAAGTTTCGTTGTAACAGCATGCGTTGTAACAGCACGCGTTGTAACGTCATACATCCGAGTGCAACTGCTCCCCAGCATATCTTAGTCTACTGCATAGTGAAGACCACAATCAAAGCATCATCTGTGCATGTTTTTATTAGGAGAGAATATTTTTATGCTCTGACATTCTAGAGGCCATGACCATCGAGAAGAGATGAAGGGGCATATTTACAAGCTCCTATTGCCACCACGTCACTTTCAGTGACGCTGAGGTGGCTATAGGGGCTTCGCCTTATTTTCAAGGCAGAAAAGAAATTGCACTCCAGCACACACAGTCCAGTTTATGGCGGTAAGCCTCTTCTTGATAAAGTTATGATGAAATGATCAGATCCAGTCCACAAGAGTCAGAGTCTTCCTCAATGTTTTTACTTGAAGATAAATTCTCATACAATATGGTGCAGATTCCGATCTTGGAAAAAACGGGTACGAACCGTCGGTCGGAGGGTTTTCTCCGTCCGACTCGTACCCGGTAAAAAAACATTACAAACATGGAAGTACGATTCGCACGGAAACACCATTTCCGTACGAATCGTAAAAAACACCGACCGACGAAAATATACATACAAATGTGATCCGGGAAAGCGCCGACGTGACATCGGGACGCAGTCAGGCTCCGTTTCACGAACAAGGAAGTACGATTCGAACCGACACCAGTCCGGACGGCAATATTTTTACGGCACCCAAAAAGTGCCGGAAAAGCGAAGTACGGCGCGATGCGAGTGGAATTGGGGGCCCAGTACGCGCCGAACCCCCCCCAGACCCCGCGGATGTACGTGCCGTACCCCCACCCGTGTATGTACGAGTCGTACTCCCACCCGTGTATGTACACCCGTGTATGTACGAGTCGTACCCCCACCCGTGTATGTACGGTGCGTACCCCCAGCGCTACGTGCTGGGGGTACGCACCGTACATACACGGGTGGGGGTACGACTCGTACATTCACGGGTGTACATACACGGGTGTACATACACGGGTGGGGGTTCGACTCGTACATACACTGGTGTACATACACGGGTGGGGGTACGGTGCGTACTTACATGCGGGGGCTGGGGGGGGGTTCGGCGCGTATGCGGGCACATGTCTTCATGGTTGCTATGGGAGTTCGGTCCGGACGGTGTTTTTTCCATACGGTTGTAACATCGGACGCACGGGACGGATCGTACTTGCGCGCTCGGACTTCACTTTTCACATTTGTACGTAAAATCACCGGGGATGTGTCGGACACGTTTTCCAACCCGAGGACGTGTGGGGGAATTTTCCCAATGCGATTCGTATGGACTTTTTCCCAATCGAATCGTACTTGCCAGTTTGTACGGTACTTGTACGATTCGTACGGGAAAAAATCCGGATACGATTCGTACGGGGAAATTTTTTCCAGGATCGGAATCGGCACCTATGTGTCCAAAACAATGCAGCCGACAAGTGTTTCATCCTACTGGACTTTTTCAATTTAAAAAGAAAAGGTCCAAACTATTTCTAGACTCCCTTCCGGAACGATGTATGAAAAACAGTTGTCCTAATAGTGGACTAACTCATAAAATGGAATCCCCAGTACGTGTAATATTCTGGAGATCCAGGGGAAGTGTGTTGCGTGATCTTGATAAGTCCGCCGCTCCGCCCTGTCTGGGGTACGATGAATGCTGAAAAGGTGTGGCTGATTTGCACCTAAGATGGCACGATAGCACCACCACATGCTGAAATTTGAGACATTTGTGCGCATATGTACAAGCCCCTATCGCCATGGGAACGTCACTTTTAGTGACGTTTCTGTAGCGATAGGGGCTTTGCCTTAATTACAAGGCTTTATTGAGCGATCTGATTGTGTCTGAGTTTCTGAGTTCCTACATTTACATTCCACTCAAAGAGTCCTTGATGCCCTCTGTGGGACTAAGCCCAAGAAGGAGGATATTTTGTATTTCATTGAGCTATAGTGTATCACCTACATTTGAATGCAGTGATAACAGACATTGCTGCACATTCAATACTTCAGGGAAGGTTTTCCAACACATTTAGAGGCTTCCATTGTAGACTGGAATGTTTACAATGCACAAAAATGGTGGACATCCTTATGTGGGACAGGAATGGTAAACTGTGATCACTAAGGTACTGAGAGCAAGTTATAGAGTCAGTCCAGTCAAGTATGCCGGACTGCATGAATCAGAATTGAAATCTGCATTTTGGAAGTGGAGAGTACCCAGTTGTGACCAGTTATTGGACTGAAGAGAAGACAGAGCTTTCATGTCCATTCCTGTCTACTGCATATGTTTCTACTGTCCCAAGTTGGAGCCTAGACCCTGATTTCAAATGCCTGACTAGATAACATCATACTTGTGTTCCAAAGGTTTTTTTCCTAAACATATTTTATTGTGTTTTGAACAAATTACAATAGCTGTGTAGTTGTTCTCACATTTCATCCACTTTAATGCCCTCCGCATCAGTAAATCAGGTTTGAATGTTACTATTATAAGCGTCATAGGCATCACAGGATGGCATTTACACTACAAAATGTCACTACAGTTCTACTATCCAGTCAGTGTATGTTCCATGCCCTGACATTGCTTACAGCCAGCACTGACACTTTCATTATGAGCCCTAACTAACCACTATAGTTCTAAAGAATTTCAAACAAAAAGGTCACAAGAAATAAGCCAAAAAAGTGAGTAGAAACAAGAAGTCCTCAGGATAAAACAGAACCTCAGCCCACGTGGCGGACAGTGCAAGTCCTGTAAGAAGTGAGCCTTGATAGTCCTACATGTTTGTGCTTACGATGGAGATGCAGAGATCAGGGACACCTAATGATTGTTGAGAGTATCGTGGAGTTAAGGTACGCCCAGAATTGCACTGAGCGACAAGCGAGGCTGAATCCTCCCAGAGAGGGTTAGATCTGTGGCAGGCTGATACAGAAACAAGCATTTGCAATGCAATAGGACTCGCATTTACGCAAGACCTATTGCATTGCATCACGGACAACGGGGGGGAGCACGGACAACGGGAGTGCTGGCGGGGGTAAGGGGGAGAAGGGGGCGAGAAGGCAGTACAAAGTCGTGATCACAGTCTAAATAACACGTACCATACAGTGTAACACTCGAATTAAAGGGGCCAGTAGCCATTGGTGGGTACAAATGACGACATCGCCATAATAAGGAGGGACTAACAAGCCTCATAATCAATCGGAAGGCAGCATTTACGAAAGACAATGACACGAGCCAATTAAAACATGGGCAGAGAGTGGGCGGAGCTTCCACCCCATACTCCATTACTGCATGCCTCGCAAAGCGAGCAGCGCATGCGCACTGCCGCTATAAATTCGACCTAAAAAAGGGGTCAGCTAGAACGTGATACAGTGCCATTCTCACAGAATTGAGCAAAAAAGCCATATACTGTGAAGAGCACTAATAAAACATTCTAATACTTTCACGGTGCCCCAAGCTAAGCTGACCTTCTCAGTGGGTATCGTTGTTCACTCGCTGCAGGAAATGATTGAGATAGTAGTGCCAAAAATTCCATAAGAGAGCTAAAAAATCATAGGTGATCCAGTCAGTTTGAAAAATGCAGTGCAATTCGACCTTAATATTTTTCATAACTTCTTTCTTCATTTTTGCATTTCCCTCAGTCCCCTTTTTCCATCCAGCTCCTTCCAAGGAAATCCTTAGACACACTTCTTAATTGAGAATGTCCCTGATAGGGATCGGGTGGTAAAAATATACAAATTGGACAATGGCTGGCTAGTCGATTTGACAGCCTCAAACAGCAGTACTATTGCTCTATATAGGGGTACATTAGAGGTTCAGAGAACAGACTTGTTACACTAACGTTACAGGCGAGGATATCGAAAGCAATAATGATTATCAGTGAAATATCAGAATGTACATATTATTTCCCCAAGAAAGGGCTTACCTGTTTATAAAGAATGTATGCATTTTACTACCACATACAAACTTTTCACTCGATAAAACGAATTTACACAAAACAAAATCCTACCATTTTCAGGAAATATTGCTCCTTTTTATTGACTTTTGGTGGCCCTTTGTCAGATTATCATGTTGATCATGTTCGAGAGCCAAACATGGATAGATTTTGCCTTGAATGCTGATACCTCAACATCCTGTGCTGTGTATGCCCATCATGAGCCAGGAACTGTCACTGCTATGCCAGGGCCAGCATCACACAGGGGCCAGGCACCATCAGGCCACAATTGTGTGAAGCATGATAAGAATTATCACTATTAGCCCAGTAACAGCATAATACCAAGGGGCACTCTCACATTATAGATGTCCAGAGTATACCAAGAATGACCACTTTTATATCAGGAGCAGAATTATGCCAGGGAGGGACACCATAATGCTGAAGAAGTGCAATTTATGTCAAGAATTACCTCCATTATGTCAGGACCAGCAATGTGCAAAAGAAGAAATGGTTAAACACTTTGTCCCTTTCTGTCTCGGCGTGGATGGCACTGCGCTAATCCTACGCTTAAAGACTTTGATAGAAAAGCAGACATTTGAGGTGAGCAAATTTAGAGTGTCGCTGGTGTTGAGAGTGCTCTATACTGGAGCTGCTTTCCTTCTAAACTTGAGAACTACCCAGAGTTCTCTGCTTCTTTTTTTTGCATAATTTATGCGTCACTCTATGTCGGAAAGGGTTTTCTTAGGACCAGCAATGTGCCAGCCAGTGCTTAATTTGGGCCACTGGTTGCAGGTGGGCCCCCGGCATTTATTTATGGGAACCAGCAATTATATTTCTCGTTAGACTTCCAATGAGAGCAAGAGAGAGGAAAACACACAAGAGGGAAAGAAGGAGGAAGCGAAAAATGGAACAACATTGACAAAGGAGGAAAGCAGAGACTCTGAAAGAGTAAGACAAAGAGTGAGGGAGTATTCAGTAGTGGAAAAAAGAGTTATAAAGTGGAATCAAAACTATGCAGCCATGGTATTCAGCACCTGACCTTCAATAGTGCCGGCCGGTAGGCTTCTAAACAAACTTTGGGTATAGGCACCTATTATGTTACAAATTAAGCACTGGTGCCAGCGGTAGGGCTCATCAACAAATGATGTTGTTAGTATGCAGCCAATTGCCACCATTTTGTCAGGACCTGCATTACTCCAGGGGAGGGCAGCATCAAGTCATGAATGCCCACAATACATGTAACACCATCATTATGCCCTCGTCAATATTACACCATAAGCACGCATTTACACATATACAAACCAGCACCTACGACCCCCTCCTCATGAGCCTTAACAGCATAAAACCCTGTTTTGATCAAAAGTATCTGTGAGTTAGGGCATGAAAACATAAATCGCTATCTTAAGCAAGCCTAGGGCAATGATATGGCAGAGCGCTCAGATTGTAATTGAAGCTTACTTAGGTACTCTCTTAAAATATCCTGAGACCTCAAGACATAAGAGAAGGTAAGGTCAATTTCATCTTGTATCACAAGTGGAATAACAAGCCCTTATGTAAAGATAATTCTGCCAGTATTCTCTTTCTCTCTGATGGCAAATGAAAATACAACTGAGACCACCACTGTGCAGATAACTGGTTAGCAATGTGTGTGCATCTGCTGGCTCTTTCAAAGCCAATCTCTAGATATAGTGGCAGCTGTCAGGGAGGTCACCTGCCGCCAATTGTTTTTTTCTTTCTATTGATGTTTTTAAGACATCGATTCTGGCATCCTCAAATGCCATGGTGGTAAGAGAATAATTCTGCGGCCTTTTGTTCGTGAATGAAATTGAAAAATCGCTGACGAGCTGGAATTGGGAATCCCGCAGAAGAGCGCATTGTTTAAGAATGGAGGCGATTATTTTACTGTAGACTTCCTCTAAAAGACAAATTTGAACAATGATCTACAAAGGACACCTTTCTCTTCTGAGCTGTTTCATATTTCATGTCATTGAATATTTGCAGGAAGTGCAGTTTCCCCTTAGATACTTCATGCAGAAGCTTCACCAAGCATAACCGTGGCTCCAACAATCCGGCTGTCGAAGACATTGACTATAAGGCAGTATTCTTGAACATGGATCAGTAACCACATTTATTACATACTGTACTTTACCCCAATCACATATATAAATTTTATTTATAATGATAGTCTCCTATTTTTTCTCAAAAAGATGAACCGAAGATTCGGTTAAAATAATTCCTTGTTTCTGAAAGTATGAGCAGTTATTACAGGTGTGCAAAGTTGGATAGTCTGCTGACTTGAAAATGTGCATACATGTATATTTTTTAATTTTGCAAATTTAAAGAAGTGTGTGTCATGCATTCAAATTTTCAAAACAGAAAACCAAGAAGCATCTTTTGTGATCCTTCATTGTAGTAAGAGATTTCGATAGGAGGCAACAGATTGACAATATTCCTAAATCACTTAATGGGACCATTTATCTCTCTCCTTGGGTGTCAATTCATCAAAATGCCAGGGGTAGTGAAGGTGACAGCATAGGCCTTTGACCTTCACTTTGACTCACACACACATGTTTACATACACACACACACATTCACACACACTCTTTTTTACATAAACACACTCTCACCCGCAAGCATGCATACAACTTGAATTTATAAGCGTTTTTTACTTACCTTAGCTGCCAGATAGGAGTTCTATTCCAGCTAATTCTACTCCATTTTTACCAAACAAATAATGAATAATATTTTTCACTATCTGGGTAACAAAAGAATTGACAGGAAACCAGGAAAGTGGAGTCCCAACAGACGTCCATTATGACGAGCAGCTCATAAGGAAGATGAGTGTGGCTGGCGATGCGGATATATTCCCACCTCCTTTTTACACATGGCCTGGGACTGCCCAGCTCTTGGCTCATTCTGGTCCACGTTATTCACATCCATCAATCAGATTATAGGGTTGCCTCTGTCGCCGTCCCCTTTGCTGGGCCTGCTGGGCTACGTTAAAGAGACACCAGTGAAAAAACGCAAACTCCATGCACTCCTTTTATTGTTCGCTAAACGTCAAGTGGCCGTGCACTGGGGGAGGGGAAGGGTACCCTTGGCTAAAGATTGGATAAAAGATGTGACATATGGCCATTCTCAACTGAGTGTTTTCTGGAATTTGATGCCGGCCGCCTCAAGACCACGAGACATTTGGGGACCATTTGTTGATTGTGCCCAGGAGCGGGGAGGAGTGGAAGGTTCTGCAGTGCCCGATGTGGTCCCGGATGAGAACCTGACATGAATAAATATGGAAATCAAACACGCCTGGTGTGGGGGTTGCTGGGTGGGGCCTGAGATCAGTCCAAATTCTTCTACCATTGTGCACCTTATGTAATTTGTAAAATGACGAGTGATCCGGCATGAGACTCGGATGTACTGCTTCATCAGTAACCTGTTATTTATTTGTTATAATATAAATAGGTGCTTTGTATTGATCCTAGCTGGACACAACTGGAAAATGCCTCGGTTGTGCTGAATGTATGGTACACTGTTGTTTTTTTCATAAAATGTCAATAAAAAAAAATAAAAAAAGGTAGAAAGTAGAAACCTGCAAGAGTGTAATAAGTATTCAGGTTGTGGCTGGTAATGGATTAAAGAAGCATAAGGTGAGTTCAAGACTATGCAGACTTGATGTCTGTCGTGCTGACGTTTAATGGCGCCGGCTGCAGTCTTCTGAGCAGAGCTTTGAAATCTTATTATTTTACAAATCAAGCACTGGATGCCTCTGTTTTAGTCTGCAAATAATAGCAGCTGGACAGGTGTTAACAAACTGAACCCAAACTGTGACACTGACCAGTTCTATGACTTCCCAGGGGCACCAATAGTAAAACAGTGTGTCAGTAACAAGGCTGCTGCAGGAGTGGGGCTCAGATCGAGGAGGTGAGGTCAGTTCCCGTGACCATGTCCTGAAAAAGTAATGTGCCTAGAATATCCCAAGATTAATCACAGACATGCTTTCATTAGAGATCCTCTCTCACCCAGTGTTAGGTCTCTAAATACCCTCAAGATGAGGGATCTACTGCAGCTAATCTTAGTCGGTCAGATTCAGGATTTGGTGAATATAGACTGACATATAATCAACCATTAAAAAAGGTGAAGGAGAGGAATTGAATAAAGTGTGAATTGTAATGTGTGCTAAGTTAATGGGGGAATGCAAGCATTGGAGGACTTTGTAAGAAAAAACACTAAAACAGGAAATGAAGTAATACCATAAGGTTGGCAGCAACATATGATATTAGTCTGCACAAAGCCAACATGGCGAAATAGTTATTT
Source organism: Triturus cristatus (assembly GCF_964204655.1). Taxonomy (NCBI): domain Eukaryota; kingdom Metazoa; phylum Chordata; class Amphibia; order Caudata; family Salamandridae; genus Triturus; species Triturus cristatus. The sequence goes on along the minus strand of NC_140590.1, from coordinate 1,080,728,269 downwards.
CCTCATATTATACGGCCATGTACAGAAGACTAATGAAATATCAAATGCATCTAGTACATCACAAGTAGTATACATTCTATTAAGCACCCATGAACATATTTTTTTCTGAATGTTTCAGAGACTAGTTCATTTGTGCCACTGTAAAAAACGGTGCTGTGCATATTCACTAAGAGACGCATGGTAGATCGTCATTTTAAATGGTGGTATTGAATTTCTATAAGTGAAACCTAACAGAATATAGCAATATAAAATCTGTTTTAAAAACTGTGCATTGGTGTCAAACAAGCACACCCAAACAAGCCTGCCAATCACCAGGTTTGCTGATAAAGAAAACAGAAAGTGAACATCTACTGCTAATCCCAGCATTAGCTTTTGCAAATTCCTGCTTCCTGACCATAGCCTAGCCATCACTTCCTCTAGTCCAATTAGAGGCCCAACTGAGCATTGTTATAATCCAATTATCACCAAACAGCTGCACAAAATTGCACCAATGCAGTGCCCAAACTCACACGGCACATCAAATGTTGATAAAAGTGGTCATTAATTCACAGGAATACAAAATATCCTATAAAGGTAAAACCTTATAATAGCACCCCACAACAGCAACCATTCTAAGCCCTGAGACACTAGGGGGAATATTTATGAGATCTTTGCGTCATGCTTGCACCATGCAATGTGGTACATGCGTGACGTAAACCTCTAGGTCAGATTTATGAAGCCAAACAAAGTCACTTTGCGCGGCTTTGGATTGCTTAAAAAATCTGGAGCAATGCAATGCAGTGAAAATCTCTGCTTTGCCCCACTCTGCGCAAGAGAGGCATTCCATGGGCATTATGGTGGGTCCCACGTATCTCCCATGCTTTTTGACACATTCCCAGATTTACAGAGACTTGTAAACCTAGAAATGCGCCAAAAAGGTACTCCTCCCCAGGAGAGGCGTAACAAGGAGAAATATCTATATTGCTCCTCGTTTTTCCCTCTTTATATGGGTGCTGGATTCTGCAGCACACATAGAATTGAGGAAAAAAGCCTCTCAGGATTGATCTTTTGTAGAAAGCTGCCCCTTCTTGCACATCAACAATCTTGCCTCCAACACAGGCACCCTTGCACCATGGTGCAAGGTGGCCTGCGTTGGTGCTAGGTTTCCAAACTGGCGCCAGAACAGGGGGAAGGACAGGATTGCTCTGTATTGTATAAATACTGTACATTATTGTCCTTTCCCTGTGATGCAAGGTAGTGCCACAAATTTCATAAATATGGCCCTTGGTGACATACTGTAGAGACCATAGGCGCTACAAGTAGGGGTACAGGGGGGGAGGAAAGTGTGCTGAAGCACCCCAGAAATATACATGCTGGAGTTCAAAAGGGTTTTGAGCAATAAAGATGCCTTTGAATTTTGTGTTCATCTTGTCAGATTTGTTTACGCTTCGAAGTTAAATGTCAGGCTATGTCTTCTGTGGTATTCGGAAACTGGTGTTTACTTTTATTTCTCTGACTGCAAAGTGAGACGATTTTGCAAAAATGAACAAGGTGACAATCTTGCTGCGGTACAGGAAGTGAAAAGAAGAGCTTCAGGATGTCAGCTTTTATTAACACACAACAACATTTAAATACCTGTAAATGAACTATACACATAATTCAAAATATATAAGCAATTCGGAAAGCACAAATGAAGCATATAAGATTGGTAATTTTGAAGTGTTATAAAAAAAATATTTTAATAGGATCAAAACAAATCAAGACACTTTACTTAGTAATGAGCAAATGATAAATATTGTTGAAGTCCGATATCCACATATTATCGTTTGTGTGCTATATATTTTTACCAGATAACACTATATATCTGTGCAAATTTAGTGGGCATGCCAATAGAAAATGTGGTCAGTATACGACAGAGCAATAACCCACCCGTGCTCCAAAATGCTCCACCAGCTACGTACCCCACCCCTACTAATACTGCAGGGCATAGCAAGTTAGCTACACTTATTTTTTGTGTGACGCTTGGATTTTTCACAATCCCTATGACTTCAGTGATGTGATATTAATGGCAGGAGCCCCAGTCTGAAAATTGTTCCAGCACTACTGCCACTGGCACATATGGTCACTTTCTCTATGTGATCTCAGAATATGACCTTCTGAGCCATCTCTCCACTATAATTAAACCACTTCAAGCAGCACAGAAGAGATTTCAGCAAATATTACCACAGGATGCCCCAAAAGACTTAAGGTACCTGTCCACCAGTGAGTTGTTCAGTGGGAGGTTTTTGAATTTGCCTTTTACCATGAGTAGGTTTCTGATTGTTGTCTGATTTTGTCTCTTGCAGGGGAGCGCTAACCTTGGTCTTCAAGCCACTGACAGATTCTGCATCAACACCAATTGCTGGATCTTCTCCCTTTCCAACTTTCCACCCTAGGGATCATCTTCAGTTTTTCTCACCCAATATGTTATTCTGTAGAAACCTCTTATGATTCTGCTGTCTATTGTGTTAATTCTTCAATAAAGTAAAACGAGCATCACAATATATGACTTTTGTATATTTTTTAGGTCTAAGGAAATGGACTAAGAAGCAAGAGGCTGGAATTGAGAGAGCACTTCGGATTGTTGGCCTTAAAGAAATCATTAAAACCCTTATTTTTTGTTAGTCGTGATATAATAAGTCAGCTTTGCACACATAGTCACAAAGGAAGATACTGATAAGATGGCAGACAATGTAGATTCTCCACGTTTGTGTAGAGAGAATCTGGATTTAATTAAAGACACGGAGGCTAGCGTTACGCATACTACTTTTACTACCAGCTCCTTGCAGCACTTCAAAGTATTACATCACTAACATCAAAACTCTGGAACTTAGAATGTCCAACAATATATAAACCCTGTCACAGCAGCCATCTTTCTCTTTTAAGCTGCTCCGGACGCAAACATCAACTTATTCACATGAACAAAAACATCTTCGCGACCTCCTTTACTGGACACCTGAAACAAACAAAAATTCCATAAATAAGCTGATCCTCATAGAGATTTTCTTAATAACGAAAACATACCTTAACAAGTCCACACCCCCTCCTAAAATCATATCTATAATGCTAGCCTCCGTGTCTTTAATGAAATCCCGATTCTCTCTACACAAACTTGGAGAATCTACATTTCATTACAAGACTGGAGGCTAGCATTATGTATGTGCAAAGCTGTGATAAAACCACAGATGATACATGACTCAAAGGCCTTAAATAAAACTTTGCAGAAACATCAACTCCATCCAATCTGCTGCACGCAAAATTTCTTCCAAACGACCACCTGACAAGATAACTTTACTTGCCATTGCACCTCTCGCCGAATGTGCACCATATTCTTGCAGACTCACACCAGCTTCAAACATAAACAATCTCACCCATCTAGCAATAGTAGCTGTAGTCACCGGCCTGTAAGTCTTCACATAAGAAATCAACAGTTGACCATCTCCATGATTTCTGAATTCACTCAACTTACCCTAATACTCTCTCAAGCATCTAACCACATCCAACTTAGGATGCTCCTCAAATCTTGGATAAAAAATTGAAGAAGAAATGCATTTTGTCCTTTTTGTAATTGTACAAATTACCCCATCTGGACTTTAACACCTGTTACTAATATCTAACGCTCTAACATCAGAAACTCTCCTGAAAGAGATCAGACACAAATGGCTCGCTAGCTAACCAGATAACTGTTTTAGACTCAAATACTTATTAGCAGGCAGTCCTTCAAACAAACTAAAAAGCTTGTTACCACCCCACAAACTACTGTATCTTGGCTTTGGGGGTCTCCTCAACTTAACGCCTTTCATCACCCTATAAACTAACGGTTCTCTACCTATAGAACAACACCCTACCAAGCCATTCCCTGCAGCAATTTCAGACCTATAACAGTTAATAGTTCTGCAACTCAAACCCCTCTCAAATAACAAAGATAAAATATTAGACAACTCTATAGCAGATGCCTCCACAGGATCCAAACTCCTTTCCAAGCACCAATCACCCCATTTCCTCCATGCTCCCACATATCTTTTCCTTGTTACTGATGCCCAAGACTACCTGAGCAACTCTTGAGCCTGCTCTGAAAGTCCTCCGAACTGCCTTCCTCTCCTGAAATCCTCCAAGCAAGAAGGCTCAAAGCCCCTTCCATAACCAGAGGATGAAAAACTCCTTGTTCCCCTTGAAGCATGTCCTCTGAAATGGTTCCTCTATCGCCATCTCCAAAGGACCTGGAAAACATGCCTGACCAGCCCAAAAAGGCATCACTAGCACTAGCCAACATCTCTGTCTCCTCACCACCAACAACACTCTCTGTATCAAAGCAAATGGAGGAAAAGCATACCCCCGAACTTTCCTCCAATCCTGCCGGAATGCATTCACTTCCTCTGCCAACGGATCCGGTATCCAACTGTAATAAAGTTTCAACTGGAAAGTCAACCTTGACGCAAACAGATCCACCTCCAATGGACCCCAAACCTGTAAAATTCTCTGGAAGTACAAAAAATTCAGCTTCCAGTCGCTGTAATCCAGGAGATACCTTGAATTCCAGTCTGCTACAACAGTGCTCTGACCTGGCAAATACTCTGCCTGCAATCCAATTTTCTCTTCTAAACAAAAATTCTAAATTTATTTGGCCAACTGAGTCAGATTCCTCGATCTGCTTCCACCTAAGCGGATTATATTTTATCGAACCGCCAAAACGTTGTCCATTTTCAGCAAAACATTGAAACTTACTGATTTCCTTCCAAAACTCCTCAATGCATAAAGACCTGCCCTCATCTCCAAACCATTTATATGTTCCGACATCTTCTCCAAGGACTATTTCCCACCTGTCTCCTGATCCTCCAAACATGCTCCCTAGCCAAAGAGGCTCGCGTCTGTCTCCAACACATAATCTGGGCATATTACAAATATAACTCGGCCACTCCACACCTCCAGATTCTCCAACCACCAAACGAGCTCCTCTAGAGCCTCCGCTGAGATTAAAACCTGATCTCAATATCAGAAGCCCTTCCTGAGAGCCACTGCTTTCATCTGCAAAGCCCTGTAATGAAGTCTCCCTGGAAACACAGCTTGAATAGATGACGAAAACAAACCAATCACTCTTGCCAAAGATCTCAGGATGAGATGTTCCTTTCTCAACAACCCTTTCACTTGTGACCTTATCTTCTTTACCTTTTTCTCCAGTAAGTTCAGAGTCTTCTCCACGGTGTTTACCACAAAACCTGAAAACTCCAAACATTGACTAGGAACTAAAACTGATTTCTCTCTGTTTACTAAGAAACCCAAACCTTCTAATAGTCGAACAGTCAGATGTAACTGCATCCTCAACTCTTCCTGACACTAAGACATTATCAAAAAATTGTCTAAATACATAAACATCTGCACTCCTCTCTCTCTGAGAAACTTTGCTACAGGTCTCAAAACCTTTGTGAAACACCTTGGTGCGGAAGCCAGACCAAATGGAAGGGACATAAACTGATACAGTTGACCTATCCACCTGAATTGCAGAAACCTGCGACTCCCTTCCGCTATCGGAATGGTGAAACAAGCATCTTTCAGATCCAACTTCACCAACCAATCATCTGCTTGCAGGATATCCCTCAAAAGATGAATATCCTCCATCTTGAAGTGCCTGTAAACCACAAACTGATTCAACCCTCTCAAATTTATCACCGGTCTCCAACCTTTTTTTTTCTTTTCCTAAAAAATAGTACTCCTGTAACCTCGATCTTTCTCTGATACTTTCTCTATTGCCCCTTTTTGCAAAATCTCCAAAACCTCTACCCCTACTACTTTCTGTAGTTCTTCTTGAAAAACCAATGGATTTGGTTCCTTCAATTGCACTGGCATTTGCTGGAACGCCAACATATAACCTTTCACAGTGTGAATAACCCAACTGTCCTTTGTTTTCTTCTTCTAAAGTTCCACAAACCATTTCAACCTTCCCCGTCTGGGGAAGAACCAAAAACAGTCTTCATCCTTGTGCAAACTGCGCTTGTCCCCTTGCTTGATGCATCCTGCCTGCTCTTCCTCTTTGGGGATAAAATCCAGACGAGGACCGGAAACCCCTGAAAGCGGCACGTCCATGAGATTGGTACTGGGCCCTTGAGTATGACCGGCCAGGGAAAAGGGCCCTTGCCCCGGTCAACAACAACTCTTCCAAAGAAGATTGTGCCTTATCCAGACTGGTGAAAGTAGACACATACTTCCCTACTCTTTTCACCAGACCCTCCCCGAATAAATAACCATTTGGGTCTTTTGTTGGTTCCGTTTTAGTGAAAACTCCTAACTTTAGACTAATCCTCATCAGGATAGCTTTGTGCCTCTATGCTGACAAAGCTGTATTTGCATTACCTAGCAAACAAATTGCCCTTTGTGACCAGCCTCTCAAAAGGTCAATGTCCACGTGCACACTCTTCATTTTTGCCTCTTCTGCCATGTCCAGAATTCTGGCCAACGGCCCCAAAACATCCAACAATCTATCTTGACACTGTTTGAGAGCTCTCTCTAAACCTTTCCTGGGGTCACGTCCCAATTTAAATAAAAACGTATCAAATCAGGCTCAAGATCTGGAGTCAGGCAACATTTACCCTCAACTACAGGACGAGAACATTCAGCTCTGGCCTCCTTCTCCAATGGCCTCTTTATCCAAAGCACCAAAAATTCTGCCACAGGAGGCAATGGCCAGAAGTCTGCGCTCCTAGGATGCCTTATCAACTCTGGACTAAATATGTCTTCACCCTGAGGATCCTTAATTAAACTCTTCTCCTTTCTTTCGTTCTCCACCTTATCCTTATCCATATCACAGCCGTAATCATCTAATATGAACTTACCTTCCTCATTTTCACTTTCCTGCTCCAAGAATTCCTCTTGCGCACCTTCAAGATCTTTCATGCCGCATAGGACACCTTCTTTCGTGCCACAAAGGACACCTTCTCCTTTTGTGGCGCTAGGCTCCCCTTTTCCTTTCATTAAAAATGTAACACTCACTTCTATATTCTTTGTGTTTTTCATTAGCTTTCCATATCCTCTCATTTCATTACTTTCTTCACCTTCCATTGACCAATAGTCATCCTCTGAACACTCTTCTGCTCTCTTTTTTTTCCTTAGAAAACTCTGCAAAACCTCCTTCATTGAACTCTTTACCTCCTCGTGCACTATTTTCCTTAAATCAGCATCTCCAGAACCTGAAGATTGCGCACCTTCAACTACCTCCATAATTCTCCTCATAAACAACTACTATTGCTAATTTATTAAATTCCTTCTCCAAATACTTCACCAAACAAATTATAAACTATCATCCACCTACTTTAAAGAAGTTCTATCACTCGTGCGCGTCACCATCAAGACTGCCGGCTGACTAAAATGCTGTTATGGCAGTTAAACTGTCAACGCTCAAGCGCACTATTACCCGATATCTGAGTGTTACTTCAGCTCATCGATGAGCAGACTAGACTCCTACCAATATGGCCGTGATGCGTCGCGACACATGTATGCGTGACGAAGCTCCTCAGACTACGCAGTGTCTTCTGTGACACACCGAGCCACCCTTGAAGTACACGGCCCATACAGAACGTTTCCGCCACGCCGCAAACTGAATTTAAAGACGCTCACTTGCAGCGCAATGGAAAACAACCCTAGTTTTTGTATCGACAGAAAAAACCCAGCATAAGCTACCTAACGGACTTACCTGATAACAAAACCACTTAAAACCCATAAATGGGGTTTTCGTCCAAATTAAAAAAACACAAATAAATCACAAATTAAACATTAATCAATACCAAATACAGCCGAATAATTTAAACAAACGAATTATCATAATAATACAATATTTCCACATTATTTCTTAACACTTTAAAAACTCTAACTTAAAGTCATCTTCCAAAACTAAACACAGAACAGCATACTTATCTTGCAAGGAGCAGCAAATAAAAGAGGAAGATGGCTGCTGTGACATGGTTTATATATTGTTGGACATTCTAAGTTCCAGAGTTTTGATGATAGTGATGTAATACTTTGAAGTGCTGCAAGGAGCTGGCAATAAAAGTAATAAGCATAATGCTAGCCTTCGGTCTTGTCTTGAAATTCTGAAATATTCGTTCAGTGAATGATGAGAGACATGAAAAGAATACGAGATTGACCAATCACAATCCATACATATATACACAATAGGTTTTGGGCCCTTCCCTGTCACAGGCACTTGGCCCACCCATACAAGTAAGGTACCATTTTTATCAAAATATCTGAAGGAATGCTGATTGGTAGGAAATTTGTGTCAGTCTGGTGATCCTACTACTTTCCCACACAGAAATGTGAGGAAAAATGTGAATTTGTTTTTGTTGCTAAAATTGAGGTTTGCTGGGTATTCTTTATATTTTACCAAATGAATTGCTGTACACCCGGCACACAATGAAAAACCATTGCAAGGTGCAGCTCAATTATTGGCTCTGGGTATCTCAGGTTCTTGGTGAACCTACCAGCCCTATTTATCTCCACAACCAGAAGGGTCCTGTGGATGTAACGGTATATTGATTTAAAAAGTCTACCATAGTTAGAAGAAGTTACAAGTGAAATGTATGCACAAATGGCTGTTTTTTTCAACTCAATTTAAAGATTTTTTTATTTCAACTGTTACTTTCTATAGGCCACCTTGAAGGATCGACACAAATGAACCCTTGCTGAATTCAGAATTGTGTCTCACTACGCCACTGGAGTCAAGCTATCCTGGCTGAAGAGGGGTGAAACCCCGAAACCGGTCCTAGGATGCTTGATTCCGGTCCAGGGAAGACATGGCTTGGCAGTTCGGGCTGGACTGTTCCCATGAGGCACAGGGTCAAGACTGATTTGCATATGGCCATGTCTGAACTGGGGTGGCGTGGTGAGCAAAATAACGATGGATTAAACCCAGATCTGTGACTGGGGGTGAATGTTTTGCCAAAGTGCAACATTCCGTCCATCATCTTGTGTGTTTTACTTTTTAGAAATGTCTAGCTTTTCGAGATCCTTTATTGGTTTCACACCCATTTGTACCACTAACGGGAAGGAGGATGAAAGCACAAAAAATAGGAAAAATAGGCTATGTCCCAGTAAAATGCCAAAACTGTGTAGAAAATGTTGGTTTTCTGACAAAAGTCTGTCTGTTCCTGAAAGCTGGTAAGATGGTGATTTTAGCACCACAAACCCTTCATTGACACCATTTGCAGGGAAAAAATCAAATGCTTTCTTCTGCAGCACTTGTTTCCCCAAAAATATTAAATTTTGTTGTATTTTGCCTAATTTCTCAGTCTTCTCCAGGGGAATCCACAAACCTAGGGTACCTTGAGAATCCGCAGGATTTTGAAAGAAAAGAACGCGATTTTGGTGTGGATACCTTATGTTGACAAAATGTTATGGGGATCTAAGTGCAAGCTACCTCAAATAGCCAAAAAAGGGAGTGCCATGGAGTAGGCCTGGCAGTGAAAGGGTTAATGTAGAACAAAGTTTTAGTATGCAGGTACCCTATTCATGCCCCTCTTAGGGTGGAACGATTGAACCCTATCATCACTTCCTTCTAAAAAGCAGAAATACAAAAATACAACACATATGGACAAACTAAAAAAAAACTAAAAAATAAATAAATATATATATATATATATATATATATTCACTGAAAAAACCATAGGTTTCACACATGTTATAGTTAGCGGAAATTTTACTGATAAAAAACCAATGAAATTGCCCCGTTATAGTTAGTGCTGGCAACTATAACTCACGCGACCGCAATCCTCTGCTGATGCTAATACTGTATTTAGACACTTATTTGCCCATGTCTTCTTCCATACATTTTTAGCTATACATATATTACAAATATTTTTTTTTCATAAAGACACATATGTCATCAGCAGAAGATTGCGGTCGCGTGAGTTATAGTTGCCAGCACTAACTATAACGGGGCAATTTCATTGGTTTTTTATCAGTAAAATTTCCGCTAACTATAACATGTGTGAAACCTATGGTTTTTTCAGTGAATTTGCAAGGTTTTTTAAATGCTAATTCCTAACTATAACGTGTGTGAAACCTATGGTTTTTTCAGTGAATTTGTACGGTTTTTTAAATGCTAAGTGACTTTACGCCATTCGTGGCGTGCGCGCCCACTTAACGCAGTTCGTTCCGTGCGCGCACGGTGCGCTTCGCGCACCGTGCGCGCACAGTGAGCACGCGGTGCGCTTCGCGCACCGCGCACCCACTTTACGCAGTTAGTGCCGTGCCCACGTTACGCTAGATGGGCCATGTACGCACGATGCGCTTCGCGCACCGTGCGCACATGGAGGACATATTATGCGCTTCCTTGTGATAGGTAATCTGTTGAAATTTTTTGGGAAATTTCTGTGCTCTGATAAGCCATGCACAAATGGTGGCCTTCGGCCACCATTTGCACAAGGGGTGGAGAAAGTGTGGATAGTGTTTTTTTTATTTTTATTTTTTTACCGTACGCTTACGGTAAGCGTACGGTAAGCGTACCCCGCGAAATTGCCGAAAAAAAAATAATGCCGTTTTTGCTCTTGGGGGATGTTTGGGGACTCCCTCAACATGACTATGTGAGAGGGAGTTGTCAAAACATCCCCGTAACATGTTTTTGGCCATCATGTTTGATACATAACACTCAGTGCGGTAGACAAAATGGCGGACGCCGCTTCCTGGTTTCTGCCGATTCGAATGTTTACTAAGATCTAAGAGCCAATCAGAATCGCGCTCGCGCACGCCACCGTACGCTTACCGTAAGCGTACGGTAAGCGTACCGTAAGCGGGCTCAGATATATATATTGATTTAAAGGCTATTTTCTCAGAATCTACTGAACAGATTTACACCAAACCTACAAAAGGCACTTCCTTGACCTAGGGACTACCTCTCTGCCAAATTTCTAGTAATTCTGTTCAGCCGTTCGGGCTGTAGCTCGTTCTAAAGGTCCTATGGAAAAATGCATGGGAAAAACGCGTTTTGGGACCCCCCTTTTATCTCAGCCCCCGCTTGACGAATCCCCCCGAGACTTTCAGGGTAGGAGCGGAGCGTAGCGCCCCACCTATTTTGAGAAATTCGCGAGGATTCGTCGACCGGCGCCAAAGTTATTCAAAATAGAATGTTGAGGTTTTCCTATGGAAACGTGGTCCTAACTATAACTACCTACTGGCGACCGCCAGTAGGTAATATATATATATATATATATATATATATATATATTATCTACTGGCGGTCGCCAGTAGATAGTTATAGTTAGGACCGTGTTTCCATAGGAAATCTCAAAATTCTATTTTGAATAACTTTGGCGCCGATTGACGAATCCTCGCGAAATTTTCAAAACTAATGGGGCGCTCCGCTCCGCTCCTACCCTGAAAGTCTCGGGGTGATTCGTCAAGCGGGGGCCGAGAAAAAGGGGGGGTCCCAAAAGGCGTTTTCCCCATGGATTTTTCCATAGGGACTTTAGTCGCAGCTACAGCCCGAACAGCTGAACAGAATTACGTGAAATTTGGCAGAGAGGTAGCCATAAGGTCCATGAAGTGCCTTTTGCAGGTTTGGTGTAAATCTGTTCAGTATTTCCAGAGAAAATAGCATTTAAATCAATATATATATCTGTATGCGCGCAGCGTGCGTGCACCTTGCCGTGCGCGAGCGCAATTCTGATTGGTTGTTAGATCTTAGTAAACATTCGAATCGGTCGAAATCAGGAAGTGTTGGCCGCCATTTTGTCTCTCGCACTCTGAGGGGGTTAAAAACAAATGTGGAGAACGTGAAAAGGGGGCAGGGTGGACAGTTCCTGACCCCCTAGCCGTGGTCAGGGGGTCCCAGAAGGACCCCCAAGGGCCAAAAAACATTTTTTTTTTTTTTGAAAAATCGCCGAGTGCGCGCACCCTGCGCGCACCACCCAAACTGAAAACATTCTGCGAAGTTCGCCCACTGTGCGTTCATGGTGCGCGAACCGCCCCGAGCGTGCACTGCACAAACTGCGTAAAGTGGGCGCGCGGTGCGTGTAGCGCACCACGTGCCCACCGCGCGCGCATGGTGCGCGAAGCGCACCGTGCGTGCGCCGTGAAAAAGTTTTGTTTTAAAAAATATATTATTAAATACATAACTTAGCATTTAAAAAACCGTACAAATTCACTGAAAAAAACATAGGTTTCACACACGTTATAGTTAGGAATTAGCATTTAAAAAACCTTGCAAATTCACTTAAAAAACCATAGGTTTCACACATGTTATAGTTAGCTGGGCATTTCCCTCGTAAAAAACCAATGAAATTCCCCCGTTATAGTTAGTGCAGGCAACTATAACTCACGCGACCGCAATCCGCTGCTGATGACGTCAGATATTACATCACTGATGACATATGTGTCTTTCTGAAAAAAAAAAAATTTAATATATGTATAGCTAAAGATGAATGGAAGAAGACATGGGTAAATAAGTGTCTAAATACAGTGATGTAATATCTGACGTCATCAGCAGCGGATTGCGGTCGCGTGAGTTATAGTTGCCTGCACTAACTATAACGGGGGAATTTCATTGGTTTTTTACGAGGGAAATGCCCAGCTAACTATAACATGTGTGAAACCTATGGTTTTTTAAGTGAATATATATATATATATATATTTTCCATCAAAGTGCTCTTGCGCTCGAGAGGGCACACACGGCATCCCAGCAGTTCAGCTTTTCTCGCCTCTCTCAGCTCTCATGCCCTTCCTCCAAACGTATAACCAAATCCCGACGCGTTTCGAGGCTGTTCCGCCTCTTCATCTGGGGACAAACACAGAAGCAGACAGGAAACTCTCCTCTTGTTTCCATTACTTTTTATTGGAAATCACCGCCCTAAGTGGGCGTGGCTCGCCGTGTTCACCATCAAGCATGATGGTCTACGTAGTCCCTGAGGTGAGTTGTAAGTCTCCCTATAGTAGGTTGTGTGCTTCTATGTTCAATTTCAGTCCATTTTCAAGCCTTTAGTAGGAAGTGAAGAACGGGGCACTTGAGCTGTTAGTTAAAACGGAACGTCGTATCCGAGGGTGATGAGCAGTTCTCCACCACGGTCTCTCTGCTAGCAGTATCGTCTTCTGCAGACAGAGCGGTGCACCTCTCCACGACCAAGGGCAGCCGTGTATATATTTTCCATCAAAGTGCTCTTGCGCTCGAGAGGGCACACACGGCATCCCAGCAGTTCAGCTTTTCTCGCCTCTCTCAGCTCTCATGCCCTTCCTCCAAACGTATAACCAAATCCCGACGCGTTTCGAGGCTGTTCCGCCTCTTCATCTGGGGACAAACACAGAAGCAGACAGGAAACTCTCCTCTTGTTTCCATTACTTTTTATTGGAAATCACCGCCCTAAGTGGGCGTGGCTCGCCGTGTTCACCATCAAGCATGATGGTCTACGTAGTCCCTGAGGTGAGTTGTAAGTCTCCCTATAGTAGGTTGTGTGCTTCTATGTTCAATTTCAGTCCATTTTCAAGCCTTTAGTAGGAAGTGAAGAACGGGGCACTTGAGCTGTTAGTTAAAACGGAACGTCGTATCCGAGGGTGATGAGCAGTTCTCCACCACGGTCTCTCTGCTAGCAGTATCGTCTTCTGCAGACAGAGCGGTGCACCTCTCCACGACCAAGGGCAGCCGTGTATATATTTTCCATCAAAGTGCTCTTGCGCTCGAGAGGGCACACACGGCATCCCAGCAGTTCAGCTTTTCTCGCCTCTCTCAGCTCTCATGCCCTTCCTCCAAACGTATAACCAAATCCCGACGCGTTTCGAGGCTGTTCCGCCTCTTCATCTGGGGACAAACACAAAAGCAGACAGGAAACTCTCCTCTTGTTTCCATTACTTTTTATTGGAAATCACCGCCCTAAGTGGGCGTGGCTCGCCGTGTTCACCATCAAGCATGATGGTCTACGTAGTCCCTGAGGTGAGTTGTAAGTCTCCCTATAGTAGGTTGTGTGCTTCTATGTTCAATTTCAGTCCATTTTCAAGCCTTTAGTAGGAAGTGAAGAACGGGGCACTTGAGCTGTTAGTTAAAACGGAACGTCGTATCCGAGGGTGATGAGCAGTTCTCCACCACGGTCTCTCTGCTAGCAGTATCGTCTTCTGCAGACAGAGCGGTGCACCTCTCCACGACCAAGGGCAGCCGTGTATATATTTTCCATCAAAGTGCTCTTGCGCTCGAGAGGGCACACACGGCATCCCAGCAGTTCAGCTTTTCTCGCCTCTCTCAGCTCTCATGCCCTTCCTCCAAACGTATAACCAAATCCCGACGCGTTTCGAGGCTGTTCCGCCTCTTCATCTGGGGACAAACACAGAAGCAGACAGGAAACTCTCCTCTTGTTTCCATTACTTTTTATTGGAAATCACCGCCCTAAGTGGGCGTGGCTCGCCGTGTTCACCATCAAGCATGATGGTCTACGTAGTCCCTGAGGTGAGTTGTAAGTCTCCCTATAGTAGGTTGTGTGCTTCTATGTTCAATTTCAGTCCATTTTCAAGCCTTTAGTAGGAAGTGAAGAACGGGGCACTTGAGCTGTTAGTTAAAACGGAACGTCGTATCCGAGGGTGATGAGCAGTTCTCCACCACGGTCTCTCTGCTAGCAGTATCGTCTTCTGCAGACAGAGCGGTGCACCTCTCCACGACCAAGGGCAGCCGTGTATATATTTTCCATCAAAGTGCTCTTGCGCTCGAGAGGGCACACACGGCATCCCAGCAGTTCAGCTTTTCTCGCCTCTCTCAGCTCTCATGCCCTTCCTCCAAACGTATAACCAAATCCCGACGCGTTTCGAGGCTGTTCCGCCTCTTCATCTGGGGACAAACACAGAAGCAGACAGGAAACTCTCCTCTTGTTTCCATTACTTTTTATTGGAAATCACCGCCCTAAGTGGGCGTGGCTCGCCGTGTTCACCATCAAGCATGATGGTCTACGTAGTCCCTGAGGTGAGTTGTAAGTCTCCCTATAGTAGGTTGTGTGCTTCTATGTTCAATTTCAGTCCATTTTCAAGCCTTTAGTAGGAAGTGAAGAACGGGGCACTTGAGCTGTTAGTTAAAACGGAACGTCGTATCCGAGGGTGATGAGCAGTTCTCCACCACGGTCTCTCTGCTAGCAGTATCGTCTTCTGCAGACAGAGCGGTGCACCTCTCCACGACCAAGGGCAGCCGTGTATATATTTTCCATCAAAGTGCTCTTGCGCTCGAGAGGGCACACACGGCATCCCAGCAGTTCAGCTTTTCTCGCCTCTCTCAGCTCTCATGCCCTTCCTCCAAACGTATAACCAAATCCCGACGCGTTTCGAGGCTGTTCCGCCTCTTCATCTGGGGACAAACACAGAAGCAGACAGGAAACTCTCCTCTTGTTTCCATTACTTTTTATTGGAAATCACCGCCCTAAGTGGGCGTGGCTCGCCGTGTTCACCATCAAGCATGATGGTCTACGTAGTCCCTGAGGTGAGTTGTAAGTCTCCCTATAGTAGGTTGTGTGCTTCTATGTTCAATTTCAGTCCATTTTCAAGCCTTTAGTAGGAAGTGAAGAACGGGGCACTTGAGCTGTTAGTTAAAACGGAACGTCGTATCCGAGGGTGATGAGCAGTTCTCCACCACGGTCTCTCTGCTAGCAGTATCGTCTTCTGCAGACAGAGCGGTGCACCTCTCCACGACCAAGGGCAGCCGTGTATATATTTTCCATCAAAGTGCTCTTGCGCTCGAGAGGGCACACACGGCATCCCAGCAGTTCAGCTTTTCTCGCCTCTCTCAGCTCTCATGCCCTTCCTCCAAACGTATAACCAAATCCCGACGCGTTTCGAGGCTGTTCCGCCTCTTCATCTGGGGACAAACACAGAAGCAGACAGGAAACTCTCCTCTTGTTTCCATTACTTTTTATTGGAAATCACCGCCCTAAGTGGGCGTGGCTCGCCGTGTTCACCATCAAGCATGATGGTCTACGTAGTCCCTGAGGTGAGTTGTAAGTCTCCCTATAGTAGGTTGTGTGCTTCTATGTTCAATTTCAGTCCATTTTCAAGCCTTTAGTAGGAAGTGAAGAACGGGGCACTTGAGCTGTTAGTTAAAACGGAACGTCGTATCCGAGGGTGATGAGCAGTTCTCCACCACGGTCTCTCTGCTAGCAGTATCGTCTTCTGCAGACAGAGCGGTGCACCTCTCCACGACCAAGGGCAGCCGTGTATATATTTTCCATCAAAGTGCTCTTGCGCTCGAGAGGGCACACACGGCATCCCAGCAGTTCAGCTTTTCTCGCCTCTCTCAGCTCTCATGCCCTTCCTCCAAACGTATAACCAAATCCCGACGCGTTTCGAGGCTGTTCCGCCTCTTCATCTGGGGACAAACACAGAAGCAGACAGGAAACTCTCCTCTTGTTTCCATTACTTTTTATTGGAAATCACCGCCCTAAGTGGGCGTGGCTCGCCGTGTTCACCATCAAGCATGATGGTCTACGTAGTCCCTGAGGTGAGTTGTAAGTCTCCCTATAGTAGGTTGTGTGCTTCTATGTTCAATTTCAGTCCATTTTCAAGCCTTTAGTAGGAAGTGAAGAACGGGGCACTTGAGCTGTTAGTTAAAACGGAACGTCGTATCCGAGGGTGATGAGCAGTTCTCCACCACGGTCTCTCTGCTAGCAGTATCGTCTTCTGCAGACAGAGCGGTGCACCTCTCCACGACCAAGGGCAGCCGTGTATATATTTTCCATCAAAGTGCTCTTGCGCTCGAGAGGGCACACACGGCATCCCAGCAGTTCAGCTTTTCTCGCCTCTCTCAGCTCTCATGCCCTTCCTCCAAACGTATAACCAAATCCCGACGCGTTTCGAGGCTGTTCCGCCTCTTCATCTGGGGACAAACACAGAAGCAGACAGGAAACTCTCCTCTTGTTTCCATTACTTTTTATTGGAAATCACCGCCCTAAGTGGGCGTGGCTCGCCGTGTTCACCATCAAGCATGATGGTCTACGTAGTCCCTGAGGTGAGTTGTAAGTCTCCCTATAGTAGGTTGTGTGCTTCTATGTTCAATTTCAGTCCATTTTCAAGCCTTTAGTAGGAAGTGAAGAACGGGGCACTTGAGCTGTTAGTTAAAACGGAACGTCGTATCCGAGGGTGATGAGCAGTTCTCCACCACGGTCTCTCTGCTAGCAGTATCGTCTTCTGCAGACAGAGCGGTGCACCTCTCCACGACCAAGGGCAGCCGTGTATATATTTTCCATCAAAGTGCTCTTGCTCTCATGCCCTTCCTCCAAACGTATAACCAAATCCAATAAAAAGTAATGGAAACAAGAGGAGAGTTTCCTGTCTGCTTCTGTGTTTGTCCCCAGATGAAGAGGCGGAACAGCCTCGAAACGCGTCGGGATTTGGTTATACGTTTGGAGGAAGGGCATGAGAGCTGAGAGAGGCGAGAAAAGCTGAACTGCTGGGATGCCGTGTGTGCCCTCTCGAGCGCAAGAGCACTTTGATGGAAAATATATACACGGCTGCCCTTGGTCGTGGAGAGGTGCACCGCTCTGTCTGCAGAAGACGATACTGCTAGCAGAGAGACCGTGGTGGAGAACTGCTCATCACCCTCGGATACGACGTTCCGTTTTAACTAACAGCTCAAGTGCCCCGTTCTTCACTTCCTACTAAAGGCTTGAAAATGGACTGAAATTGAACATAGAAGCACACAACCTACTATAGGGAGACTTACAACTCACCTCAGGGACTACGTAGACCATCATGCTTGATGGTGAACATGGCGAGCCACGCCCACTTAGGGCGGTGATTTCCAATAAAAAGTAATGGAAACAAGAGGAGAGTTTCCTGTCTGCTTCTGTGTTTGTCCCCAGATGAAGAGGCGGAACAGCCTCGAAACGCGTCGGGATTTGGTTATACGTTTGGAGGAAGGGCATGAGAGCTGAGAGAGGCGAGAAAAGCTGAACTGCTGGGATGCCGTGTGTGCCCTCTCGAGCGCAAGAGCACTTTGATGGAAAATATACACGGCTGCCCTTGGTCGTGGAGAGGTGCACCGCTCTGTCTGCAGAAGACGATACTGCTAGCAGAGAGACCGTGGTGGAGAACTGCTCATCACCCTCGGATACGACGTTCCGTTTTAACTAACAGCTCAAGTGCCCCGTTCTTCACTTCCTACTAAAGGCTTGAAAATGGACTGAAATTGAACATAGAAGCACACAACCTACTATAGGGAGACTTACAACTCACCTCAGGGACTACGTAGACCATCATGCTTGATGGTGAACATGGCGAGCCACGCCCACTTAGGGCGGTGATTTCCAATAAAAAGTAATGGAAACAAGAGGAGAGTTTCCTGTCTGCTTCTGTGTTTGTCCCCAGATGAAGAGGCGGAACAGCCTCGAAACGCGTCGGGATTTGGTTATACGTTTGGAGGAAGGGCATGAGAGCTGAGAGAGGCGAGAAAAGCTGAACTGCTGGGATGCCGTGTGTGCCCTCTCGAGCGCAAGAGCACTTTGATGGAAAATATATATATATATATATATATATTACCTACTGGCAGTATAGTTAGGACCTATTTTCCATAGGAAATCCGCAACATTCTATTTGGAATAACTTTGGCGCCGATTGACGAATCTTTGCAAAATTTTCCAAACTATTGGCCAGCTCCGGTCCGCTCCTATCCTGAAAGTTTCACGGTGATTTGTCAAGCAGGGACGAGTAAAAGGGGGGTCACAAAAAACGTTTTCCCCATGCATTTTCCCATAGGACCTTTAGCAGCAGCTACAGCCTGAACTGCTGAACGGAATTACACCAAATTTGGCAAAGAGGTAGTCCTCAGTTCAGACTCGTGCCTTTTTCTTAAATGGTGTAAATCCGTTCAGTAGTTCCTGAGAAAATCAGAGTTAAAAGTACATATATCTCAAATGGCCTCGGAGTATCCGTGCCCCCTCCCAATCACAAGCTGAATATTATTTGGCTGCCAACACTCTGAATCAGGAAGTGTTGGCAGCCATCTTGTGCCTCGGTAGAACCGAGGCACAAGCAATCAAAAAAAAAAGGCGCAAAACGCGAAAAAGAGGCAGGGTAGAAACACCCTGACCCCCTAGGCCTGCTCAGGGGGTCCCACAAGGACCCCCAAGGCATGCGCATCCTCCCGATAGTAAAAAAAATTCTGCGCGTGCTCCCGTGCTACATATGCCAAATCCCGGGGGCATATTGAAAAATTAGGTGTGGTAGGTCCCAATCCCCCCCACACTGCCCCGGGGACTGCCACCCCCCGGGGCACTAACATAAAATAGGTGGGGGGCTCACAGCCCCCCCACAGCCTCGGGGACTGCCACCCCCGGGGCTTCGTTAAAATGGGTGGGGGGCTCTCAGGCCCCCCCAGCCCCAGGGACTGCCACCCAACGGGGCAACTTTAAAATAGGTGGGGGGGCTTTCAGGCCCCTCAGCCCCGGGGACCACCACCATCCAGGGCTTCTTTAAAATGGGTGGGGAGGCTCTCTGGGCCCCCCAACCCCAGGGACCGCCACCCCCGGGGCAACTTTAAAATAGGTGGGGGCTCTCAGGCCCGCCCAGCCCCGAGGACCGCCACCCCTGGGGCTTCTCTAAAATGGGTGGGGGGCTCTCAGGCCCCCCCAGCTCTGGGGACCGCCACCTCCCGGGGCAACTTTAAAATATGGGAGGGGTGCCACGTGGCCCCCCTCCTGGAGCCTTGTACAGGCCCTGGGGACCGCCACCCCCCAGGGCCGGCTCCTGCAGTGTCCCGGGGTGCCCACCACCGGGACACTGCTGTTTGCAATGGCAGGGCGGGAGCCTTGCGGCTCCCACCCTGCCATTGCAAACTGCTTTGCTTCATTGAAGCGAGAGCAGGGAAACCTTCAAAGAAGCAAAGCAGATTGCTTTGGGGAGCAGCATGTTAGCTCCCCGGGGCCTTTAGTGGCCAGAGGAGGGGGTCTACGCAGACCCATCCATACAAAGATTTGAAAAGTTGGTCATGCCCCGGGGGATGGGGTCCCCGGGGCCTGGAATTGGCCACGGAAGGGGGGCCACGCGGCCCCCTTCCCGTAATTATTTTTTGAAAATTTTAATTTGGGGGTGAGGCCCTGGGGGATGGGATCCCCAGGACCACAAAAAAGTAAAAGGAAGGGGGGCCACACAGCCACCCTTTCAAATTCAAAGTGATGTCATCAGTGATGTCATTTGAGATGTCATCAGTGATGTCACTGACCATGTCATCAATGATGTAATATGTGACATCATCAGCAGTGGATTGCGGGCGCGCAAGATATAGTTAGTACAACTAACTATATTGGAGGAATTTCAATGTTTTTGTTCGAGTGAAATGTCCAGCTGACTATAACACCCCTAAAACCTATTGTTTTTTCAGTGAATTTCTAAGGTTTTTTAAATGCTAATTCCTAACTATATCAGGCCTGAAACCTATGGTTTTTTCAGTGAATATATATATAGATATAGATACAGATATATATATAGATATATATTTTTTAGTTTGTCCATATGTGTTGTATTTTATATATATGTATATATTTAGATAGGTAAACGAAGCAAGCCCAAAGGGCTAAAGGGTATAATATCCAGCGCTAATGATTTTATAAAATAGAACTTGAATCTCCTCCTTTATCCAGATTCTGCACCGCATTCCAGTGCTCATATTGTTGTGACGTTTGGTACCCTTATTAGTGATTCATGGAGACCATCCTCAGGGCTTGATGGAGGTAAATGAATTCAGGGGTAATCAGAAGATTTGAGCAAATCTAAAATCACTTAGCATTGCACTGCCATTTGCTGTCGATTTTCATCACCAGAGTGAGAGTCAGTATGGAAGAGCACGCTGTGATTGGCAGTTTATGAATAAGAATTTGATTGGAGAAGAGTGGTTTATATGAACACATGACCTGAGCCCCTTGTGAGGATATCGTTCAGGGTACACCCTATCGGTGAGTTATGCTTCATGTAGTCTTCTGATCAGGGTGGAGTGGGACAAGGTGTCAAACGCCGAAGCAGTATGTGGGCCTCAGTATCTCGACATTTGAGGATCAGCCTGATGTCAAATGTGGTAGCGATGAGGGCGGTTTGGGTGCTGTGGTTAAGCAGGAAAATGGATTGCGTGGAGTCAAGGAGCTGGTGAGCATAGAGGTAGTAAGCGAGTTACTTGTTGATGGCTTTCTGCAAGACCTTGCTTGGGCAGGGCAGAAAGAAGATTGGACAGAAAGAAGATCGGACGGTAGTTTCCTTGTTGAGTTGGGTCTGCTTAAGATTTCTGTCGCAGTGCTTTGATCCTCGCATGTTTCCAGGCATTCTGGAACGTTTTGGAGGTGAAGGAGTTGTTCAGGATGCGGGTAAGGACTTCGCTCATAGGGGAGTTGCCCATATTGCAGATGTGATGGGGGCAGGGGTCCGTTGGTGACTCAGAGTGGATTGTCTTTATGATGTTGGCTGTTTCTTCCACGGTGAAAGTTTCCCAGACAGTCAGGGTTTTTATTGTGGAAGCTTATGGCGAGGAAGCAGGGGTTCGGTTTGGGATCGAATTTGGTATATATAGCTTTTATTTTGTTGCTGAATAAGTCTGAGAGGATGTCACATAATTCTTGTGAGAGAGTAATGCAGTTTGTGGTGGAAGTCTTTGATGATTCCAAAGATTTCTTTGCTGCTACTGGAACCGTTGTCTATGCCTCCTGCTAGGGCCATCTTCTTGGTTTCTTTGATTTGCAGGTGGTAGCCTCTCAGGAACGCTCTGTATGTCTCTTTGTTGTTCTCATGGTGGTTCATTCTCTATTTTCTGTCCAATTGTTTGCAGTGTTGTTTTGTTGCACTGAGTTCCTCAGTATCCTAGCTGGCCTGCTTTTGTGTCCTCCTATGTGTGTTGTATTTACGAGGTGCAAGTTAGTCGGCGCATGTTGTGTTCCATTCTCTGAAATGGTTGATGTTGCTGTTGAGTTTGTCGGTAGGTTCTGGCTAGTTCTGGCACATGGTGTCGAGCAGCTGGATTCTGAGATGCTGCGCCAGCTGCGTCTGGCCAAGTTTGTGGTGGAGGATTTTGTTTGGTGAGGGATGCTGATTTTGAATTGGATGGTGGTATGGTAGGTAGAGATGAGAGGCTTGGTTACTTTTGGCTGCAAGTAAATTCGGTGTAGTTGAAAGGGATGGAGACAGGGTCGAGGACATGTCCGGCAGAGTATGTAGGCTCAGTGACATGTTGTATCAATCTCAGGTTCACTAGGCTCTCGAGGAGTATGGTGCGGTTGATGTTGTTTCTATCTTCCAGGTGGAAGTTAAAATCTCCTAATAGGATGTAGATGTTAGTGTTGTTGATGAAGGGGGTGACAAAGTCAACGATGTTGGGAAATATGCAATTGGAAGGGCCAGCCATCTTTGGAAGGACAACTGTGACAGACCAGATGGCCTATGAGTGAATGTAGGAAGCTCTGATTTGAAGGGCCGGCCTGAAGTCAGCTCAGTACCTTTAGCGGTTGAAGGAATGCAAGAAAGCAGGTGGCATTCCATTTGAGAGATGGATTAACAGCATATTGCGTGATTAGAATGAGTGGGTGAATGGGATGGAGGCCCGGGACATTCAGTTACTCAACCAGCTGATGGTGACTGGGCGACTCAAAGCAGAGCTGTCAAACAATTTAGGCAATACCTGCCTGTAAGACATTGGGGTACTGGTTGAGAGAGGTGTGAGCCGCACTCGAGAAATAAACACAATCTTTGTCAGGGTGAACCACAAAAGTTGCTAAATAAGCCTGTGCTTGGGGGGGCGTGGCCTGCTGAGCAGCGGAATGGCTGCTCTTTGAGTGCGCTCTGCCGGCCAGAAGAAAATCCTTGTAATATCCTGCACTTCGGGCTGACCAAAAGCTGCCCAGATCATCTGCAAGATAGACGGATGGCGTGGGACAACTGCGGATGTTATTTTTCACTTGATCTATGCACACAAGCCGAGATCGGGGCCTGACGACATCTATGTCGAAGGATCCTTTGAGGTCACGTTGGAGGCCTGCCGGGCAGCGCTGAAAATCGAGGCCAGGGCTGCCTCATTGCATAAGGCCTTTAACTAGGGGGAGGAGCATCACCTGTTACCGCCGGAGCTCCATCTACTCCGGTGACAGGCATCCCCCGGGTGAAGATTATCGTGGAGGCTCTGTCCAGTGACTGGGGGTAAGGCAGCGGAGAACGGCGCCAGTGGACCTGCGAGCCCTCGCAGTGCACGCTGGACGGCAGCGTTGCCAGCAGGAGTGCTGGAGAGGCAAACTGCAACGTACCGCCGGTGCGAGGCAGGAGATGGCCTTTCTGAGATGTGGTTGGAACGCTTGATCCGTGGAGACGGCGAGGCGCCCTCACGACCCAAGCCTGCTGCGGGAGGGATTTGCGACGCCCCATTGAAATCAGGCAGTTAAGTGAACGGTCGCCATTTTGCGAGCACTCCCGGCAGTGTTTGATGTGAACATCTCCGATGTGAGGTAGATGCACCTAGATGACAACATCGAGGAACGCACTTCAGTTATAAAACAGAGGTGGATATAGCAGAGGCGCACACTCCCCGGACTGTGTATGACTGTAGGGCTAAACCCTAGAAGCCGGAGATCTATCCGTGGGTGCACTTGGCGCCATAAATTGGAGGCATCTTACTTTTTGGCCTATTGCGGCCCCTAGGCTTGCGGGACTGCCTTGCCTGATTATCGCTGGTTTCATGTGTGATGTGCCTATGGTGATCAGCAATTGAGGGCACCTGAGCCACTGGCAGGTGCTAGGTCCTTTGAGGCGGAGTTACCGTGCAATGACCAGGAGAGTATCGGCGCGGAGACAGCTGTTGGGTCCCCACTGGAATGGTACGGATGGCAGAATCACTTACCTGTGCTGACACTGTATGATGCGTGTTGTTTAGCTGCTTTTGTCCTGTCTCTCAAATTGTGAAGGTGGATACTGTTCTGGCAAGCCCATGCTGGATAGAGGGCCACGTTGGGTAGTGAAAGAAGTTATGTCCCGGGAATAAACCATATCGCTCTGCGGCGGACCATACCACTGTGTGCCTCCGCCCCTCTCTGCAATTGGTACCCAACTAGGAAGCTTCAATACACTTAGTGCACACTGGCTCCAAACAGTTACGGCCTACACATACCACGGGGCACTACAAGCGGACCATTAAAGAAAGTGGTACAATACGTGAAAACCACTATTAACGGTGAAGAGCAGAGGCTGAGTGGTCGCAACATTCTGTCAACGCTGAATTGGAGGTGCATTGTCTGTTATTCCCTGTGTGCTGATAGACATCTAAACCGCAATGGGCAAACAGGATGCTAAACAGTCAAAGCTGACTTTTGATCATAAGCGTTCAACACGACATGCGGACTGGGAGCCGGAGACACAGGCGGAGGGCCAACGAGATCTCAATGTGGAAGATCAGGGAGAAGATCTGTGGACACTAAACTGGATACCCTGACCTCACAATTAGACTCTGTCAAGTCACTGGTGTCAATGCACGAGACGCGTCTGGACACGCTGGAAAATCGTCATACTAAGTTCCATGAAGTCCAGGTAGAAACTAAGGAGCAGCTGCTGCATATGGACAAATTACTCAGGGTTATCGGGGCCAAAAATGATGATTTGGAAGCCAGGTCAAGACGCAATAAACTTTGCGTTACAGGTATTCCGGAGACGACTGCCATATCTAAAATGGAGACCTATATCACAGATCTACTACATGAATTATTTGACCCACATCTATCTGTGGTGTTTGTGGTGGAGAGAGCGCACAGATCCTTGGGACCAAAACCTCCCGTTGGTGCGTAGCCCAGGCCTATTATTGCAAAGCTTCTAAATTATCAAGACAGGGACCTCATCCTGTGACTGGCTAGAGAAAAGGGCAGCATCACGCATAAAGGAAATAATATCTCGTTCTACCCAGACTTTACTCCAGCGGTACAGGCAGCGAGGCTAGAATTTCTCCCGGCCAAACGTGTCCTTCTACAGGCGCAGATCCCATACTCTCTACTATACCGAGCTAAGCTGAAGGTATCGTTTGAGGGAACTGCCCACTTCTTTACAGACGCCAAATCAGCCCTGAAGTTCTCTAACCATATCAGCGGAAAGAAAACCAAAGGGCATCAGGTTAGTGCGGGAGCGGCAGGAGGCCAGCTAAGTGACAATGACTGATATGGGTATCGTATTGTGTGCATATAGACCCTGCTAAGCTGTTAAGATGGGTGCTGGAGAATTGTTGTTTTATTTGTGCATTTGAATTTCAGGATTTCCTCCCACGCTGTCATTCATTGTTTTAAACCAAATGTGATTCTGGGCTGGCTAAGTCTCCCGCAGATTTTCCGGCCACCCTGTCCAATACAGGGTAGTTGCCGGCATAGTTATGCCCCCATGGGAAAATTCCCTTGCTTGCTGAGCATTGGTTTGTGCTTAATGTTTAGGATGGTATAAAGAGAAAGGCCCCCCTGAGGGTACTTTAAGGTCTAAGAGAAGGAGGGGAAAAAAGAAAAGAATGCAATAGAAAAACCTCTAACAAGACCTATATTCAAGTAAGTACAAAGGGTTATTTTAAACTCATTTTATTTTTTATTACAAAGAAAAATACATTTAGTTTGAAGTATTATTTAGATAAGTTGGATTAGTAAACTGTTTTTATATTCATATTCAATAACATCTGGTGATTTATACAAGAAACATATATTACATATAATACATCATTACAAACAATATGTTCATAAATTTTAGCAACCCCACAGCTACCAACACATATACATTCTCACCATACTCACTACTGCATACGTTCATCAGTCATCCTCATACTCATAAAAACAACATGAGATTCAATACTGTAGGAGGTCCAAAAAGATTAACTGGAGAAAAAACAGATAGTAAGACTGGTTCTGATAACACTGTGTCTCCAGGGACCACTCCTCAGGGATGATACTTGGTTTTAGGTCTTGGTCTACGCGCGTTTCGATGGAGAACCACCTTCCTCAGGACCAAATATAGAGGGAGAGGAATCTCAAACCCTTAAAAAGACGGGGGTCGTCTGTAGGGATTTAAATGCATTGATTTAATAAGAAAATAATGTCAGGAAATAAATATTTCTGTATGAAATTGTGACTTCATAATACTAAAGTGGATCCCATGTTCACATGACTATTGGTAATCTCATCAATGAATATGTGCACACCCAATGTGATTTATTCTAAAAAAGAAGAAGAAAAGATAGGAATATTCAGAGAAACCTTCACCTTCAGCACAAGATAGACCCAAGTCATATGTGCAGAATCAATTGTGCTGGTAGATCTTAAGATTGGTGAAAGAAAAGAAAGGAGAACATTTTTTTATTTAATTGTTAAGTCCAAAAGTGATGATTTGTATCATGCTAGTTCAATAGATGTTTTACCTTAAACTAATCAGCGGATTGCATAGAGCGAAGGTTATAGTTGTCTTCACTATGGATGAGCCAGGAAAACACGTTTATATCGACGCCAGCAGATTGCCAGGTGAGTCTCTAAATATAAAGACAAACGTGTGAATTTGTAAGACCTCATTGTGGTCAATTTATAGTTGATATGAACCACTAGAGAGAAAGTTTACCCTGTTGATATTTGATTGACTTGTGGTTTAGTTCAAGGTCGACAATTAAAAGGCTGGGCAATTTATGTCAATATCAAGCTGAAAACCCAAAGATAGGAAATCACTCTTTTATGTGAGATATTTCAGTCAAACTCCCAGCTAGAAAAGGAGACATAAAAAGCAACTTGTCATAAAAAATCGCACTCTTTTGGTGATTGTAGTGCAAACATAACAAGGCACTACATATTTAAAAGAAGGAAAAAAAAAAAAGTTTAGCTAGAAAGTCACCTCTTTTGAGAATTGCTAAAGAATATTTAGTATTGTCAAGGCGAATATTGTCTTTATAAGTCATGGACAAAAAGCCTGTCTGTTACTCTCAGGTTAGCCATCTAGTACATAGCCATTTGGGACATAGTTTTCAAATATCAAATTTTCAAATGTTCAAAACAAGACTATTCTGCTGAAAGCCGTCACTGACATCGTAGATAAGAACAGTAAAGCCAGCCCTATTCCTATGCTAATGTATTTAACATGATTACGATTAAACGAAAAGGGGCATCATAGGCGGCACTATTCCTATGTTGGAATCTTGATCATGATTCCGATAGAGCGAAGTGAAACTGCTAAGAGAGTCTAGGGACAACCTCACCTGCATGAGGTAATTTACTGATAAGTCTCCCCTTCAGCGACCCGATTATATGGGTTAGCTGAAAGAATTTAACCAGTGAACATGTCGGGCGCCATATTGAAGTGTTTATAAGAATGATAAAAAGCACTTTACTGTATTCAGACTGAGGTCACCATCACAATAGCTCTCACCAAATGAGAGTGTTTGAGAGTATACCGTTATATACTGATAGTAACATGTTTATTTCATTAAAGTTGGACAACTATAACTTGATGTACAACTAACGAGTTTTACCATCGTAAAAACTACGGTGTTACAGGAAAAAGCGATGCTGAACAAATATAACCATCGCTAATATAGCTTGAAAAAGGCTGAGTAAGTAACGCTATTCCTATGTTTAGGTCTATGTCTGAATAAAAATAAAAATTTAAAAAAGGGGTTGTTAAAGCGGTCCTACAAAGTTCCTACCTCCATGAGGCAGTTTCCAGCAAAGTCTCTGTACCATAGTCGATGAATGTAGAACGACAATCATGAGTATTAGACTTGGGCTGGTTCTTATATCTAGTGCTGTATTTCAATTGGCCATGGGAAACTCGCGAGATTTCGAAAAGCTAGTTTGTATGAGGGCGGTGACAAAATAAGTGAATGGCAAAAGACGACGCCATATTGAGATGTAGATAAATAACGTGAGAGACCCTGTTGTATTTAAAGAAATGATAGTTCCCATGGCACTATTCTCACAGAATGTTATGAGTATATTCTGATGTTCAATAATTGTACAGTGTGCCAATGTCACATGTTTATTCAATGTGTTACTTGTGAATAAACAAAGCTAGCGAGAGCTCACGAAGCTTGTTTATCTAAGAATACTAATGAAGTCAATGTGTAGTGAGACTGCCGCCATATTGGAATATATAACAGTAGAATCGAAAATCCCTATCTATTTAAGGGATAGTTATTCCAATGGCGCTTGCCTAGCAGGATGTTTGTGCTGAACAGTTATTTGACAATGTGTCGTTCCAATCTATATATATATTGTAATTACAATCAACGTACAGATTATTTATTTAATGTTAGTTACAATTTATATTTTATAAGAAATTATATAGAGAGTTAAATACCCAGCCTGTGGTGTTAAAGATAACTGGGCAAAAGAAAATTAAGAACTTATTGCTGTTCATTATGAAAGACAAGTATATCTGACGGGCCAACACCTAGTAGAGTTGGTAGGGCTCTATGTCAAAGCCACATGGTAGACATGTGACATAAAAGCTCATACAACATAGTGTATCCACTTACAATGATATTTGATTATGGTGTAATGAGATTTCTCAGTTATAGGGTCATCTAACAATGTCCAAAATTATGAGGCTAAAAGCTTTTTCTACATTTCGACAATTATGTCACTATCCATACTATTTCCTCACTAAAACCTCTTCGGACTGTTTCACAATGGAAAATCCAAAAGGTTTCCCTGTCTTTCCTGATTTTGTCCGTTTCCCGTCCCTCTTTGGGGATGATTTTCTCTAAAATGAGCCATTTGAGCTATTTTTCACTGTGTTGAAAATCCAAAAAGTGTCCTACCATAGGTGCTTGTATTTTACCAGTCCTAATTGCTGATTTATGTTCTAATAATCTCAATCTGAACTCTCTACCTGTCTCCCCTATATACCCCAATCCACATGGACAGAGTATAAAATATACTATGTTGCTACTTCTGCAATTAGTGTGGCTTTTCAATTTGCCTGTCTTAGTGCCATAAGTCCATGTCTGAGTGGTAATTGCTGAAGAGCAAGCATGGCAGTTACCACATCTGTGGTTGCCTAAAATAGGGGGGAGTCCATCAATTGTCATTTGAACCTTCTTCTTTTGTGAAACTGATCTACTATGTACCAATTTATCTCTCAAATAAGGATTTCTCCTAAAGGCCACAATAGGTTTAGTCAAAGTTTCATCTTCTTCATTGACATTGAGAATTTTCCAATTTCTATGTAGCACTTGTTGGATTTTGTTGTTGAAACTCGAATGATTTACTACACAGACAATTTTCTCAAGTGGTTGTTTATCTCTACCGGAAATCAACGCATCTCTGTTGTAATATTTAGCGCGTTTCATAGATTGTTGGACCAGCCGTCTGGGATAGCCTCTCAGAAGTAGTCTCTTTTGAAGTTCCTCAGAGTGTAGTATAAACTCTTGCAAATTGGTGCAGTTACGCCGGATTCTCAGAAATTCCCCAAAGGGGATGGAATCCTTTTGACAACTCGGATGAAAACTACTATGCTGTAAGATCGTATTTTTAGCCGTAGGTTTACTATAAAGGCTTACCTCAATGTTGCCTTTTCCATTTTTAATCCAAATGTCTAAGAACTCTACTTTGTCTGGTGAGTACTTGGCAGGGAACTTAAGATTCTTATAGCTAAGGTTGAGTCACTCAATGAATTGCAGAAGATCTTGTTCATCTCCTGACCAGATGAAAAAGATATCATCTATAAATCTATGCCAAACTTGTATGTTCTCATAGAAAGGGGCTACATCATTAAAGATATGTTTAAGTTCGAACTTGCCCATATAGATATTCGCTACACTAGGAGCACATGAAGCGCCCATACTGGTACCTTTAATCTGATGGAAGAGATTGTCCTTAAATTCAAAGTAGTTGTTGTGTAACACAATATCAAGACACTCAAGAATGAGTTCTTGCTAGTAGAGTTGCCACTGCCTCTACTGCTTGATCTTGAGGGATGGGTAATCTGCAACCTAATTGGAGGGTTGGAGTGGGCGGTGGGTGGAGGGAAGGGACTGTTTTGTTGTTCAATGCCAGTATAAATGTAACTGGGTGTATGTCGGGTGTCATCTGTGAAAGGTATGGGTCATGTCGATCTGATTGTTTCAAAAATCTGTACCAAAGCGCGATACACACAGATCCGATAGCACATTGAATTGTTTGACTTGGAATGTTTGGGGGCTAAATGATGGTAGGAAGTCAAGGCTGGTTCATGCCTATTTAGCACGACACAATGTGGATATATGCCTGCTGCAGGAAACACACTTGAACACCACGCCATCCCCACGACTGCGCCATAATAGATGGGGTCATGGCTACTCGGCTATATACTCCAACTATGCCCGCGGAGTAGCGGTATTGATCAGGCGGGGATTATACTGGAGGGAGGGGTCGGTTCAGGGGGACCCAGAGGGATGCTATGTCTTGGTTCAGGGGCTTTTATGTGGCATGTCTGTGGTTATTGTGGCTATATATGGTCCAAATGTTGACTCCCCTGAATTCTTTCACAAGGTCTGGGCGAAGATTAGGGCAACTGGTTGCAATACGATTATATGGGGGGGGGACTTTAATGCTGTCCTTGATGACGCGCTTGACAGGAGGGGAGTTGCTTGAACACTACATCCAATGGCTAGCACTGCCCTAAAGGAGATAATAACTGACGGTGGACTTATTGATATATGGCGGGGTAGACATAAAGCACTGAGGGAAGGTACCTGTATTTTGGCTCACCACAATGTATTGTCCCGCCTAAATTATTGGTTGGTAACGCGAGATGTAGCCATGTGGACTGTGAATGTGGAACACATGCCCCGCTCCCTATCCGACCATGCTCCCTGCTTGCTGAAATTACTGATCCCAAGTCTGCCTCGACGGGCCTTCGCGTGGTGCTCCCGCTGCATTCCATGCTTGATGATGCTCTTAAGGAAGAGATTAGGAAGGATATCACTGAATATTTTGAGTTCAACACTGGGTCGGTAGACACCGAGACATCCCTATGGGAGGCATTTAAAGTTGTAATCAGAGGTCAATGTATAGCCCGCCAGGCTGCAGTACTGAGGGCTATAAGAGGCACGCTCGCATTCCTGGAGACTAGTATAAAAGAACTCGAACATCAATTCTATGATACAGGTGAACAAGACATAGCTGGACTGATGAAAACCAAGCTATTAAACTATGCTGAGGAGGCGCAGGAGGTACGGGGAAGGGGGGAGGCTGGGGAAAGCGCTGGCAGGTATGTTAAGACCAAGATCCATGACATATATCCATAAACTACACACAGCATCTGATGCCACGATTAGAGGGCAGGGAGGGATCCTGAATGCCTTCTCTGACTTCTACTCCAACCTTTATACAGCCACGCAGGACGCATGCCCGGAAGCAATGGAATCTTTTTTGGACTCTATTGCACTGGTGTGGTTTAATGACACACACAGGGAATATATGGAGTTCGGAAGATGTGGCACAAGTCATAAGGAGCTTGCCCCCCCGACAAGGCCCCTGGTCCAGACGGCTTAACCACGGCGTTTTATAAGGCATACGCTGAGGAGTTGGCCCCAAGACTGCTAGCCGTGTATGAAGGGGCTTTGGGAGCGGGCATACTACCTGCGACCATGCGTGAGGCTCTAATCATCACACTGCTAAAACCAGATAAACCGGCAGAAGAGTTGGACTCCTACAGGCCTCTTTCCTAGAGTAAATGTAGATGTGAAGATCCTGGCAAAGTTAATTGCCAACCGGGTGCAGCCGATGTTACCTTTGATAGTGCTCCCTGATCAATCGGGATTTATACCAGGGAGATCAACCTCACACAACATACGTACGATTTTTTCCACCCTGCATTACCTACACCCGGATGTTCAGGCTGTGGTGGTGTTTTTAGATGCTACTAAGGCCTTCGACACTCTCGAGTGGCCATATTTATTTGCCATATTGGGTAGGATGGGCTTTAGCCCACTTCTCATTAAAAAAATGTGCTTGCTATATACCATGCCCGGGTCAGGGTCAACGGCCTAGTCTTAGAACCCTTCCCCATTTCACGAAGTACGAGGCAGGGATGCCCCCTTTCCCCACTCTTGTTTGCCATAGCAATGGAGCCCTTGGCGACCAGAATCAGGCAGCACCACACGGCGCGGGGTATAGGGTTCAGCTCCAGGAACCTTCTAATATCATTGTATGCAGACGATGTGACCCTCTACCTTATAAACCCGAAGGACAATCTAGACCCAGTACTGTGTGAATTTATTTGATTTTGAGGCCTGGCTGGGATTTCTGTAAATTGGTCGACGTCGGTAATTTTTCCCCTGACAGACAACACCCTACAGGTGTCCTCTGAATATCCCCTGAAATGGGAGGCGGATACGGTCAAGTATCTGGGGATATAGATAAGCTGAGATCTTCAAGAACTTTGGAACTTAAACTACGGGAGAGCAATCATGTGGTTGGGAGAGAAGGTAAAGATATGGGCGAGACTACCCTTGTCACTCACGGGGATCGCGGTGGCTAAAATGATCATATTGCCCAAATTTCTCTACCAATTTGCAAACATACCGATTCTGCTCACATCGCATTTTTTCACCACCTTGAGATCGCATCTGGTTGAAATGGCATGGGCGGGTGGGCAGGTGGGCAGTCGAGGGCATCTTGGGACATGCTGACGCTACCCTTGAAACAAGGTGGCTTGGGCGCCCCAGACATGCGTCTCTATGCGCTTTGCGCTCAGGCCCAATCTTTACATTTTTGAATCCACCCAACTCCCTTCCAGCCTCATGTGGCGGTTGAACAAGATGCTGTAGCACCAGTTCCGCTAAAAGTGGCCATTTGTGTAAAAGCGCAGCGCCCCAGAGGGGATGTAGACTCTGCTGGAACACTGTGTTGGGTATGGGAGGAATTGCGCAAACGGGTGAGAATCCCATTCCTCTATGCCCCCTCGCTTTCATTGGCGCAAAACCCGTTGTTGCCATGTATTGGAGACGGCATTGGCAAACCCCTAGAGAAAAAAATGCACCTTCATACATTTGCTGATCTGTGTCCCGACAACATATTTATGTCCCCTCCGGTGGCAGAAGAAGGACAAACTGTACCCTTCTCTGAATTGTTTTTGTAGCACAAACTGTGAGCGGCATGCCGTGCGCTTAGTGAGGACTTCCCGGTGGCCCCCCCGGCTTTCCCTGCCTTGGAGAGCGTGGTGGGCTCCCCATCCCCGCGCAAGCTGGTCACCCGAATATACAGGCAAATGCAGAACACTGCACTAGTAGTCACACCTAAATCCCTCCAATATTGGATTGAGGACCTTCAATCTCCGCTGACTGAGGAACAGTGGAACTTTTGCTGCGGGCAACTTACTGAGCTCTCTCCCAACTGTAGGTTATGGTTAATACATTTTAAATACTTGCACAGATTTTATAGGACACCTGTGGAAATATGGATTTTTCTGATCAGTTATGTCCCCTATCTTGGACCCCAACGGTTTCATGTATGAATCACAAGTACATGTATGTTCCCTCCAGTTCCAGTTATGAAGACGCAAACACATGTGCGTCCACCGTCAACATGTCCTCTTTCAGATCCGCCATGAATGGGCCGGATATTTCATTCCTAAGTACGAAAGGCCACCGGCTTTATATGGTTCACTTATGCCATTTTACAGTCCAGGCAAGTAGGCCCTGATTCTGTCATCAAGCTTTTCTTGCTTTCTGCCTCTGAAGCTCCAGTCTGAGCCTGCATCTGTATCCATGAACTTTGTCCTCATTCTCTGCGCGGCTCACGGTGCCTGACATCAGCTCGCTGCCTGCCAAGAAACTGTATTTCACCTTCGAAATTATCTGCTCCGCTCCCTGTTCAATGCATTCCTGTCTAGTAGTTTAAGTAAACATTCTTCCAGCTACCGAGCAAAGGCCCGGCTTCTCTGTCTTCATGCAAGTAATTCATAGCCCTGTTACTATGGAAGATTCCTGCCCTCGCATCTAGTGTAGACACTTAGACGCTTGTACACGCACTAACAGTCAGTATAGTCAGTATAGAATAAGATTCTACTCTAAGAGACCTCTCTTTTGGATAACATAGTTCTTTAAACATAGGATGTTAGATATGATTTGGGGATTAGGTTGACTTGACCCTCCAGACATCTGTCGCCACATGTAGAACTAAATGTCAAGTCCCCTTCACCCCCTAGTCGCACGTCAATCATACGTCATGCTGCTGCGCGCGCATTTCTGCCAAGTATTTCTGCTGACATTGCGAAATTATTTCATAGGTCCACCCATATGTGACATCACAACCAATGACGTTTCCTTGTTACTCCCAATTACTCCCAATTACGCCTCCTTCAGCTACGCATGTGAAATGTTATCTTTGCTATCAATTGTTACGCCTCTTGCATTTGCTTCACTGTAATGCCTATTGTATAAAAGTGATTAATTATCAATAATGTATGTACTTCACTTCCTGAACCTTCGTGGTGATGGAACTTGGAGCAACCGATTCGAATCGTCCATTGGAATAAAGCCCATTCCGAACCTCTAATACCACGGATTCTGCCTCTTATTTATTGAGCTATTTTTATTATGTTTCTGTATCAAATTAAGTCCCGGTAATTAAATTATTTACCACATGAATGGCGCCCGAATAGGGACACTTTCTCATCTCACGCGCCGGCGGTGCGTTGCAGGCCCGGTCTCCTGCCACAGCTGGACGGACAACAACGCGTACCAACATGATTTCCTGTATCTCCCTCCGGTTAAGCGGGGGCGACTGAGGCTGCGATCAACACCCAGACGAGGCGGTGAGAAGTGCGAAGTATCCCGACCAGAGCCTAGCTGAGAGGGCAGGATCCGAGGTATACAGAGGCCCACCAGGTTTCCGAAGCTCAGAAGTGTCCGAAGTTGCCGAGTCGAGTCCGGTCCAGTTCAGTTCAGTTCCGTTCCGAGGCCTTCCGTTCCGAGCTACCCGGTGAGTACCATTACTGGGGAGGCGTTCTGGCGTGCACATAAGTTGTGCCGGTCCAGACGGGTTTGGGTACACAAATCCGGTCTGCACTGTTTCAGCAGTGTATCTGTACTGTTTAGCAGTATATCTAGTATATCAAGTATATAAATTCAGAATAATTCAGATAATGCCGAGTATTATGTTTAGTGATTAAGTTTTCCTTAGACCGTCACCATCATTGTTTGCTCATTTAAATGTTAAATGTTAAATGTGTTAATACGTTCTGCATATTGTGGTATGAATGACTGTTCATTATCGTGTTTATTGTATTAAGTTTGTTCAAGATCAAGTATCAGATCAGTTCTCAATATGCCGCTCTTTTCGAAATTAAGACAGATCACAACTAGAAAAGGGGTACTCGAAGAAGCTGTTCCTATTCCTCCTAGGGACACTCCAGGGTACTTCATGTATCATAAACACGGCTTAGACGCTATATTATTTCTTGATTTATGGGTAGACTACACCAAGGAATTACCAGAAAGTCAGAGGTGGCCCGCAGCTGGGACCTGGGATGCAGAGTGCATCATGAAAGTAGAGGAAGAGTTATGGAAAAGGAAAGCCAGACAGTCACAGAAAGACGCCGTTGAGTTATGGCGTAAGGAATCTCATAGACGTACAGAAAAAGCACTCCGACAGGAAGAGAAAAATAAGGAGAATTCAAATAGAGTCCGAGAAAATCTATTAATTGAAGAAGGTACACGAGTGAAATCAGAACAAGTAGACAGACAAAGAAATGCCCTTATGAAGGGTATGTATCCCCTTCTGGCCGAGGGATTACCTAAGGCTACTCCGGAGATGCCAAAAGACTTGCCACCCCCATTATTCCCAATAAAAATGCATCCTAAAGGGCATCCTAGAACCGCAGAAGATGTTTTTCTTTCCTCATATTTAGATGACGCAGCTCCCGAGTATGCTAACCCCGCCCCACATAGACCGTCGGCCGGGGAGGTTCAACGCCAAGATCCTGTATCTGTATCTCTACAACAACAAATCCTGACACAAGTTCCGGCAAGCACACCTGTTTCCACGTCTGTTCCTACAGCTGCTTCTACAGCTGTGCCCACACCTATAGTTGCTGTATCGCGTTCAACGAATCCTTTCACGCCCAATACCCCAGACGGGGCTACCGGAGGTGCTACCAACATTTTTTCTACGCCACCCAGAATAAATAAACGTACTTTTCAAGAGTCAGCACATCCACGTACCCCCAAACTCATAAATGCCCGCACGCTTAAGGAACTTCTTGTAGATTGTAGATATGACCCTGTGCCCGGCAAAGAGGACGAAATGATCATGGCATCATTACGTATCAGACGAGCCGTGGTGTATTTAGGGAAGTTACCAGGAATGACTATGCATCTAGATAATATATATCATTTTGTCCAAACAGGGCGAGATTCTGAATGTATTAACAGAGCTATGGAATACCAGAAAGTGGAAATACAGGGGGAACTGTTACGTTTCCTCATAAATTGTGTGATCAGAAATCAAGACCGACCGGGGGTAGACCCGGAAGCAATGCAGATTCTTACCAGATGGAGCCAGAATATATCAGAAGGGAGACATGATAAGCAAAACTGTATAATAGCCATGTGCCGAAAGATCCGTAAAGAAATAGAACGCCTACACGAAGAGAGATTAGCGGTAGACCAGTTCGAACAAAGCGAGGAGGAAGGATCAGGACTGTCCACAGGACAGTCAGAAACCATAGCCTATGTAGGTAGAGGAAGATCTTGTAATAGTACTAGATGTTTTACTGACCCGATACGTCCGATATGTCCAGATAATAACAGGAATTTCCAAACACCTATAATAAATATAAAGTCCCCCGAGCATTCGTTCCAAGCCGCTGACAAATTACTGCGAGAACGAAGGGGTTATCATTTACTCGATTCTATGGATGAACAAGAATTAGCCAGGTCAGCCGTTCATTGGGTTGACAGTCCCGGAAAATATGGTGATGATACTGTAGCACACACATTTTTGAACCTCACCCCAGACGAACAGCGTTTAGCTGGGATTTATATGATTCAACAACTTCTTATACTATATAAAAGCCAACATTCAGATCCTGGTCCCTTACCTGATATATTGACTGAATTACTCACGAATAGATGGAGAGGTTCAGGTACTAAGCTAATTAAAGAAATACTAGAATCAAGAAAGCAGTACATTCTTTTTTTATGTCCAGAACATGTCTCACTGCCCATCAAGGAAAGACCGATGTATTACATGGACAGACAGAATCCCTTACGAGAAGTACACCCAATAAAGGGCGAGGACAATCAGTTTAAACGTGTATTTGTATATACGCCCATATCGAAAATAGAATTGTTAGAAATGAAGAAAGTGGTACCCAGTCATGACAAAGACCCAGCGGGTTTCCACCGAGAAATTAAAGACATGTTACTCATGGGAGAGTATACCTATCCCGACATTATGACAATATTAAAGGTATTGATGCCTGCTGGCATTTATGAAAAACTCAAGGAAAAAGAGTGGGAGGTGGGAGACCAAAAGATAGACTGGACAGCATTAGAAAATGAAGAAAAGGCCCGAGGTCCAGGTTCGGGGCTTGGGGATAAAACTAAAGCACTACCAGGTTTACTAGTACAGGTACTGCCACGTTTATTAACCACGAAAAAGGAAGACTGGGGTGCAATCTCAGCCTGTAAACAAAAGCAAGATGAAGACACTAGTGATTTCTATGCCCGATTCGAAAAATGTTTTGGTATAAATAGTGGTATAAAAGCAAGTAGCGAATCATACCCACATCTGTTTGTGACAAAATTAGTTGAAAATTCCTTACCCCAAGTGAAGAATAGAGTATTAAAATTCGAGAGTACCTGGCAAGGTAATACCCCATCACAAATGTTACAAATGTTACAGTACCATTACAATAGAATTAGAGAGGAACAAGAACATGAACAAAGACGCATGAAGGACACGAAAATGAAAATGCTAGTCTCCCAGACAGTTCCAGCTGAAGGACATAAAAAGGGTACGACACATTCCGGTGATTCAGCAGGACCTGTAAAAGGGACATGCAACTATTGTAAACAACCAGGTCATTATATACACGATTGCCCAGTCCTGAAGCGTAATATCGCCACAGGTATTACAAAAGAAAGACCACGGCCACTTAGACAGGATCAGAATGAACAAGGAGCCCCGCAGCATGCACAGTCCATGCCAGCTCCACAACAGTCTATACAGTTTGTGCCAGCTGCACCAGCGCTGCCGGTTGCTGCCACACAAACCACGACACGACAGCTGTACCAGACCGCACAGTATGACTATCCTGATTATCAACGATATGCATGAACCAGCCTAGAGAGGGAAGTTGACTTACCCCTTATCGAGGTCCCAGTAGACCAAGAAGGACCTTATGTACATAGTGAATTATTAGGCCAAGATAGAAAAATTTTACTTGATACAGGGGCAAGTCGAACAACCATAAAACGTAGTGAAGTTCCAGGGGCACCCCTCTCAGGCTCACAGAATATTTCCCTTGGTTTTTCAGGAAAACCTATTGTTAATGAAGTATCACAGCCTCTTCCACTTACGATAGGACCCTTGACCAGAACTACAGATTTATTGCTTACTAAATCATGTCCAGAAAACTTGTTAGGTATAAAAACACTGAAAGCTCTAGGAGCTATAATATGTTGTTCTCCGGAAGGAGTAAGATTGTTTTTACGTGATTTCAAAGGTCACTATGTGTCTCGAGACATGGATCCCCGACTGCAGACTTTACCTACACATCTATGGGCACAAGGCCCTACTGATGTTGGTTGCATGAATATTACACCATATCGAGTTACACTAAAGGCAGGAGTGGTACTACCACGAATGCGACAATACAAGTTACCACCAGATGCTGTAGTGGCTTTACTACAAATCATTGACGAGCTCATTGCCCAAGGAGTGGTTGTAGAAACAAACTCCAATGTATGTAATTCACCGATAATTCCGATTCTTAAACGAACAGATCCAAAGGCCCCGCCAGTATATCGATTGGTTATTGATCTACGCGAATTGAACAAATGCATTGTGCCACAATTCCCTGTGGTCCCAGATATCTCGTCATTACTGACAGCTATTGATTCCGAAGCAACATTCTTTACTGTAATTGATCTCAAGAATGCCTTTTTCAGCGTCCCTATAGATCCGGAAAGCCAATACTTGTTCGGATTTAGTTTAAATGGACGTAGCTTTAAATTCTCACGCGCACCTCAAGGATTTACAGAAAGCCCCAGCATCTATAGCCAAGCACTGAAACGAGAACTCGACAGTATCCACATGCCAGTAAACACTGCCCTGCTTCAATATGTCGATGATCTGCTGATCACCGCTAGAAGCGAACCTGAATGTGAGAAAGCATCACTGACAGTTTTACAATTTCTAGCCGAAAAGGGGCACAAGGTGTCCCCTTCTAAGCTGCAATTCTGTGTCCAGCGAGTTGTTTATCTTGGACACTCGCTGTCCAAGGAGGGAAGGCAGCTTACACCCGACCGCATTCAGTTAATAGCTAACATGCCAATACCCAAGACACAAAAGGAGGTGCGGGCTTTTATAGGCCTCACTTCATATTGTAGGCAGTGGATCCCTCAGTATGCATTTCTAGCAAAACCACTCATTCAATTGACAACACAGGAGGCAGCCACATCGACTGTTCTCCCTTGGACTCAGGAACATACACAAGCTTTTGAAAACCTAAAGAAAGCCTTATGCCAAGCACCGGTTTTAGCAACACCATGTTACAATAAACAGTTTACACTCTTTGTTACAGAACGCGAAGGTACTGCCTTGTCAGTACTCACACAGGAACAAGCAGGATCCCACAAACCATGTGCTTATTTTTCTAGTACATTAGATCCTGTAGCTCAGGCTTTGCCTGCATGCCTGAAATCGGTGGCAGCAACAGCTTTAGCAATAAGACAAAGCGATGCCATAGTGTTAGGACATCCATTGACAGTTCAAGTACCACATGCAGTAGAAGTTCTTGTGAATAGAACGCAAACACAGCACTTGACTATAGCGCGACTTACAGGGTATGAATTAACATTGTTTCAGCCACATATAGAAATCAGACGTTGTAACACATTGAACCCTGCCACACTTTTACCCATAATCGGAACAGACCCACTAGCTCATGATTGTATTGATGTTATTACAATCACGACGAAACCCAGACAAGACTTGACAGATGTCCCATTGTCAGACCCAGACCTAACGTTGTATGTAGATGGTTCGTGTATGAGAACAAGTACAGGAGAGTTAGTGGCCGCTTACGCAGTCACAACAGACACTGAAATCATTGAAACAAATTGCATAAATACCTTGTCCGCTCAAGCAGCAGAGCTCGTCGCTCTGACACAAGCCTGTATTCAAGCCACAAATAAAAGAGTCAACATATACACTGATTCACGTTATGCATTCGGAGTTGTACATGACTTCGGCGTGCTGTGGCGAGAGAGAGGTTATTTAACTTCTCACGGTGCCCACATTCAGCACGGACCCCTCATTCATGCCTTATTAGATGCAATACATCTACCCACTGCAATATCAATTATGAAATGTAAAGCTCATACGAAAGTTACTGATATCATTTCTCAAGGCAATGATCTAGCTGACAGAACAGCTAAACAGACTGCTCAAACTCAAACATCCGACATGACAAAGACAATAGTCCCGACGCCAACACATTGTATGACGATTAAAGACCCCGCTCTTGACGTAATTGACATACAGACGCATGCTACACCAGACGAAATAAAGAAATGGACTGAATTAGGAGGGATTCAAACGGACCAAGGATGGATGACGAAGGAAAAATCTGTGTGGTTCCTTCCTGATTCAATGGTCCAAGTTATTATTAACACTATACATAGTCCAGCACATCTAGGAGAAAAAGCTATGCTAGACAGCATCCAACACATTTGGTTCAATAAACATTTACGAGCAGCAGCCAAGCAAAAAGTTTGTACCTGTATGATCTGTTGTCAGTTCAACCCAGGAAAAAGAGTTCCCGTAGAACAGGGTGGATTTCAGCCTCCTGATCACCCTTTTGAAGTGCTCCAGATGGATTATATCCAGATGGAACGATGTCGAGGATTCAAATATGTTCTCGTAGTTGTCTGTGCTCTTTCCCGTTGGACAGAGGCATACCCGGTTTCAGATTACACTGCCCCGACTACTGCCAAACAGTTAGTTCGAGAATTCTTCCCACGATACGGTTTACCACGTGTTGTCTACTCAGATAACGGCCAGCCGTTCTCATCCGAACTAATGAAACACGTTTCACTTTTGTTAGGCTATCAGTGGAAATTCCACTGTGTCCGACACCCCGAGGCAGCAGGTCTCGTAGAAAGACATA
Organism: Triturus cristatus; assembly: GCF_964204655.1. Classification (NCBI taxonomy): domain Eukaryota; kingdom Metazoa; phylum Chordata; class Amphibia; order Caudata; family Salamandridae; genus Triturus; species Triturus cristatus. The sequence goes on along the minus strand of NC_140590.1, from coordinate 1,080,686,965 downwards.
ATCAGATCCTGAAAATCAGATTGTCCAAAATATGCAGAGAGAAAGGTGTCGACTGGGTAGTAGCCTTACCAGTTGCACTCTTTTACATGAGAATGGTAGCACACTCTCGAACAGGGCTATCCCCGTATGAGGTGATCTTTGGCAGACCACCAAATATGTGGGGGACGCCTATACCACGAAAAATAACTGATATTGACTGTAATATGCTGACAGATTATTTGGCTTCCTTGATGTCTGCACTACAATCTTGTCGTTCACAGGTAGCTGCAGCCTTTCCCGACAACACTGAGGTGAAACCCCATGATATAATTCCGGGGGACCTGGTCCTCGTGAGGAACTTTGATCGAAAGACTCAGCTGGATCCTAGGTGGAAGTCACCGCAACTGGTCTTGCTCACCACAAGGACAGCCGTGAAGATCGAAGGCAGAAAAGGCTGGGTACATTCAAGTCATATCAAGAAATTTCATGGACTACCATCGGATGTAAACACCACACCTCGTGTGTCTTCACCCATTGACTCAAAACTTCCTTTTGTTGAATCAAGTAGTCACGAACAATATAAACTAAAACTCAGATCTAACCAGTCGGGAAATTTGACTGTTTAAGTCCTCTCCAAGGTGAAGCGGTTGAATTTGTCTCTGACATGTATCCCTTAGATCTGAATAGAGAAAACACCCGAAAAATGTTGAAACGACATGCATACTGTAAATCACTGCGTAGTCATTGCACGGTGACGTTATTAATTTTGTTTTTCTTAAGTCTTTTAATAATTACTGCAAGTATATTGTTGCACATATATTATCCTATTTCTAGACATGTTTATAATGTTACTGCTGAACATTCTTTTAGTGAATTACCTCCGCATGAGTTGTCTTATAGATTTGCGCTGCGCAATAATACGTTTATTAGTATGTTACATCATTCCCATCAGGTTAGCAATGCTACAAATTGTTGGATATGTGGCCGACTCCCTCCCTATCAGAATTATAAAGGAATTCTACCTCTTTTTCCATACCCATTCACACACAACGGCTCCTGTGGAGCATGGTTTAGTTTAATTAATCCCCTAGATTCAAATTCTGCAGTTTATCAAGACAACTGGGTATGGGGAAATTTAAACTTAGTTTTACTTAAAGTCTGCTACCCTAACAAGGAGGGACTTCCCAAGAGAACAGGAACTGATCTAGAAAATGAAGTATATGGATTAGGTAATTTTACGCTTAATCTTATGATCCTAAATGTCGAATCCGAAGCTACTCCAATTTTGCCCGCCATGTCAGTATTTCCAGTAAAAGGTGAATTATGTGTAAGAAAGAATGGTTCCATACATATGGGCCATAGTAGATGCACCACTGTAATAGAATTCAGTGATCAAGGCAAGTCGACATTTAGAGCTTCCCGCCATTCCTATTTTATATGTGGTCAGACGGCATATGTACGTTTGCCTCTAGATTGGGATGGTACCTGCTACATTGGATTCCTTTTGCCACCTGTTTTCCTAGCTCCTCCCGATTATCACAGAAATACTCATTTAGTACACAATAGAGAAAGGAGAGATCTCCCAATTGTCGATTACACTGAAACAGCATGGGAAAAATACACAGATTTCAATAAAGGTCTCTTTCCCTATATAGGTACCGTTACTAATAGTAAGCTGATACGTAGATTAACTAGAACCCTTGAAGCAGTAGTGAACGAAACCATTTCCGCCTTAGGCAATTTAACAGAAGAGCAGTCTGCTATGCGGATTGTTGTGCTTCAAAATCGTCTTGTCCTTGACGTCATCCTGGCCGATAGGGGCGGAGCTTGTAGGGTCATCGGATCAAGTTGTTGCATTTTCATACCAGAAAATTCGCCATCTGTATATAAAGCCATAACTCGCCTTCATAAGATTGTAAGCCAGATACACCAGAATCCAGGCACCTGGACTTGGTCCGGTTGGTTTTGGAGTGTATTATCTACCTTTGGATGGAAGGTCCTATCCTTCCTAGGTATTGGCTTTCTCATACTATTCAGTTGCTGTCTATGCCTACAATGTGGACCAGCGATTTGTGGTCTGTGTGCCACATCGTGTATTCCATCACCAAGATTTCATTCGTCCCAGAAGAAAAAAGAAGAACAAATGATGCTATATGAACAGATCAATGGATTGATGAAGATTGATATCTCTTGACGGGCAAGTAGGGGACAAGGAGGGAATGTGGAAATATGGATTTTTCTGATCAGTTATGTCCCCTATCTTGGACCCCAACGGTTTCATGTATGAATCACAAGTACATGTATGTTCCCTCCAGTTCCAGTTATGAAGACGCAAACACATGTGCGTCCACCGTCAACATGTCCTCTTTCAGATCCGCCATGAATGGGCCGGATATTTCATTCCTAAGTACGAAAGGCCACCGGCTTTATATGGTTCACTTATGCCATTTTACAGTCCAGGCAAGTAGGCCCTGATTCTGTCATCAAGCTTTTCTTGCTTTCTGCCTCTGAAGCTCCAGTCTGAGCCTGCATCTGTATCCATGAACTTTGTCCTCATTCTCTGCGCGGCTCACGGTGCCTGACATCAGCTCGCTGCCTGCCAAGAAACTGTATTTCACCTTCGAAATTATCTGCTCCGCTCCCTGTTCAATGCATTCCTGTCTAGTAGTTTAAGTAAACATTCTTCCAGCTACCGAGCAAAGGCCCGGCTTCTCTGTCTTCATGCAAGTAATTCATAGCCCTGTTACTATGGAAGATTCCTGCCCTCGCATCTAGTGTAGACACTTAGACGCTTGTACACGCACTAACAGTCAGTATAGTCAGTATAGGATAAGATCCAATCTAAGAGACCTCTCTTTTGGATAACATAGTTCTTTAAACATAGGATGTTAGATATGATTTGGGGATTAGGTTGACTTGACCCTCCAGACATCTGTCGCCACATGTAGAACTAAATGTCAAGTCCCCTTCACCCCCTAGTCGCACGTCAATCATACGTCATGCTGCTGCGCGCGCATTTCTGCCAAGTATTTCTGCTGACATTGCGAAATTATTTCATAGGTCCACCCATATGTGACATCACAACCAATGACGTTTCCTTGTTACTCCCAATTACTCCCAATTACGCCTCCTTCAGCTACGCATGTGAAATGTTATCTTTGCTATCAATTGTTACGCCTCTTGCATTTGCTTCACTGTAATGCCTATTGTATAAAAGTGATTAATTATCAATAATGTATGTACTTCACTTCCTGAACCTTCGTGGTGATGGAACTTGGAGCAACCGATTCGAATCGTCCATTGGAATAAAGCCCATTCCGAACCTCTAATACCACGGATTCTGCCTCTTATTTATTGAGCTATTTTTATTATGTTTCTGTATCAAATTAAGTCCCGGTAATTAAATTATTTACCACACACCCATCAGTCTATATAGGATGGGGCTCAGGGAGAAAGAGGATTGCTGGAGAGGCAGATATTCCCCAGCCTCTTTTTTACACATAGCTTGGTCCTGCCCGAAGATCGAGAGCTATTGGTTTAAGATTTTTAATTTGGTGAATCAGATTGTTGGGAGATCGGATACTCCATCCCCTGAGCTTGGTATACTAGGGTATGTTAAATATACTCCACCCAAATTGCGCAAATTGCATGCTTTGCTTTTACTATTCGCTAAAAGACGAGTGGCGGTGTACTGGGGCAGGCGGCGGGTGTCTTTGATAAAGGGCTGGCTGGCTGATGTAGCATATGGCCACACACAGTTGAACACGTTCTGGGAACTAATGCCACCAACATCCCGTCCTCGCGACATCTGGGAGCCGTTCATTCAGTGGGCTCAGAAACAACAAAAAACAGAAGTAGCCAGGGACACCTTGGATGTGTAGTTTCTGAAGTAGATGGAGATGATACTTGGGGAATGTAAGCTAACGGTTGGGCCGCTATTGTTAAGTTCCTGGTAGAGGCCAAGACCAATTGTATGGGCTTGTGTATGATTATACGGATTTATGGCAGCTAAATGAAGGTTCTATATTTTCACATCTGTATGAAACTATGTTAATGTGCCTAGCCCACGAAACTTAAGGATATGTCTAAATATGTGTATAGCTCATCATAAGACTAGCATGACCAAATATGAAGTATGTACATAATTGCATGACACATGACAACACTATGTATATTGATATTGTTAGACCTGGCACTATTGGCATGGGTCTCCCTTTCATTTTTCGCTGTTATCTCCTCTGTTTTTGCTGGTATTAGATGCTCTGGGCGCTGTGCCACTGCCATTCAGTGCCACAGCGAGAATGCTCCCTGTGTAAATATGACATGTGAATTGGTATCTCCATGATTGGTTTATTTGGTTTACCTGTTAGTCCCTAGTAGCGTGGCCTGTGTGTGCCCAGGGCTGGTAAACCAAATGCTGCTGCTGGGCCTGCAGCGCTGGTTTGCGCCACCCACAGAAGCAGCTTGTAAAGTGTGTCTCAGACCTGCCACTGCAGAATCTGCATGGAGTCCAGAACTGTCATCTTGGCTGTGAAGTGCACCCACTTCCCAGCCCCTGAACCTTCCCTTGGCATCATGTAAGCCACCCCTCTGGTAGGGTGCATTGTATGTATAAGGTAGGACATGCCCTGGTGTGTGTAGCATATCCTGGTAGTGAATTACACCCAATTTCGTTTTTCACTACTGTAAGGCTACCTGTTCTCCATAGGCCAGAATGGGAGGTTTGGCTATTACATTCTATAGTCCTAACTGTCCCAAAGAACATGGTAGAAAAACAAATTTAGTATGCCTGAGCTCAGAATATTAAAATACATCTTTTAGTGAATTTTATTTTTATATTCTGTGTTTGAAAATACCACTTTTAGAAAGTAGGTATTTTCTTGACTAAGCCTTCCAGTGTGCTCTGCGGTTATGTGTATTGGCTGTCTGGTTTTGGAGGGACAGGGCAGGCTGAGTCAGACCTGGGTTGAATAGAGAGATCTGCATTGGAGTACGGGGAGTGGTAGCTCCTTGACCTGAATAGGGCTGTGCCTGGCAAGGTGAATGCTGGCTCCACCTCCCACTGTGCGTCTGATGGCAGACCCCCTCTTTCTGAAAGGAAGGATGCAGCCTGGTAAACAAACTGCTCCAGGGCTGGGCAGAACTGGTTCTGGCTGGGTTCAGTGACTTGTAGCTTCTGAGAACAAAGACTTTTGGGGTATAAATATCTGTGCTGAAACCCCTACAATTTGTATTTCTCCTGGACAACAAGAAGAACCTCTGTACGTGTAACTGAAGGAATCTGCAGGAGGTGACTGTCCTTGTGGTTGCGTGCTGTTTCTTGGATTGGCCTGCAGTAGTTTTCAATGGACTTGGAAGAACAGGAAAAGGACTTTGAAGAGAACTTTTATTTCAACTTGCTAAAGCAATCACCCAAGGGCTAGAAGATAGCTAGGCTCCTGCTAGAGTCTCAGGCACATCAGACTCCACCACCAGCCTCCTGTTTCCTCCCAGCGAGGATTTCTATCTGCAGGTGAGGCTCCTGTGAGTCCCAGGGCCTCTAGTTCTACTACAGAGAAGAGAGTGCTGAAAATCGTCGCTAACGCCCGTTTTGCTAGCCGCCGCAGTTGAAGCGCATACGAAAAATCATCGCGCTGCTGCCGCTAAGTGCTCGCTACCGGAGATCATCGCATCACATGTTTGCGGGCTGACAAATGCTCGCTGACCTCAAGATTATCGCATCGCACGTTTGCGGGATGCCAAAGGCTCGCTAACCTGAAGATCATCGTATCGCATGTTTGCGGGCCCCCAAGTGCTCGCTAACCAAAGATCATCGCATCAAGTTCATCGCTTCACGACATCGCAGCGCGTACGCCGAGCGTCCGCCATGTTTATCGCATCGTATCAGGATCGTCGCTCCCTCACGGAGCGCCATTTCTTTTCATCGCAACAAGATCGCACACGCAACAGGCTCGGCGCATCATCCTCTCTTGTGGCAATGATTTCAACGCATCGCCGGCCAAGCGTGGAGAAGTTTGTCGCTTTGTCCTGCACACAGATCAGCGCATCATCCTCCCTTGCGGCAAGGATTCAACGCATCGCTGGTCACGCGTGAGGAAAATCATCGCTAAAGCTCCTTAGCGACATTTTGGTTGCTTTGCTACAGAATCCAGGTATTTTGTGAGTAAAAGGGTCGCAGAGACCACTGCCTTGAACTGAACTCCTCTTTGCACACTTTGAACTGTTTTTGCAGCCTTTCAAGAGTAACCCTATTTTTCTAGTATTGTGGATTTTTACTGTTATTGGTCTTGTGTTAAGTCTATATATAAAGATACTTATTTTTTATACTTACTTGTGTGGTGTCCCTTTGTAGTGTTCCTCACTGTGTTACTGTGTATGGTCATAAATGCTTTACACACTGCCTCTGAGATAAGCCTAGCTGCTCGTGCTACGTTACCACAGGGTTGAGCAGGGGTTATCAAAGGGTGTAGCCCGCTTACTCTGACTTAGGAAGAAGGGTCCCTACTTGGACAGTGGCCAGCCATTGCCAACTAGAGACCACCATTTCTAACAGATATGATGTGACAATGACTGGCTTGTGTTATTGTTTGCATTGTTTTGTAATTATTACAAATCTTAATTAAAAAAAATAATAATAAGCCTGTGCTTACCCCTTTGGTTACCTGGCACAAAAGCAGTCAGGAGTAACTCAGTAGCAATGTATCAACCATTCACGCAGTGTCCGAACAGTAACAGAGTGAAAACATACCACAAGAAAAATCCAGAACCAATTTAGAAAAATAGAATAACATTTTGTAAATAAAATAACAGGAACACAACAAATATCCCATTAGTAAAACCAAACTTATGAATTTTTAAAGCTTTAGGTGAAAATAGTGCCAAACAGCACTAAAGCGAAAAAGCCACTTGTGGTTTTCTGGTTGCACTGGAGCAGTTCCATGTCACAAGTTCAGGCTGACCACATTGGAGCACAGTTCAGATACAGGAACCAGGTTTATCCCAGTGAAAAGCCCATGAGGGGAGTCACAGCCAGAGCTTTGCACTGGCTGGGGCTATGAGGAGATCGTTGTCTGCACAAAGAGCATGTTGCTGCTGGAGCTTCTCATTGGTGCAAAGGTCATTATCTGAACTTCGCATTGATGGGAGATGCAGGGATTTTTGCTAGCACCAACGGTCTGCTTACGGTCGAGAAGAGCACAAAACTTTAGGATTATTACCTGTAGCTCAGTCTTTGTAGTTTTGAAGTAGGAAGAGTACACTCTGATGACAGCCAAGGGTCCTGTTCCTGATGGGGCATCTCTTAGGGATCAGGGCTCCCTCCAGCAGAGGCCATCGGTAGAGCTCAGGAAGGTCCAGTTATGGCTGGTCAGCTAGGCAGTTGCAGGGGAGGCATCCGGAAGCTTGTTATGTCCCTGTAGCCCAAACAGGAGGTTACCACTGACCCTTGGTGTCACTTCTGGGGATCCAGGGTTTAAAGCAAGGAGGTCCAGTCTTCAAACAGCAGGTCAGTACTTCTTTGGAATATTCCTCATGTGCAGGAGTGTCATGATGAGAGGTTCAGAGGATCCCACTTTTATATCCAGTGCCACCCTGTGTGTGAGGGTCCTGTCTTTGTCCACCCCTAAATGGATTCTGGCTAGTTCTGCCCGTTCCCCTAAGTTTGGATGCAAACTGTCTAGGCCATGGGTACTCACAAACATTTTTCCAGGGGACACAAAGTTTGGTTTCGGATGTGACCGAGGGCTGCATTAATGCTAGCACGGTGGGGGTCATGAAGGTGGTGTTTTGGGAGAAGGGGGGTTGTGAAATCATGGTGGGTTTAGGGGAAGTGAAGCATTTACTTTTAGTGGCTGAATTGCACAATGTGTAAGCAGAAACCCTGGGATTAATCCTGGCTTCCCCACTTTACCAAATTGTGTGATTCTAGGCAATTGTTTTATTTCACTTTCCCTCCTTTTTCTTCATTATTGCATATAAGAGATCCACAAAATGCAAGACTTCAGGATCTGCACTGTACAAAACCTTCCCCTGTGTTTTATTTAGTAAACTATAATGTTGTTCATGTATAATAGGCACACTGGCTACCCAAAGAGTGCACATAGCTACTGACTTGCCTCTTAGTTGACTACTTTATGTTTGAAAACTATTACTTGAAAAGAAAATGCTCCTTAATACACTGAAATAATCTGATGTACTAAGGCGAAAAGGTTTTGCATGTTAATGAAATATGCTTTTTGATTTTTGAAGAGATCTTATCATATTTTTACACTTTTGCTGTTTAATAATGACGGTGTTCCTAAAGTTAAGCAGTACAGGACAACCTAGTTACTTCCTTTCTTTAACTTCAATTAATGTTTAAATAAAGGCTTGTATGTTTACTTAACATCTTTTTAACCATAGTTCCAAGTCAAGTAAACAGCAGCCCAGTTCTGCTGTTCACTAGGGTGCCCACATGTAAAGGTCAGGAGGGCCACATGCCACCTCTGAGCCGTACTTTGCGTATCACCGGTCCAGGGTAACAAAGGGCAGGTGGACCCAGGTGTCAACTGCATTTTCTTGTGAGAGAGCAGCCAGCTTCATACATCAGGAAGACAGTGGGCGCAGCCCTCAGCTAACCTTAAAAGCTCCGGAAGGGCTGGGTTATAAGGACATCCTGATCAGGAGTAGAACACCCTTCCCCATTTCCAAGGCGCTTTTGTTCCCGGTGTGAAGGAATACACATCACACCATTGGAGAGCCATTACAGTCATGTGACCCTGGATCCTGGAAGAAAGGCACATTTGGTTAAGGCAGTTAAATGCCGAAATTCTAGACGTTCACTCAATTTAATATGTAAAGGTGTTCCTTGCGATTTGTTTATCACAATGCAAATTCTTTTCTGTAACAACCCGTAAGCTTTGCCTGAGCCTCTATGTATGTTTCCTAATTGTTTTGTTCCTGTTCTTGTAGTACGATGCAGGCTTGTGTCCCACTCCTTGTATTCTCGTTTGTACTTATCTCTATGAATTGTTAAAATTAAATACTAGGACCATATGTAGATAATTTCTATTTACCGATTCATAAATACCGAATTTTACCAATTCGGTATTTATGAATCGGTAAATAGAATGTAGGTAAACATTCGGTAATTATTACCGAATCGGTAATATTCGGTATTTATGAATCGGTAGTTACCGATTCGGTAATAATGCATCCCTTCCAATTCATTCCTATGGGCCTGGAGGCCCATAGGAATGAATGGGAAGCCATTCACTATTACCGATTCGGTAAATACCAAATCGGTAATAGGGGGAGCATATTCATGGGTGGCAGGGTGTCACATTGACACCCTGTTGCACCCCTGAATCGTGCATGTGTGCACATGTGGCGCACATACATGCCCTAAGGGCATTTATGTCTACCACATGGCACTTTTCAAAAAGCACAAAATTGCTTTTTAAAAGGTATTCGTTATTTACCATCAACTTGAAGTTGGTGGTAAATAACGAATCCAGAAACCAAAAATACACTCACTTGAGTGCCCCCTACATAGGATTTCAGGATTCGGTAATTTACCGAATCGGTATTTTACCGATTTCTTAAAATTCCGATTCGGTAAATTACCGAATCCTGAAATCCAGCCACCTACATCTCAATTGCCTATATACCGGTCGGTAACGGGATATTTACCGATTTTCGTCCGTTACCGACCGGTATTTAGGTACCTACATATGGCCCTTGACCTCTGTCCGGCTGGACAAGTCCAAGCACTATAGTACTGATTGGTTATATATTCATCTTTGTGTCTTGATCCCTATTTCTCTAGGGACCACTGTTGTTTACAAGAATTTCAAAAAAGTGGCATTTATAGAATAGTTACTTAAAATCTGACTTTACCATTAAAAAGGATTTTACATTTCTACCCAAATGAGTAGGAGAAGAATGTCTCCATCTAGTCCTAAACTGAAGTTATCTCTTATTGAGGTAATAAGGTTAGTCTATAGGAAAGTTAGCTTTGCTAGAGTGAATAACTACATTAATTGTTTTTCACTATGTTTATACAAATGCCAATAAAAAAGAATTTTCAAAAAAAAATTAGTTGTTTTTCACTGTAGGAGCATGTAAAACTCAAATACACATATCCTAATTTTACATTACATGCACCCTTACCTATGAGACTACAGGGCATACATTAGAGGTGAATTATAAGTATTAAAAAGGAAGGGTTAGGCCGAAGGCGCGCCTAAGGCACGCCCGTCTGCACCCGTCCGTGCCTGGACCGCGCCCAGCGCCAGAACCCCTGGCCCCCGTGAATGCCACGATACCCGCCTCCACTACGACTCCAGCACCCTCCACGCACTCAACGCCAGACAATCACGCACCTGCTTCCTGGCCGCCCCGAAGCGCACCCAAGGACTCCTTCTCCTGACGGAACTGCAGCTTCACCAGCATCAAGCCCGCCAAACCACCAACCAAAGAACCCAACTACCTCAGATGCATCCTCCGCAACATCCGCTCCGCCCGCAAACACGCCGTTGAACTCTGGGACATACTCGACTCCAACACCCCAGACGTCGCCTTCCTGACGGAGACCTGGCTGAACCCCTCCTCGGCACCGAATATCGCCATAGCCATCCCAGAAGGCTATAAAATCACCCGCAAGGACCGCACCAATGGAGTAGGAGGAGGAATCGCCATTGTCCACAGGAACACTCTCATATCTCGACAAATACCGACGACACCCTCAGCACCGCCAAACACCTGCACTTCCAGATCCACACCGACCCCAACACCACCCTCAGAGGAACCCTCGTCTACAGACCCCCCGGACCCCGACCAAAGTTCAGCGACTCCATCGCTGACTTCATCAGCGCACACGCCCTCGCCTCCACGGACCACATCCTGCTCGGAGACCTGAACTTCCACCTCGAGAACAACAACAATGCCAACTCTTCCACCTTGATAGAGAACCTCGCCAACCTCGGACTCCGACAACTCGTCACAACACCCACCCACTTTGCCGGCCACACGCTTGACCCCATCTTCTCCGCAAGCTCCCACGTCTCCTTCAACCACACCACCGAGTTCCACTGGACCGACCACCGGTGCATCCACTTCACCTTCTGGAAACCCACAGCGCACCACCGCACCCAACATCTGCCTCGCCGCTGCTGGAGCAAAGTCACTGAAGACCAGCTATCCACCACCCTCGCCCATAGCCCACCCGCAGACCCGACCGACCCCGCCGCCGCCGCCAGCATCCTCAGATAATGGATCGACGACTGCGCCAACACCCTCGCACCACTCAAGAAACCCTCCAACAGCCACAACAGCAAGAAAGCCAGCTGGTTCACTGAAGACCTCCAGGCCTCCAAGCAAACATGCCGAAAGCTAGAGAAGAACTGGATCCACGAACGAACACCGGAAAGCTACGCAGCCCACAAGAACGCCACCCGCAGACACCATCACCTCATCAGATCCGCCAAAAGGGCCTCCTTCAAAGACCGCCTAGACAACAAAGCACACAACAGCAAAGAGCTCTTCAACATCGTGAAGGAACTCTCCAACCCCAGCTCCAACACCAACGACATCCCATCTTCACAAGACCTGTGTGACTCGCTGGCCACCTTCTTCCACCGCAAGATCGCAGACATCCACGACAGCTTCAATGCCGCGACCACCCCGGCAACCACCGAGACCTCTGCCCCCACAACCACTATCCGCACCAACCGCCTGCTCACCTGGACCAACATTGACGATGACGACACCATCAAGATCATGAACACCGTCCACTCCGGATCCCCGTCAGACCCTTGCCTACACCACATCTTCAACAAAGCCAGCACCACCATCGCACCCGATCTCCGGAAAGCCATCAACATCTCCTTCGAGACAGCGACCTTCCCGGAGAGCTGGAAGCACGCCGAGATCAACGCCCTACTGAAGAAAGCCAAGGCGAACCCCAAGGACCTCAAGAACTTCCGACCTCCTCCTTCCTCTCCGGCAGAACTCAGAGCGTCTGCCTCTCCCTTCCGCTCCGAAGCCACCAAGATCATCTGCGGTGTACCCCAGGGCTCATCCCTCAGCCCAACGCTGTTCAACATCTATATGGCACCACTCGCCCACGTCGCCCGACTGCACGACCTCAACATCATCTTCTATGCCGATGACACCCAGCTGATTCTATCCCTCACAAAGGACCCCCACACCGCCAAAACCAACCTCCACGAAGGTAAGAAGGCCATCGCCGACTGGATGAAGAACAGCCAACTGAAGCTGAACTCAGACAAGATGGAGATCCTCATCCTCGGATCCACCCCCTCGGCCTGGGACGACTCCTGGTGGCTGACAGCACTAGGAACAGCTCCATCACCCACCGACCATGCACGAAACCTAGGGGTCATCCTCGACTCCACCCTCTCCATGACAAAACAGGTCAACGCCATTTCCTCCTCCTACTTCAACACCCTCCGCATGCTCCGCAGGATCTACAAGTGGATCCCCACTGAAACGAGAAGGACGGTCACCCAGGCCCTCGTCAGCAGCAGACTGGACTACAGAAACGTCCTCTATGCAGGAACCTCGGCCAAACTCCTGAAACGGCTCCAAAGCATCGAGAACGCCTCCGCACACCTGATCCTTGACATCCCTCGCCCCAACCACATCACGGCCCACCTGAAAGACCTTCACTGGCTCCCAGTCAACAAGAGGATAACCTTTAAGCTCCTCACCCATGCACACAAGGCACTCCACAACACTGGACCAGCATACATCAACAGCTGACTCAGCTTCTACACCCCACCCGCCAGCCCCGCTCAGCCGACCTCGCCCTCGCCTCCAAAGAGTGACCGCTGGCTGCAGATCATTCTCCCACCTAGCCGCCAAGACATGGAACACCCTCCCAACCCACCTACGACAGACCCAAGACCTGCTGACCTTCAGAAGACTCCTCAAGACCTGGCTCTTCGAACAGTAGCAGCACCCCCCCCCCCCCCAGCACTTTGAGGCCCTCACGGGTATGTAGCGCGCTTTACAAATGATGTGATTGCTTGAGAAAGATCTATTTTGCCTGGTTGAAATGGCAGTTTAAAACTGCACTACAGGCTGCAGTGGCAGGCCTGACACATGCTTTACAGTGCTACTTCAGTGTGTACAAAATAAATGAGTGTCCCAACCCCCTGGTAACATTAACTTACAGGCCTTGGGTACATTATATACTAGGAACTTTTAAGTAAATTAAATGTGCCAATTAGTAGTATGCCAATTTTACCATGTTTGAGGAGAGAGCACAAGCACTGGTTATCAGGTGTACAGTACATAGTGTCCTCATGCCAACAAAAACAGGTTCTGCAAAAACAAGATTGTGAGGGCACATAGACCACGCCAAATGTGTCAGGTCTAACACTGCCGATCTGACTGATAGGGATCCAGAGAAAGTTTGCAGTGTTGACTGACAAGTGGTTAGCTAACATCGTTATTAATCCAATATGGTATCCCACCTGATATGGAGACGGTCGGGCACTATTCTCAACTATCGGGGCACCATCTGCTTAGACGCCATGTTGTCATTCCGGTCTTAGGACCATTACCTCCTCACGACCCCGTCTTTTTTCACTTTTAATATTCCCTACGACTCCGAGAATAAAGGGATACCTGGAGTCGAAGGAGGAGTTTTAATCTTTAAACCCCCTGGCCTATATCTCCTAAGTGCTCCCTGAAATATGGTTAAGCCCACCCTGACCTTTAGGAGTCAGGTTGAACCCGATGGTGAAGCATGACACTTCTAGAGTGTGTGAGGGTTATTTAATTAAAAGGAATTGCTTCCTTCCCCGCGTCTGAGAGGATGGTGCCCCAATAGTTGAGAATAGTGCCCGACTGTCTCCATATCAGGTGGGATACCATATTGAATTAGTATTAAGAATTGAGAGGACGTATACCTCCAAGGAATACCTCTCTACCCTCCTGGCTCAGGTTAAGGGCTCTTCTCCTGTAGCCTCCATACAATAGCTAACAGGGTTTTCAAGGGGCTATAACAGCACATTTATAAGTCAAAGGGGGAGAAGAACTCTCCACAGACTGGTTCCAAACCAGAGGGCAAGGGCCAGGGTAATTTCCATGGGACCTGCAGAGGGCCGTGGGGAAGTAGAAATGGTGTGTTAGGAAGGAGCATCGTGAGAAGGGAGGACAGGAAGGTTCTTCGAAGTCCAAGTAGGTGACTTGCTATAACTGGAATATTACTGGATGGTTTTCTCTTTCAAAACACAATTTTTGGTGGTCTAGACCGACCCGGGAGCTTCATCCAATTACAGAACGTTGGATATATTTGTTTGAGCTAATTCTTGTGTACCTGTTTTAGTATTGAGGCCTAGATTAAGCTGTCTTCTGTTTCATTTTTGTTGTAGATTGTAATTGAAAGGACCCTGACGAAGGGTCTTTGATGACCCGAAATGCATTGGGTTTTGGAGCGATTACAGAATAAACTGCTAATCAATGTATACCATGAAGGATATAGAATAACAAGGAACATCACAACCAATAAAAAGTGATGATAATTGATTGAAAGTTTCAAATTCTTTGTAAATATTGCACATAAAATTTGAAGGTTGGATGAAAAACATGTTAGGTTTGAAGTTCAGTGCGCCCGTCAACTTGGGAACGGTCTATCCGCACCTGGCAAACTTTTGAAGTCTTACTTTTCCAGCGCTCGCCAAACACAGCGCCATTGACTGGGACACACACCAAGTAATTGATTTTGAGGAAAGGTTCATATAACAGTTAAGAGGACTGCCCCACGGTAAAATATTTTGTGGACTTGCTATAAATGCCATGAGGTGGGATACTTCAAAAGGGACTGTCAGGTAAAAGACCCTGTACCACCTGCACCTGTGATAGCGAGTATCCTACACATGAGTGAAGGGACTAGAGGAGGTAGGGTTGTGCTAAACTTAATGGTAATGGACCTCTGGGAGAGGGACCCAGGTGCTCTGAATTCCATTCATATTCGCACAATGGGATTTGTGCAGGAAGTTAGTATAAATAGAGGGGGAATATGCCTGACTTTAGAGATACTGGATCTTGCCACACTATGGTTGAGAGGAAGTACCTTAAGCCTGAGGAGATTCTCATTGGTACCAATACAGAAGTGGCAGCCGATGGAGAGGGCATGGAGTTCTCGATTGCCTAAGTTGAGACTGAGCTGAACGACAAGGCGGCCATGGTTAATGTTGGGGTAACAGAAAAGCAAGGTGCTGGATAGATCTCCTGGACAAGGACCAGAATAATTTTTGTCTTGGACCACATCAGCTGTGTTGACCAGAGACCAGGATGTATGTCTCAGGATGAGACCAGATCCATTCCTGATTTCCAGGAACCAGGACAAGGTTGTTTGCATGAAAGGGAAGGCTTCAGGAAGGCCCAAGCTCTGGAGGCAATCACTTCTTCTCCAGAGGGAGAAGAGGATGAGGCTCCAGAAGAGGATTAGGTGCTAGAGTCTGGGTTGCTTCCAGAGCTACAGAGTTTATTAGCTGCTGAAGAGCCAACCTTGGATATTTTAACAAAGCATAGAATGAGTGCCCTATGCTTGGGGGACTCCCGAAGGCAGCCCTTGAATAGGTCAGCAAAGGAGTGCTTGGTAAACACTGGGTGTTCTGGGAGGATGATCTACTCTATAGTAAGCCGGTGAATCCTGACCCTGGATCTAGGGAAAAACTAGTGGCTCTATTAGTACATAGGAATTTCCTGTTGTTACTGGTCCACGAGGTTGGACCCTCTGGACCCTCTGTTTGTAGGAAGCTGGCTCTGTATATACTATAGCAAAGTAAGGTATAGTGTGCACAGAGTCCAGTGGAACCCCAAAGGTAGGCAGAGATAAAAGTAGAAAATACCTTACTCTCTATTTGTGGTAGTGTGGGCGAGCAACAAGGCTTTATCAGAGGGTAGTGCGAAGCATTTGTTGTACACACTTAAGCAAGAAGTGATGGCACAAACTCAAAGCCTGAACTTCAGACCAATTTGTTTGTATAAAAAGATTATTTAGTTGTATTTTATTTCCTAGAGCCAAGCCTGGTACAGTTAAGTTTGAGAATACTTTGCAAGAATAGTGCAGTCGAATACCATAATTTTAGCTTTCTTTCAGTTAAAAACCATAAAAACATTGTCAGAGAATAGCCGCACATATTAAAATACGCAATCCATTTGGTACCGTAAAAAGATATGGTCCAATAGTAGCAGCAGCAAACATTATTCAGACATAGGACCCTAGGAGTGCTCCTGTGTTACAAATTAATAGGATCAAGATAGAACATAAAATACACAGCGATCTTAAAATGTAGAATACAATTTGTTCTATCAGTTAATATTTTTAAAAAGTAACTAATAGTATCAAATTCTCACTGTAAACCCAGGAATAAAAACATGCATTGTAGTTCATATGCTATACAGCTCTCTTATTGGTTAGGCCTGATCATCTCTAGGGGGCGTAGACCTCTGACTAGATCCTCTACGCAGCCTAGAGGCCATCTCATGTCTGGATATTCTCATCACAAGGTATTATGCCACAGATGTGTTAGGTAAGTTTAAAACAGATGAAGTAAATTATAATCAACCTCCTCCACTATTCAGTAGCTTCCTCTTTATGCCCCACAAGCAACCCAGAAACTTAGCAAGTGCACAAACTATCACTTGTCTGGTATCAGATCTAAGTATACGTAAGGCATCACCATGGTTGTGCGTCCCTAGCTGTTTGCATAATGGTGTAAGCCACTGTGTTCTGGGACACGAGTAGGCATTCTGGGACACGAGTAGGCAGCATAAGTAAATAAAAAGTGCGCTGAAGATTCTGGGGTGGTGGTGCACAAAGGGCAGAAACGTGTTGATGGCGTAGGGTTGCACCATGATCTAGTGAATACATGTAGGGGGAGAGTGCGGAACCTAAACTGCATGTATAATTTCCTGTCCAAAGGAGTCTGGATAATATCTAGGTAGGGTTCTAAGAGGGCAACATATTTAAAATCTGCACACTTCAAGCTTAACGGGCCACCATTTAGCTTAGTAGCCAATGTCTGGGCGACTCACCCCTAGTACTGTCATTTAATTTGGTCTTTACTGGGAATTGAGGCTAGGTGTCAGGACTGCCGTAGCGCCAATCCAAAGATGGCGCCTTGAACAACACGCATGCGCGGAGGAGTCAGGCAGTAACAAAAGCCTGGCTTCCCCCGGAAGTAGCGCTTTGCGTTCGTTTGTTATTGAAGCCCCAAGTTCCGAAGCTTTCCTGCATCCCGCTTGGAATCTCTGTGTTCGAAGTCCTTTCAACTCCCGTGACAGCCGTCACGATCGTCCAGAATCCTGAATATCCTGGATAGGATAGTTCCGTGGTAGATTCTCTTACACGAGGTAAGGATTTCCGTTGTTGTGTTCGTTATCGTGGGAGAGGGTCCTTATCTGCCGCCTGGATCTGCGTTCCCCTGGGTGTGAACTCAGCGTCCCGAGTGGTAGGTCAGGCTGGTGTTCTCCACTTTGTACGGCACGAATGGTTTCCTTGCTTCCCTGAGCCTCGTAGTCATCCGGTATTCTGCCTTGTGACTCCTCACCGCGACCCCACTGTAATTACACCGGAATGAACTCATTCTCCTGATCTCCGGTAACAATTAAAGGTCCCCTTGCCTCGTTCCTTCTGCTGCATCTTGGATTCCCATCAGCCTCCAAATACAGCGTCTTCTCTCAGCGACTCAACTGTGATTACACCGGAATGAACTCACTCTCCTGATCTCCGGTAACAAGTTAAGGTCGCCTTTTTCTTTCTTTATTTCCTGCACTGTATAGCCCCACTCACCCTTCAGAAGGTTTTGTCTGTGGCCAGACGCATCCCTGAGTGGACAGTTCCACGCTTAAGAGGAGGAAATCTAGGTGAGCTTACACTTACATTAAGTTAGTGGTAGAGTGCTCTCTGCTGGGTTGATATATACATGTCCTTAGGGCACTCTCCTTGTTCTTACAGCTTCTGGAACATCTCGAACATCTCTTTCTCATTACTCTGCTGTTCAAGACCAGAAGGAGGGAAAAATAAGGTATAGCACAGGTCTGGGAGAGTGGGATAGGAAGTCGCTGTTTTCTGTGTCAGCTAACCACGCCTTCTTTATTTTAGCCACTCCAACGTGCAAAGATCGAAGATAGAGACAGCGTCTGGAGCTCATTCCCTTGTTTCTTCCCTTGTTTTGTTTCCCCTCTTTCCCTGGTCATCCCCGTAGTATAGAGTCTGATATGCTTGGGTGGTGATTGGGGGAAGTCGAGGACTTATCATCAGTTCCTGGGCGCCTCTGCAGAAACTCCCGGTAAGACTTTCCAGAGTCCTTGAATCCGGACAGAACGCAAAGCCTACAAAGACATAATCTTTATTTCTGCCCAGGCGCCATGGAACTGAGTCAGGTGTCTTTAGCTGATTTAGCCCATATGATAGGTAATCTCCAAGTGGAGACTCAGGCTTTAGCAAGTAGGGTAGATTCCTTACAAAGAGATCGGAGGGAGGCAGGTGATGTAGGTAGCATAGGTCCAAGCACTACCACTTCCCCGGTGATACAGGTGTCAACACCCCAAACCATACCCTTAGCTCCCCCCGAGAGGTTCTTTGGGGATTCTGCCAAGTTCCCTGTGTTTATTAGCCAATGTCAGCTACACTTTATGTGTAAAGCCTCATGCTTTCCCACAGAGCAAGCCAAGGTAGCGTTTGTTATGTCCTATTTGGGTGGGGTAGCCGCTAATTGGACCATACCTCTTATAGAGAGAGATGACCCTTTGTTATATAACTACCAGGCTTTCCGTCGTGAGCTGAGGAAACTATTTGATAGACATACATTTACACACTCTGCGGACACTGAACTCTTGAAGCAGGGGACGAAGGATTTGGCCGGATACATAACCGACTTTCAAAGATTAGTGGTTGAAACTGGTTGGCCCGAAGAAAAGCGTACCGCTCTTTTCTATAAGGGTCTCAGGGAGGACTTGAAGGATGCTCTCGCTCAGGTAGTAGATCCCCCAGATACATGTCCAGAACTGATCGATTTGGTGGTAAAGATCGACCACCGATTGCATGAAAGAAAGCGAGAGAAGGGTAAGGGAGAGTATAGATGGATGCCCTTCCGAGAGAAAAAACTCGATGCAGAAAAGGTTCTAGAAGAAGTAGAACCCATGCAGATTGGGTCAGTAAAGGGGCCCTTGACCAACGCCGAAAGACAGAGACGCAGGGAGAAAAAACTCTGTCTGTATTGTGGGAAACCGGGCCATTTCCTGAGAGAATGTCCAGTACGACCAAAATCCGGGACACAGTCGGAAAACTAAGAAGCCCGAGATCCAAGGAGACAGGTGTCTCGGGTACTTCTGGATGCATTGTCTCCTCCTCCGAACTACCCGTAAGTCAGGCTCGCCATTTTTTTGTCAAGGCTTGTATCACATGGGGTCAGCATCAGGTCGTGGTCCCCGTGATGATAGATTCTGGAGCGTCAGGGAATTTTGTGGATCTCCTATGGGCCAAAAGGCATAAGATCGATCAGGTAGCCAAGGCTGTTTGGGAAGAGGTAACCACCATTGATGGCAGTACCCTAACCTCAGGTCCTGTAACCCACCAGACAACACCCTTAAAGGTGGAAATCGAAGACCAACATTCAGAAATCATGGTTTTTGACTTAATCCGCGCTCCCCAGTTCCCCGTTATTTTAGGGCTGCCTTGGTTGCGTCAACATAATCCCTTAATCAATTGGACAGATTTAACCTTGACATTCAGACATAAATCCAGTTCTCATAACCTAGCACCTTTAATGGTTTCTGGGAGTGACCTAGTAGCCTCAGGAGATGTGGAAGAAGGGTCTTTACCTTTGGTGTACCGAGATCTACATCATATCTTTGATGAAAAGGAAGCAACCAGTCTTCCCCCGCATAGGCAGTATGACTGCCGAATAGATCTACAGGCAGGGGCCCGTATTCCCTGCAGTCGTGTATACAATCTAACCGAGAAGGAGAATATATATCTCCGGGAGTATCTGGACAAGATGTTACAAATGGGGTTCATCCGTCCTTCCCGCTCTCCGGCCTCTTCCTCTCTTTTTTTATACCAAAGAGAGAGGGAGGTCTGAGATGTTGCATCGACTACAGATCACTTAATTCTGTCACCATAAAGAACAGGTACCCGTTGCCCCTGATTTCTGATCTCCTTGATAGGGTTATGGGTGCAACAATATTCACGAAACTGGACTTACGCGGAGCTTACCACCTCGTCCGCGTAAGGGAGGGAGACGAATGGAAGACGGCATTTTGCACTAAATACGGTCTCTATGAATATTTAGTGATGCCGTTTGGATTGTGTAACGCCCCTTCGGCGTTTCAGTTTTTCATTAATGAGACCCTCAAGGACATGATCGATAAGTATGTTATCGTTTATATTGACGATCTGCTTATTTACTCTCGTTCCCTGGCAGAACATGAGAACCATGTAAGAAGTGTACTTGAACGGTTACAGGACAACAAACTGTATTGTAAATTAGAAAAATGCACCTTCCATGCACAAGAAGTGCCCTTCCTGGGTTTCATCATTTCTCCCCAAGGCCTTCGAATGGATCCGATAAAGGTTGAGGCAATTAACCGTTGGGCAGCACCTCAGACGGTGAAAGAGACACAAAGCTTCATCGGTTTTGCTAACTTTTATCGGCGGTTTATTTGTAATTTCTCTCGATTGGTTTCCCCTATTACTGCCCTGTTAAAAAAGGGGGTAAAATTCTTGTGAACCCCAGAGGCAGAGGATGCCTTTCAGAAACTGAAAGAAGCTTTTACCCAAGCTCCGGTTCTAAAACATCCAGATCCGGCTCATGAATTCATAGTAGAAGCGGATGCTTCCAATGTAGCTGTAGGGGGGGTTCTCTCCCAATATGACTCTCAAACTGGAATACTCCATCCTGTAGCTTTTTTTTCCCGCAAGCTTACTCCCGCCGAGATTAATTATGCTATAGGGGACAAAGAATTGTTGGCCATACGAAAGGCGTTTGAAGAGTGGAGGCAATACTTATTAGGTGCAAAGTACACATTCACAGTATTGACGGATCACAGAAATCTACAGTATTTGAAATCGGCAAGAGCATTGTCTCTCCGACAGCTAAGATGGTCACAATTCTTTAACGAATTTGATTTCCTTATTCGTTACCAAGCTGGAAGGAAGAACGGGAAAGCGGACGCCTTATCCCGCCTAGGTTATGACCACGAAGAAACACCCACAGAACCACCCCTGATCATTGCCCATGAGAAGATAGTAGGGGGAACCTACTCAGAGGAAGAGTTCCTGGAACGGGTCCAGCGGGAACAGACTTCTGGTGATATGAAGGGCATAAGTGGTGCACACTCGGTCACATATGAAGCAGGTTGTGCCTATATTGAAGGGGGTTTGGTACTTCCCACAGTTGAGCTACAGGAACAAGCGCTAGACTGGTCCCATTCACATCCTCTTGCAGGTCACCCAGGGTATGTGAAAACACTAGAAATCTTACGCAGGCGATTCTGGTGGCCTGATATGGTAAAAGACACCAAATTGTATGTGCAGAGATGCAGTATATGCGCTCAAGGCAAATCGTCCACCCAAAGACCCATGGGGCTCTTGCTTCCCTTGCCCACACCTCCTCGCCCTTGGCATACCTTGTCTCTCGATTTTATAGTTGACTTACCACGCACAGCTAAGGGACACACCACGTTACTAGTGGTGGTAGATCTGTTTTCAAAATTGGCACACTTTATTCCGTTATCCAAACTCCCTACCTCTCGAACATTGGCCCACATCTTTTTACAACAAATAGTGCGATTGCATGGACTCCCATCAGTCGTCATTTCAGACAGAGGTGCACAGTTCGTGTCCAAATTTTGGAAGGGATTGTGTACTTTATTAGAGATTGACGCTCGTTTGTCCTCTAGTCATCACCCTCAGACGGATGGACAAACGGAACGGGTTAATCAGTGCTTTGAGCAATACATCAGGTGTCAAGTCATGCAATCAACGAAAGAATGGGACGAATTAGTGTGGGTGGCGGAAATAGCGTATAATAACAGTTACCATACAGCTATCAAGACCACACCCTACATGTGCACTTACGGGTACCATCCCAGAACTGTCTGTCAACCAATATATTCTGCTTGTTCTACTCCCAAGGCCCTAGACATGATACAAGAATTGCAAACAGTGCATCGAGCATCCAAGGACAACCTGGACCAAGCCAAGGCTCGGTATAAGGAAGGAGCAGACGCCCATAGAAGACCAGGGCCTGAGTATAAACAGGGAGAGAAGGTGTGGTTGTCTGCAAAGAACATAGCTTTGAAGGGGTCTTGCAAGTTCAAGCCAAGATACGTAGGACCGTATGAAATTATCAAAGTAGTGAACCCTGTGGCCCTTAAATTGGCTCTACCCCCAGCCCTAAAGATCCATCCTGTTTTCCACACCTCCTTGTTAAAACCTGTTGAGCCCGGGACTCGATTGCAATCCTCTCCAGCACCCCTTCTTGTTGATGAAGAACCGGAATACGAAGTGGAAAAGATCATAGATTCTAGACGAGTCAGACAAAGACTGCAGTACCTGGTCCATTGGAAAGGATACGGAATTGACGAACGGTCATGGGAACCAGCCAGTAATATACATGCTCCCAGACTGCTCCGCCTCTTCCACCGACAACATCCTGATAAACCCAGACCCGTGGGGGGGTCGTTAGGAGGAGTGTACTGTCAGGACTGCCGTAGCGCCAATCCAAAGATGGCGCCTTGAACAACACGCATGCGCGGAGGAGTCAGGCAGTAACAAAAGCCTGGCTTCCCCCGGAAGTAGCGCTTTGCGTTCGTTTGTTATTGAAGCCCCAAGTTCCGAAGCTTTCCTGCATCCCGCTTGGAATCTCTGTGTTCGAAGTCCTTTCAACTCCCGTGACAGCCGTCACGATCGTCCAGAATCCTGAATATCCTGGATAGGATAGTTCCGTGGTAGATTCTCTTACACGAGGTAAGGATTTCCGTTGTTGTGTTCGTTATCGTGGGAGAGGGTCCTTATCTGCCGCCTGGATCTGCGTTCCCCTGGGTGTGAACTCAGCGTCCCGAGTGGTAGGTCAGGCTGGTGTTCTCCACGTTGTACGGCACAAATGGTTTCCTTGCTTCCCTGAGCCTCGTAGTCATCCGGTATTCTGCCTTGTGACTCCTCACCGCGACCCCACTGTAATTACACCGGAATTAACTCATTCTCCTGATCTCCGGTAACAATTAAAGGTCGCCTTGCCTCGTTCCTTCTGCTGCATCTTGGATTCCCATCAGCCTCCAAATACAGCGTCTTCTCTCAGCGACTCAACTGTGATTACACCGGAATGAACTCACTCTCCTGATCTCCGGTAACAAGTTAAGGTCGCCTTTTTCTTTCTTTATTTCCTGCACTGTATAGCCCCACTCACCCTTCAGAAGGTTTTGTCTGTGGCCAGACACATCCCTGAGTGGACAGTTCCACGCTTAAGAGGAGGAAATCTAGGTGAGCTTACACTTACATTAAGTTAGTGGTAGAGTGCTCTCTGCTGGGTTGATATATACATGTCCTTAGGGCACTCCTTGTTCTTACAGCTTCTGGAACATCTCGAACATCTCTTTCTCATTACTCTGCTGTTCAAGACCAGAAGGAGGGAAAAATAAGGTATAGCACAGGTCTGGGAGAGTGGGATAGGAAGTCGCTGTTTTCTGTGTCAGCTAACCACGCCTTCTTTATTTTAGCCACTCCAACGTGCAAAGATCGAAGATAGAGACAGCGTCTGGAGCTCATTCCCTTGTTTCTTCCCTTGTTTTGTTTCCCCTCTTTCCCTGGTCATCCCCGTAGTATAGAGTCTGATATGCTTGGGTGGTGATTGGGGGAAGTCGAGGACTTATCATCAGTTCCTGGGCGCCTCTGCAGAAACTCCCGGTAAGACTTTCCAGAGTCCTTGAATCCGGACACTAGGTCCCTATTTGCCCACTGTTCCTCTAGCCCAATGTTGGCTAATAGAAGTTTATTGATCGTTAGCCAACCTAGCTTTGTCTGCTTGTCTAGGGAAATAACTTCATCTAAAGCCCGAGCATAGGAGGTTAACTCTGGGGTAGACCAGATCCCCCGCCAAAACAGCAGTAGGTGCAACATAGCCATGTTGGCAATTTTTTTTTGCCCAAATTAAGCCTTAGGGAGTCTAGTGGTGTGCTCTGGGGCAACTGAACTGTGCTCCTCAAGAATTTGTTCTCAGCTCTGACAAGATTGTCTAACCTTTTGAAACCCCACAACTCTGCACCATAGAGGGCTGCACTCACTACTTTAGATTCGCATAGCTGGAGACGTCCCGCCACTGGTTTGCTATAGGAAAAGCTCTGTTCTTTACTCAGAGGCCCGGCTATTTGGGAAAGCCTCAAAGTGGATTTAGCTACTTGGGGCTTACAGGACATACTATCAGCTACAGTAATTCCCAAATAGTCAAAGGTGTTGACTCTCTCCAACAAGGTGACACCCAGAGCATGTCTACCCTTATATGACTTATGGGGGTTTATTGTCAAAAATGTGGTTTTAGAGGTGTTACTCTCCAAACCACACATACAACAGAAAGCATTGAATCACGTAAGCAATTTCTGTAGCCCCCCAGGAGTTGTTGACACCAACAGGGTGTCATACGCAAACAGCAGCATTGTAACCCTTCCCCCCCCCAACATTGGCGCGTCAGAGGGGTCCTGCTACAGATGTTGCACAACAGTATTTATATAAAGCGAAAAGAGTGTGGGGGCCAAAACACACCCTTGACGGATACCCCTTCAGACATCTATTGAATCAGTAAACTGTCCTTTGGCAAAATTCGCTGCATGGAGGAGTGTTACTGGGGACAGTAACTCTGGCAACATCCCCATTTCTGCTAGACATTGCCACAATTTTTGTCTGGAGACAAGATCAAACGCAGTCTTGAGATCTATAAAAGCCACATATAAGCTCCCCGGCCAATGGTCAACGTCTTTCAACAGAGTAGAAAGAATTGAAACACCTGATCTATTGTACCCATGTTTGCTCCAAAACCTGCTCGGTATGGGGATAAGATATTGTTCTCCTTAATCCATACCTGTATCTTGGCCAGAAGCGCTTGACTCACCACTTTTAGGACTGAGTCAATGAGACTAAATGGTCTATAGTTCCTTGGGGAGGATCTGTCACCTGTTTAAAGATTGGGATTACCTCAGCACCCCTCCAGGCCTGGGGTACTGGGGCACCCCCTGCAACAGCTTTGGATATAATCTGGATGTATACTACCAAATTGTCAATATCATGCAAAAACAGATCGCCAGGAATACTATCAGGGCCAGGGGCCTTGGCTTGAGCAATTGATTTAATAGAAGCCTGGATTTCACTACTAGTAAAGAGCTCCTTGGTGTAAATCGAAGAGTAGTCTGTCTGAGATGTTTCTAAAGCTGTATCATATGGGCCCAAGTACAGAAGCTTAAAATGGTCATACCTGGCCGAAATTGCAATGTTCCTAGCTGGGTGAGAGGGCTACCTGGCATCCCCCGTGTCACTAAAAGCCAAAACCAATTAGAGTCTTTACGCGCACAGGCATCTCCAATAAGCCTCCATCTACTCTCATCCCACTCCCTTTTTGCCCTGTGTTGTGCTTTTTTGTAGGGCCTTCTCAACACTCTTACTAGATCCATTTAGTGGGATCTAATGGAAGAAGCCAATTGCCGTCTTAACTGCCTACACTCTTGGGAAAGCAATAGAGTCTGAGGCGATGCTGTGGCATTACGCTTGAGAGAGGGCGAGAAATCTCTAAAATGCCCAGCCAGCTGGGTGAAGAAGCTGGAGTGTCTGTGTGTTATATCTTCTGCCCCCCTCGCTTCTTCAAGGATGGCTTTAAAGTCCACCAGACTCTCCATCAGTTTCTGATTGAGGTACTGGAGCTTGGCCTCGTCCAGAGCCACCTTTCGCCATTTAAGGTGGCGATTGTTGTTCGATGGAAGCAGATCTCTAGTTAATAGATGGGTTCTACAGCTGTTGGGGACGTCTTCCCATGGAGATTTGAGACTCAAATGTGTGGTCACTGTCTATATTAGTACCCACTATCATGTTGATCAGTAAAGGCCATAGCCTCAGGTTGAGTAGGAAATAATTGATGTGGCTTAGTCCCTTAGATCTAATAAAGGTGCTGGCTACTGATTTGTCTGACTTGCTCTGCCCATTAGTGGCCCTCAGCCCATATCCCAACGTGATGGCATTTAGCTGGAGGGCCACTTGCGACCATTTGCCAATTGGCAACAAGTCGAGTTGTGGGATCAGCCAAAGACCATCGACTTCCCTCTCCTCACAGACAGCATCTCCTCCCAGAGGTTCAAACGTGACATTAAAATCGCCTGCTATAATCAGGGGGGGACGGAAAACACCTCCCCCCCAAAAACAATTCAGGAGCCTGAGGAGTAAGTGATCTGCCACCTCCCCTGGTACCGCTCACATAGAACTTATAGATATCAAGAGTACTACCTATTTTTTCTTTGTGTTGGATACCCAAAATGTCAGGGTTATTGCAGGGGAGCTTACAAACCTGACAGTTTAGTTCAATCTTTACCGATATTAACAGTCCCTCAGCGAGATGGCATATTTTGCTCTGGATAGAAGGAGAGATGTAGGTTCATTATTCTGGCATATGCAATGGTATGGTACTCCAGGTTTTTTGTGGTATACAGTTGTCAAATATTTCCATAAATTAGATCCAATGCAGTAAAATCATCTTAGCCCACAGCCCAGCCAGATTCCATGATGCCAGCCGAAACTGGCGCATGTCCCTTCGCATGCCGATCTTAGGCAAACTAGGCCCTGGGGACAATGGTTCTACACGTGGCGGGTACTGACAAAGTATAGGGAAAGAAGCACCCTTCAAGGGCTGATCCCCAGATATAAATGGGTCCTCAGGTGCTTCCTGTCCAGTGTTACTAGTACAGATTGGCTTTAGCAGGGCTAGCTTACACTACAGTCCAGAGCTTGGGGCAGACTAGTTCAGTCAATCGTTCCTGGCAATGGTCGAATCTTGGCCAGAATATATGGTCACAGGAAGGTTATTATTTGTCATGTTAGAAGGCTGATATTTAAGTTGAATGCAAGTTCTCATAGGAGAGCAGGAAATTGCTTCAAAAGCAACAAAACCGTGCACCAATTTTACATCTATCAAAGTCAATTCGATATGCTCCACAGAGCTATTCAGAGGGGGACAGTCGAATACAGTTTAAATGCAGTTGAATGCAATTGAATTGGTTACCGACAAGACACTTGACCCTAAAATAATTGGTAATACTTTTCAGTTACTTTTCTTACACAGCCAGGTATCTCTAGATGCTAGGCTGGTACATTTCCTAGGAGAAAGGAAAAGGATGTAATGTGCTTAGCAATTTAAGTACAGTTTTACAGTATTACTCACGATAAATACTTAGCCCTGGGAGTATAAAACTGGGGTTACGGGTCAGTGAGTAGGATTCGGTCAGATGGGCACTTGAGTCACACCGCCAGTGGCACAGAGGCTGTGGGGTGCTGGGTGCAGAGACCACACGTTAGCCAACAGGTTAGGTATAGTCACTAGAGGGGGGACTGCAGGCTAGCAGGCCACCAACTGGGTAAAACAAAAAGCTCCTGGTGTTGAGGTCAGCACTGTAGGGTCCAATGGGCAACACAAGAACTACACCTCCAGAGGAACAGAGGCGGCCGGGTGTAGGATGCGGTCTTGGCTAATGCTGCAGATTTGGTCGAGGATCCTTCAGAGTCAGTCAGCGGCTGATGGGGCCATTGGGAGTCGTCGCCATGTGACCGCAAGTGTTCGGAGATGGTGTCGGTCAGACAGTTGCGGTTGGTCTTTCTGTTCGGTTACGGAGTCGGTCGGTGGGTGTCCTCTTCTTCTTTCAGCATGGCTGTTCGGTCCTTCTTCTTCGGGCTTCTTCTTGATTCTTCTTCTCTAAGGAGGCCAGCCCCTAATTTCTAAATTTAGGGGTGTTACAGGTAGGTACAGGTCAAGACAAATTGGTCCCTTCCTTGGGGTGGGCAGACCCCCTATTATGCTATCCTCCAGTGGGAGGGGGACATAAGCCTCATTCTGGTTGGTTGGGTTCCCCCATCTGCAAGATGGCAGGGACTGAAAGTTGTGCTTCACTTCGCCTCCTCCACCTGAGGGGTGGGGTCGGCAAAGGTGGGCACACCTCTCTTCCTATCTTGGTTTTCCTGCTGATTCTCCCGCCCAAAGTGGGGGTCAGAACCGGTAGGGGCCAGTTGCTGGGAGCAGTAAATGGCTGGGATAGCTCACAAAGGTGGCAGGCCTTTGAAGCATCCTTTTCAGGGAGCCAGACCATCCTGGAGGAGGAGGCTTGGCACCTCGACCCAGGATGTGCTTTGTTTCAGGACCCCGAGAGCAGCAGGCTCCCGACCTGCAGGTCCAGAAACATTTCTGGTGGTGGCGGCTGGTGAGCAGCCACTCAGCCAGGCCTCTAGACTTATGTCATTTTTCAGGGGGCATCTATAAGAAGCCCCCTGAGGGCATTTTTCATTAAATCCCACACTGGCATCAGTGTGGGTTTAATGTGCTGAGAAGTTTGATACCAAACTTCCCAGTTTTCAGTAAAGCCATTATGGTGCTGTGGAGTTCGTAATGACAAACGCCCAGACCACATACTCTTTAAGGCATTACTGTACTTACAATGGACTTAGACACTGTAGGGGTACATGGTTCATGCACCTGTACCCTCACCACTGGTATAGTGCACCCAGCTAGAGGGGTGGCAAACCTATACCAGGGCAGTGGTTTGTAGGCATGGCACACAGGGATGTGTGCCATGTCGACTCTTCACTTTGTTCTGCACAAAAGCCCGCAGCCTGCAATGGCAGTGTGTGTGTGTGTGTGTGTAAAAGTACAGGTCCTCTAAGTGTGGCACAATAGGTGCTGCAGCCCTTAGAGGCCTTCTCCATTCACAGTGCCCCTGGTAGCTGTGGTACCTTCTGTAAGGGACTTACATGTGGCCAGAGAGTTGTCAATTGGGTTTTACAACAGTACAGTTTAGGGAAAGAATATAGGCCCTCGGTACCTGTTTGGCAGGAGCCCAGGGCACACTCAATTGAAGTACATCAACCTTTAGGCAAAAAGTGGGTGTAACCATGCAAAAAGAGGCACTTTCCTACACTGTTCTACTAGCCAGGGGTGTGCAGAGACAAAGAAAGGTTCTGTAGAACCTGTCCAACTTGCCAGAAGCGTGGTAAGTCAGGAGGAAGGACAAAGCAGCGCTAGTGCTTCTAACAATTGTAAGTGTGCCATTTGAGTAGGAGGGAGTAGACATTGTTGGTCCATTTGACACCTCTCCCAGTCAGGCAACAAGTATATTTTGATTGCAGTGGATCTTGCCACCAGGTATCCGGAGGCAGTACCTCTGTGGAGCATGACTGCATGGGTGGCAGTGAAAGCTGTACTGCAGATCTTTTCTAGGATAAGATTTCAGAGGACGGCAATCTCTGATGAGGGTTCCAACGTTATATCCTCTTATATGAGAGAGCTGTAGGAGCAAGCTGGTGTGATCTAACACTTCTCCACGGTATTCCACCAACAAACCAATGGTTTTGTGGAGCGGTTAATTGAGACACTCAAGATCATGAAGGGAACCTAAGGAGGAGGTGGAATTGTAGTGAAGTATATTAGGGCCCGTGCTGAGTCTCCATTTTGGTTTCCATGTTTTAGCTTGACATATTTTTCTAATGGTGATTTTTTACATGTTTTTACATTAACACAATAATGTACTGAAAAGCTACTGTATGTGCATCTTATTCATAGTAAGCATTGCTGCCTTGTCTATACACTCTGTTCAAGGCTAGGCACTTACAACGTGATGCCCTTGTGTTGTAGTGTTTGGTATTGAAGTAGACTTAAGTCCAAGGAGTCTTGAAATAGTTTACTGCATATGAACTCTAGCCAACATGCTGAGTACACAAGGGCCCAGGACCTTTCCCCAACTGACATTTCAATTGCAGCACAACTCATAAACATTCTGGAACAGAATCTATACTTATGCTTCACCTAATACAGTTCTGGAGCACTAACAAACAAGGGAAATGAAAGACAGAGTATACCACAAATCTTTCTCTTTTCCTTTTTTGTTTTAACAAAACAAAGAAGTAGAGAACAAAGAAAAAACCAAGAAAAACAAAATAAACAGAAAATATATTTTTCACAACAAAAGAAGTAACAACCATTGAATAGTCAATCAGCAGAATTCTATGTACATGACTGTAGACCACTTTATGCATATTTGATTCAATCCAAATACTTTCTCGGTAATCTGCACACTCTGGTGCTTCTTCTTAATGCAGACTTCTGATCATTTTGACTGTTGCAACTTTTAAAACCAGACTCCAGACAGAAACGGATCCTCCGCTAAGGCGGAGGAGCATCGCCCTACTGCTCATTGAGCAGTGGAAAATAAAAATAAAATAATCATAAAAAGAAGTTATTATCATTTTATTTTTCTTTGCAACTTCAGCCTGGTTAGGCGGGCAGGGATGGCTCACCGCAGAGGTAGCAGGAGTTGTTTGCACTCCCTTGCTATGTGCGCATGACGCTTTGACCGGCCCTCTAGGGCCAGCAAAACTGGCATGCATGCTTGCCATGTTCTCAATTTGGCAGTGTTGCACAGCCCCGTGGAGAACATGCCTAGCCTTCCCAGGCACTGCATGGGCAGCCAAACAGGCCGCTCTGACCAATCACGATGATGCTCCTGCAGCGTCGTGATTGGCTGGCAGAGTTCGGAAGCCTGGGTGCTTCCGTGCTTCTTCCAGCAGAGAAGAAGATGGAGGAGAGTCGAGAGAGAGGCGTGCAGTAGAGGCAGCGGCAAAGAAGGTAGTTTAATGGTTTTTTTTCATCCCTCCCCCTGCCCTATCACTCCTGTTCACAGACAGCTACCACTGAATCCAGACACATCATCTCTGTTTTTTCAATTTTTGCCACTCTCTCCATTTTCCACCATTGGCCATAAGAAACACGTATACCATCACCTCTAATGCCAATGATGCTGACAGGATCTCTGAATTTACGGAACCCTTTTTTAGTAGAATAGGTTCTTTGATGCATACATGATCTCCCATGCCAAACTTAATTTTCCTTTTGGATGACCTTTTTAAGAATTTAACTTCTCTGAAATCTTACAATACTAAAATCATCACTCATTCTTTTAGCTTCTCCACAAGACTCCATGACATTACAACTCTGGTCTTTCATTACCATTTTCCAAAATGGACAAAAAGAAGTAATATTTCTCCCCCTCACAAGTTCAAATCGAACTTTTCCTGTGACCAAATGAGGAGTAGTTCTGTAAACCCACACCAAATCTCTGACCACTACTTCACAATCCTGTCTAGATTTCATGGCAATTTGCACACATTCCACTAACACCCTATTAAATCTCTCTACTTTGCCATATTGAATCTCTCTACTTTGTCATTTGCTTGACGATGATAGAGGGGCATGCCTAGATGTTGAATACCATACCTTTTCCGAAATTCCAATAAAGCAATTGCAGTAAATTACACACCATTACAGGTCAAAATTTCTCCAGGCACACCCTCTCTGGTAAAAACATCACACAAAAATCGTATAAAAGAATTAGAATTAGGTTCAGCCACTCCATTTACTTCCACCCACCTGGAGATATGATCAATCATTGCTACCAAATATTTCATATTGTGTGATAACAAATGAAATGGTCCCAGAAAATCAACAGCAATTCTTTACCAGACCTTTTCAAGAGATAAAAATGGAATCATGTCTGGAATGCCATTTACTAAATGTTTTGTTACTACAACAATATTGTACACAAGTTTTCCCCAAAATCTCCACATTTCCATCAATACCAGGCCACCAAATATCATTCCTTATTCTACGTTTGGTAGTGGTCATCCTTAAATGACCAACATGAGCTGGCTCCAAATTCCTCTGATGAAACATTTCCGGGGGTACCAATCACTCTACTCTTACTAACAGTCCTCCTTCTAAAGACAATTCATGGGCCACTTCGCTAAAATGTTGCAAATTAATTTCTAGACTTTTTTTTTTTGTTCAGCCAACCTCTTTTCACAAAATGTATAACCTGACTAAGAATGGGATCATTCTCCAATTGAGTACGCCATGTCTCCACATTTGAGCAAATCACCAAATCTTCAACCTTAGCAATAATACATTCTCTAATCTCCTCATGATCTTCACAATCATCAGATTGATCAGTAACAGGAAGACATAACAAAAAATCTGCTCTGGCACTTGCAATGTGAACCACACAAAGATTGAACTCTAACAATTTAGTAGTGAATTTAGCCAATCCTTCTGTAGACTTCTTAATTTTTTTCCTGACAAAATATCCACAATTGGTCTGTGATCTGTTTTTATGCAAAGTTTCTGCCCCAAAGAAAGGATTTGAAATTCACTACCCCCCAAACACATGCCAACATCTCTTTTTCTATTAAGGAATACCGTATTTCCAACACTTTCATGCTCCTGGATGAGAAACCTACAGTTACTTCCTTGTTACCATCCAACTGAGACAAAACAGCAACCATGGCATAGGAGCTGGCATCTACAGTGACAAATGCCTCTCTTCCTTCAAGATATGGTGGCTAGAATTGAGCTTCTAATATACTACGTTTGATACATTCAAAACTTTGCTCACACTTGGTACACCATTTAAAGTTAGAATTCTTTTTAAGAAGAGACCTAAAACATTCAGTCATTGCAGCCAAATCCTTAACGAACTTGAAGTAAAATTCACACAGATCTAAAAAAAATCTTAGTTGTCCTCTGTCAGTAGGATATGGAGCTTTGATAATATCATCAATGATACATGGTTTGGGTTTAACACCGCTTGCAGTTAACACATGCCCTAAGTACTGTTTTTCATTCACCCCAAAAATACATTTGTCTTCATGTATAGTAACTCCGTTGATATCTAAGATTGATAGAAAATAATTCTACACACTCATTGTGTTTCTCTTTGGTTTCTGTTAAAACTAAAATATCATCTTGAAAAATAGCAATATTAGACACATCAGCAAACAATCGGGTAATAACTTTCTGAAGAACAGAAGTAGCTGAGGCCAGCCAAAATGGAATGCAGCAAAACTGAAATGTACCATCAGGTGTGGCAAAGACTGTGAGATGGCGACTTTGTTAATCTAACTCCACCTGATGATACGCCGCTCGAAGATCCAGTTTCAAAAACCACTTGGACTGACCAACAGCATTAATGAGATCATCAATGCGTGGTAGTAGAACATTTTCAACCCATATGACATTGTTTACTGACCTCAAATCAACACATAACATTAGCTCTCCAGACTTTTTTTCACTATAACAATCGGAGAAAGCCACAAAGAAGCATCAACAGGTTCTATTATTCCATCATTTTTATTATCTTGTAAAATAGCAGAAAGTTCACTCCTCACACTATGAGGTACATTTCAAAGCTTGTGCTTTACAGGCATCACACCCTGCTTAACTTTTATTTTGTGCACAACATTTTTTATTTTGCCAACTTTAAAAGAAAAAAAATCTTTTAACTTATTTTTCAGGACAACATCCATTACAGAATTGACCAGCGTTACTGGATGCTTGTGTCTAGGTCTGATCAATAAATTGAAATCTGCCTGATGCCACCAACCCAGCACATTAATTCATTTATGATCAACACACACCATGCCCTTGATGTTTTTTTCTCTCCAAGGATACATTTGCCCAGAAGTAACTCACCAAATCAATTCTGCTGCCCTCAAATGCTGTTGTTAGGACATCAGGAGGCAGAAGTCCTTTTTTGCCCAACATTCCTTGCATTTATCAATCGACATAATAGTAATTCTGGCTCCCAAATCAAACAATAAAGGAATTTCAATGCCATCAATCACAATAGGAAACTTTGGATCACTGTACTTGTTGCTATGAAACTGTTAACCTCAATACAATCTACAGATAGTACTAATTCCTCTACTTTGTTGGCTATGTCATCTTCATCATCCACAGTAACACTTATACCACCTACTTGTTTGCTTCCTCCTCTACATACTTTCCCAAAATGCCCAATCTTCTTACATTTTCAACACCTGGGTTACGGCTGGACAATTGTTAAAATTAAACACATGGGAAAGTGAACCTCACCGATAACAAATAGGTTTGTGCATGCCACGAGCAAGCATTTTGCCTCTGTTGAACCCCACAGTAGATTGTTGAGCACCTGCCTGTTTAGGAAAAGATGCATGCTGTATGTGGTAATTGTGTGGATTAACTTGTGTTACTTTAATTACACAGTTTTCTGATTGATCCTGTTCTAATTGTTCAGAATCCTCAGGAGACGAATCACAACTTTAGCAATGTCTATTGCTTCATCCAAAGATGGGTTTTTGCTGGCCAACAATGTGTGTTGTATTTTTTTAGAATAAAATCTGGAAACGATTTGACCCCTAATGAATTGGGAAGTAAAATCTTAGAATTTACAATATGCAGCAAGCACCTTGAGAGCTGTAACTAGTTGTTAATGGATTCATTGGGAGCCTGTACTCTACTCAAAACATTTTGACGTCGTACATCCAAATTGATCTTCCCTTCAAAATAAATTCCCAACTGTTTCACAGCTACCTCAAACTCATCGTACTCCTAGTCATCACTGACACATTTTGGCATTCAATACCTAAATAATAGTATAACAAATTAAGCTTTCTGTCAGGTTTAAATTTCAACCCATCAATGGCTCCCAAGCAGGCACTGAAAGAGCCAAATGAAATTCTCAATTTTAAAGACGGATCGCCCGGTTCTTGTAAAATTGGAGCAGGAGGTGTAACTGCTTGCATCATGACCAATAAGTATTAACACAAGACTAGGAAAATAAAAAAGAGAATGAACAACGAGAATAGAAAGAAAAAAAAATCTAAACCACATGTTGTATCCTGAAAAAGAAATATGATTAGACTGCCAAACTTAACATTTGGTCATAAAAGAAAACCATACGTAGAAAAAATAAAATAAGCAGTGTGTCAATCACAGTAAAATCAGCACAAGGAAATGTACTAATCATTGTAAAACACCAGCCATAGAAAAGTATTCTGATCACTGAGCAATTCCAACAAACAGCCAGTAGATGGCAGTGTCAGCTAAAGTATCACTTGCTAGAAACCCTAGCAAGCATTGTAGGTGATCTTCATCGGAAATCATAGAAAGTGTATTACCAAGGATGAAACTGACCACCTGAAACTGCTGAACACAAGAACTTTCGGAGGGATGAAGAGCATGGCAAAGATTACATCAATAAAAGGTAAGAATTCAAATGTGCGTTCGGTTCCATTGAAGTGCAGCACAAGGAAAAAAAACAAGACAAAAAAGCCTTAGTTGCCACAAATATACATGGCATTCAACACTCGCCGTAGGATAAAGGGTGTATTTAGCGCTAGTAACCGCTAGAAATAAATCTTCAGTATCGATGCCAGGACCCCTTGACCAAGTACTGGAGCAGTTGCATTGACTGTATGTGATTCTCCACGTTAGCTTTTAGAGGTATGTAAATGGCGTTAGGCACTCGAATGAGAAAAAAATTATAATAAGACTTTTTCAACTTTGAAGGAAATACAGCGCTCCGGTAAAATTCCGAAGGTTTCACGATGTTGTGAAGATTTGACACGAGCTAGAATAGCGCGCACTGCCACAATACTGAGAAGATCTGACAAGCGCCGGAACAGCATGTAGGGGCATATTATCAAGAAACAGAGTTAAAATGTTTTGGTGACAATATGGGCTTCTATTGGAATTCTCAAGTGCATATTATCAAGCCCATTATCACCGTTTTAGCTGCAGTTTTATGCCGCTAAAGCGGCGATAATTCTAACTCCATGCTTGATAATATGCCCCGTAGTTCGTTAAAGGAGCTAAATCTCTCAAAAACGGTTAAATATGATAATAATAAGTCGCCATGAAGGGAGAATCACTTTGATAGAAAATCAGGAGATTACAACTGCTGTTCATGTAGGCAGGAAACGTAGTGGTGTCTGGGCCCTTGGGAAATGTAAAAGGCAAAAAAAATTACCTTGAAGTCCAGTAAGCCTCGATGAGGTATGAGGCAATCCCAGATCGAAGCCAATTTTGTGGTATCTGTAGTGATCGGCTGGTCACCGTTCTAGTGTTCTGCTTATGATGTAACATGCACTCTACACCCACCCACCACAGGCGTCACCAGTCAGGTGGCCCTGTCAATAAAAGGGGCTGGGCGCACGTGCCCGAGGCCAGTTCCAGTGCCCCTCTACAGTGTCTGTGTGGTTACTTGTCCAGCATGCGGACCTAGTGGCCCAAGATACGACAAAGGCGACGAGCGGGATGGCCTACGTGTATGCTCACAGCTATTTCCTGGTAGGGAGTAGAGTAGCCTGGTACTCTGGCCTCCCCGCATGTACTGCCAGCCCAACAGCAACTGGTGCTGGGTGAGACTAAAGCCTCTCGAAGAGTGAGCACGCCGGCGTCCACCAGCAAGGTCCGGGACCTCACCTACATGCCATGCAGCCCCGCCGTGCCAACAGGCCCTAGGGACAGAGATTGGGAGGTGATAAGGTGCCACAGCTAGCATCGTAGGCCCTCGATGCTTGAGGTGCCTACACACTAACAACCCAGCGCGCGATGAGTGACCCGCACCGCGAGAGGTGGACCCCCACTCCCGAACCCAAAACGCCCATGCTGGGCGAGCAGGCTGCGCTCTAGTGCCAGCAACGGAAAGAAGAGACTGCAGCTGTAGTGGAGCGGCCAAAGTGCCCGCAGGAACTGCTCCCCGTGCTACGATACACAGCCGCCTCAGCACTTAAAGTAAGCACCAGCACTATCCAACACCTATGTGGCGGCCCAAGCCGCGTGGTGAGAGAAGAAGAGCATCGGAGCGGCAACCCCCGCCCCTCCCGCGAGCTGTGCACCAGCGCAACACAAAGCAATGCGGCACCGTCTTAAACTTTTAATGCGCAAGCGCAAATCACCTGGTCCTGTAGAGGGGTCTGCCGCCCGAAGACGTGTTGTGGCCTTCGGAGAACTGTCCCGCTGCGTGGCCCTGCTGACGGCGAGGCCGCACCAGCTCGAAAAACTGCAACTGCAACAGTGCAGCACTTCGCCCAACACCAGCATTCTCGTGGCCGTAGAGGCCCGCTGTCTCGCTCAAAGAATGCCACTGCCTGTGTAGAGTCAGCCTGCAGCACCACCTGGTGGCCGCGTGGCTACAATGTGTTCAAACTGAAGAAAACTGCACCAGCAGCCCCAGCAC
Organism: Triturus cristatus; assembly: GCF_964204655.1. NCBI lineage: Eukaryota > Metazoa > Chordata > Amphibia > Caudata > Salamandridae > Triturus > Triturus cristatus. The sequence goes on along the minus strand of NC_140590.1, from coordinate 1,080,649,678 downwards.
TGCGCTGGTTTTGTCAGCAACCTCCCCAAAAGAAAAGATAGCCAGCTGGTGAAGTCTGCGCTTGTCAACTCGAGAAACCTGTTGCTGCTAGAAGCATGTTTGGGCGAGCCAGCCCCCCAGTGAAACACATAACAGCTGACACGGGCTGAGCAGCAGGATAATGACACTTCAACAGCACACGGACCGGCATTTCCCATGTCAGTAGATGCCCGCAGTTCAAGGAAAGACTGCCTGGGTCTGTGATGCGAATCGCTGCACTGCCACCTAGTTGCCATCGGGAGTACTCCACCCCAACATTGTAAGCATGGGCGTACAGATTCGAAAATGTTGGGCAGACACATTCCCAAACACTGAGTGACTCCCTACCTCAACTCTGCATCCATTTCAGTGGGTGAAGACTGAAACACACTCCCTGCGATCAGACTGTCATTTGGAGGAGAGAGAGCCGGTAGGTGGAACACCACTGAAGGAAATGCACACTACCACCAAAGCCAGAATCAGAGGAAAGGCCCCTGTGAGCCATCCAGAGTCTGCCCTGAGTTAGCAGGCACCAGGGCAACACCCTAATGATGCCTATAAAAGGGAAGAAAAACTAACTGAGGAGCACCACAAGACGCTCACAGCTGCCCCACCACATCCAGTGCTCTGCACAGAACACCCAGGACGTTGCCTAGAAGCCCAGAGCTGCCCTGGCCAAGAGAAGCATCAAGGGGCCAAGCAAGGTCCAGTGAAGGTGATAGGACCAAAAATCAGCCAGGCCCCATGAAGGGGCACAAGGAGAACATGCGCTGCGCACACACAACCCCCAGTAGCGACTGATGCCACAACAAGCGGAGAAGTTTGTGCCAGCCACCCTCAATGGTGAACGGACACCACCGCAGGCTCTAGTTCGGGCACACCAGGTGCCAGAAGATGGCACACATGATGAAGCGTATGAAGCCCGAGGTGCACGACACAGGCACCCAGAAGCGGGTCAGCACAGGCAGACGCCCAGGAGAGAGAGACCTCTCCACAGAGAAGCACTGCTGAACGCAGTACAGAGAGCGACCACATCTCTACTGCACCGAGGTTGAAGAGGAGAACACAGCACCAAGCAAGTGCACAGCAGCACAGGGACAGCTGCTACTGTTCCAGGAGTGACAGACTGAAGAGAATGTGCAGCCAGCACGTCCAGTGAAGCAAACGAAGGGCGCAGTCGGATGCGCACCGAAAAGAGAAGCCGACCTGCCAGACGGTCGCAATGAAGAAGCTAACCTGCTTGATGGTCGCAACAAAGAAGCACTGCTGGAGGGAGATCCTCTACATCTCCACTGCCTCAGCAAAGCCCCGCAGTGGGCTGAAGGAAACACAGAGTATCCTCCCTCGCACTGCCTCAGGACGTAGTCGACAGTGACCCACGACAGGCAAGAGAGGAGTCGCACACTCCATGTGGCAGGCCGCCACAGAGACAGGCGCTCCGACAGCATGGCGACACGTGCCCAGATGTCACAGCACACAGCGACAAAGGAGCCTGTCACGCAAAAGTGACCAGTCCGGGCAAGCGCACCGGAAGAAGCAGCCGCCACGACGGCGCAGCCTTGAGGCGCAAGCACAATGCCCTTGAGCAAAGAGAAGAGGGACACCGTGAAATCCCCTTGGAGAGGGTGGTGCCACTGGAAGTCCCCAAGAGGTACATGCAAGTCCTAGTGACAGGACATGCCTGCATCAGGTCCGCAAAAGAAAAGGAAAGACTGTCACAAGAGCGACGCGACCTGTGAGATGTCCATGTGGAGAAAACATGAGATAGGTGGCAGGGTGCCACATCCACGTGAAAGCCTGGTTGGAAGAAGGAGAAGAGCGTGGCATGACTCCACTCTGCAAAGGAGGAAAGAACATTGGCATGACGCCACAGGGCAGACAACCACCACAGGCGCGCAAGATGGAACAGAGAAGAGCGACAGGACAAAGGACTCGCACCAGGATCCACTAGGGACCTTTGCCAAGCGCGAAACATGTTGACCAGATCTCACCTTCACATACATGCATGGGTACTGAGAGCAGCAGAATAATACTCCTACCTCTATTGTATTTGTTTATTAGAGGTGCTCCATCTCCTGCAATTTTTTACTCTTACCTCTCGGACCAATGAATAAAACTAGGCTTCTGGGTACCAGTGGGGTAATTTTAATTCACTTGCACACACCTTTTTTTAGGCCCACATGCACAACTGCGGCATCTCCTAAAAGATCTCTGACAAAGAGCCCTCTCGTGGGGCCCGTTTAGGACAGCAGCACCACCCCCACGAGGAGCAACGCCCGATGATGAAGCATGACTGTGTGAGGGCACTATTTTCAATAGGAGAAATTCCCCCATCTTCATCAGATTCTCACCAATAGATGACTATTTATTCTTTTTGGGTTTTCTTTTTGCTTCCTTTTCTCTCTACGCAACCAAAATAGGTTGTTACTTGCCTTGTAGGAACAGTTACCTTTCAGTGATTATATGCCTTTATGATATAAACAGCCTCTGTGCTCTAATATAGCATGCTACAACGCATGCAGTCACATTGCATTCCTTAACAATGCGGTTGTTACAACAACTGCGTTGTTAGAAAGCAATGCCATTACAACGCAAGTCATTACATCGACTTGCAGTAGATGGCGCTCTAACATTCGGAATAGTATAATTTAATATTCCAACTCCAGCCTACGCAACATTAGGGAAGGTGTTGAAATAGTAAATCAAAATATTCCTTATGTTAGAGCGCCATTTACTGCAAGACGATGTAATGTCATGCGTAGTAATAGCATCACGTTCTAACAATGCGTTGTAAAGGTATCACTTTCTAATGACCGCGTTGTGAAGGTTTTTTTCCCCTCTGCTCATTCAGCAGAGTAGCACTTCTGCTGGGAATATCCTAGAACATGGTGCACTGTGACGGAGATGCAGCCATGCTGACTGTGACCTCTATCCTGCAAGTAAGGATTTTGTGCTCCACACAAGACTGGCTTCCTGGCACATCATACTCAGGTATGGGGGGTAGGCTATCCCAATGAATCTGACAGAGGGTACTCCCACTAAACTCTCCTTAGTGCTGGCCAGAGCTTTCCAAATACTTCATGTTAGTGACACACGTTTTAGACATGCATCATTTCCGGACACATTAATTCACTTTTACTAGCAAACCGGAGGTTAAACTTACCGCATATAAGAGATACAGACAAATACATAAATTGTTATAAAGAAATGTATGGGGACACAACATATCTCACAAAAACCTTTCATGTACATTTTTTAAAATATATGATTTGTTTGATGATTACACACATTTCTGTTGTGTCGTAATAAGGAGTTCCAGGAGACATGGTAGGTTACAGATGATATAAGTTTATTGTTCTTAGATGTTAAGTAGGTTTTCCACTAAAGATGTAAATAAGACCCCACCAAGAACAGCCTCTCTGCTGGTCAGCCCAGGATCCAACTGACACTCTACCTCACAGCAATGCACACATTCCAATGACATCACCATCCACACCGACATTCCACCCATACCATTAACACTGGCTGAGCAGCAGAGGCAGAGAAACAGGGAAGATGCATGGTATAAAATCTTTAGATATAAGACACCTTCTCCCTTTATAAAATGCACAAAACAACAGTGAATATAAGTAGAAACATCACAGTAATACAAAAGAAACTTGCAAGAGGAAGAATTGCAATTGCAAAGTAATTATGCAAAAACATGCTAAATTAAGCAAGGTGGAAAATATGATACTAAAGAGAAACAATAAAGGAAAAGAGAACATGTAGCAAAGTAAAAAAATTTAAACAGCATTGCAATAAGAAAAACACGAAAATAGAATTGTACAATGCGTAAACCAGATAAGACACACATCTCCTTCCTTAACAGAGCAAATATGAAACAAGAAATTTCAAAAGGAAGGAAACTGTCAAAAAACACAAAAGGAGAAAGAGACATACATAAATAGGAAAGAAATATACCACGAAAACAAACAAGGAAAGAGTGTTCCAAATTACCACTACAACCACACTGGCTGGCCAGGCTGGCGCAGAAAATGGGAACACAGCAAAAGGAAGAGGAAAGGACAAAGACTTGCAACCAACCAAAAGTAAGCAACGGGTGACTAGCACTCAAACAGAAAACAAGCAAGGGGTGAATTACACTCAACCAGGATGAGAATACACCCAACCAGAAAGCAAACAAAGGATGGCTTACACCCAACCAGAAAGTAAGCAATAGGCGACTTACACCCAACCAGAAAGAAAGCAAGGGGTGTAAGGCACCCAAACAGAAAGCAAGCAGGGGGTGAATTACACTCAACCAGGATGAGAATACACCCAACCAGAAAGCAAGCAAAGGATGGCTTACACCCTACCAGAAAGTAAGCAAAGGGTGGCTTACACTCAATCAGAAAGTAAGCAAGGGGTGGCTTACACCCAACCAGAAAGTAAGCACGGGGTGACTTGCACCCAAACAGAAAGCAATCATGAGTAAGCAACCGGTGGCTGACACCCGAACAGAAAGCAAGCAACAGGTGACTGACACCCAACCAAGAAGGCAAGCAACGGGTGAAAATACACCCAACCATAAAGTAAGGTTGATCTACCCCCACAGAAGTAAGGGAAATCTCCAAACAGAACACGCAAAGCAGACAGTGATCTAGATGGACCGCACCCCCACAGAAGATAACTGGTGCAGACACACCTAAAATGAGACCACAAAGGAAAGAAAATGAAGAGAAATGCACATTCAACCAGTAGTATACAAGAGCCAAAAATGCATAGTAAAAGTAGATCAATTAAAGGAGCACACGATACCCCCTGACAACAAAAGAGAAAGAAAAATGAAAAACCTTCAATTCAGGAAGGATACATGTTAGCTGTACTGTCATATGCAAATATCAATGTGGTAAAACACACTATAATGAATTAAGTTAAAGCAGGAATATCAGAAAATATAACGGCAGTACTATAAGAAACAAACGAGCATCAAAACATTGTATAATAAGGGAAACATTAAATAACATAAGTAAAATGGCAAGAAATAGAGATGGATAAAAATGCAGGTATGAGAGAAACAGGGAAAATGCATAATAGTAAAAACACCGTTGTTATGGGAGCCAAAATGAGACTGCATATCACGTTGCTTATGTGCCAGGATAACCTGAAGTTCAGCACTTAAGGTGAAACAACAAAGAAAACTGCAAAGTGTCTCAAATATAAGGCAGTAAGGCGGGCGATAGTAAAATAATGTTCCCCGAAATACCTCACACAGATGGCTCCACGGACGTCAAACAGAAAACCAAAGGTTATGAAGAAAGTGTGCACGTCACCGCCGTAACAGTATTCACAAAATGAAGTGTTAGAAATGGGGGTCACTGTCCAAGCAGGGACCCTTCTTTCTAAGTCAGAGTGAAGGGCTGCACCCCCTTGACAACCCCTGCTCCACCCTGTGGTAACGTAGCACGAGAAGTTAGGCTAATCTCAGAGGCAGTGTGTAAAGCGTTGATGATCATACAGCAAATACAGTGAGGAACACTACAAAGGGACACAACACAGGTAGTTATCAAAAAATAGTTATCTTTATATAGAGGCTTATCACAAGACCAAATAACGAGGAATCCACAATACTGTACAAAAAAATAGTTCTCTCTGGATGCTGCAAAAATAGTTCCAATGGGGAAAACAAAGCTCAGTTCAAGGCAATGGTCTCTGCGACCCTTTTTATTCACAGTTCTGAGATGTTGTCAAATAATCCACAAGAAATGTTGCTCCGGCGGGTTAGCGATGTTTTTCCTCACACTTTGGTCACGGCCGCTCGCTAACGGGGGTTAGCGACGATTTTCCAGACGCTCGACCACTGTAGCGATGATTTTTAGGCTTTAACTATAATTTTGAGGCTTTAGCGACGAAATGAAGTCTACTGGTCCTGAGACTTCAGTCAGGGGGCTAGCTCTCTCTCTAGCCCTTGGGTGATTGCAGGTTCAAGATTAAAAAAGTTCTCCTACAGCTCCTTTTCCCTCCTTTTTCCAGTCCAATGAAAACTACTGCAGGCCAATCCAGGGAACAGCACACAACACCAGGACAGTCCTCTCCTGCAGCTTTCTTCAGTTCCACAGACAGAGGTTGGTCTTGAGATCCTGGGTCAATACAAATTGTAGGGGTTTCAGCACAGATATTTATACCCAAAAGTCTTTGTTCTAAAGAGTCACAAGTCACTGAACACAGCCAGAACCAGTTCTGCTCAGTCCTGGAGCGCTTTGTTTACCAGGCTGCTTCTTTCCTTTCAGGGTGCAGGGCAGAGACATCAGACGCACCATAGGAGGTGGAGCCAGCATTGTGGAAGGAAGGCACAGCCCTATTCAGGTCCCAGGTGCAACTGCTCCCACCCATCTAGATGCAGATCTCTCTATTCACCACTGGGACACCTCACCCTGTCTCCTGGAATTCCCCAGCCCTGTCACTCCAAACCCAGACAGCCTATACACATAACAGCAGAGCACACTGGAAGGATTAGGCAAGAAAATACCTACTTTCTAAAAGTGGTATTTTCAAACACAGAATATAAAAATAAACTTCACTAAAAGATGTATTTTAATATTCTGAGCTCAGACATACTAAATTCGTTTTTCTACCATGTTCTATGGGTCAGTTAGGACTATAGAATGTAATAGCCAAACCTCCCATTCTGGCCTATGGAGAACAGGTAGCCTTACAGTAGTGAAAAACGAAATTGGGTGTAATTCACTACCAGGACATGCTACACATATCAGAGCATGTCCTACCTTACACATACAACGCACCCTACCATAGGGGTGGCTTACATGATGCCAAGGGAAGGTTCAGGGGCTGAGAAGTGGGTGCACTTCACAGCCAAGATGGCAGTTCTAGACTGCACACAGACACTGCAGTGGCATGTCTGAGACACACTTTACAAGCTGCTTCTGTGGGTGGCGCAACTCAGCGCTGCAGGCCCACCAACAGCATTTGGTTTACCAGCCCTGGGCACACACAGGCCACATTACTAGGGACTAACAGGTAAACCAAATAAGCCAATCATGGATATACCAATTCACATGTCATATTTACACGGGGAGAGCATATGCACTTTAGCACTGATCAGCAGTGGTAAAGTGCCCAGAGTCATAAAATCAACACAAACAGGTCAGAAAATATACAGGAGGAAGGCAAAAAGATTAGGGATGACCCCGCAAAAAGGGCCATTTCCAACATGAAGCAAAATGCCGCCGATGTTGATCTGGTGAAGGAGATCCTAAGCGTCTCAAATGTAAGGCAGTAAGGCGGGAGATAGTAAAATAATGTCCCCCGAAATACGTCACACAGATGGCTCCACAGACGTCAAACAGAAAAGCAAAGGTTATGAAGAAAGTGTGCGCGTCACCGGGGTAACAGTATTCACAAAATCAAGCAAAATGCCGCCGATGTTGATCTGGTGAAGGAGATCTTAAGAATACGTGTGCGCATCACCGCACTAAACACTCAGGGACACTGCCGGTAGGTGCCTGTAATTGTCCTGCGCAGAAAGCACAAATAAATTTGCAAGTGTGTACTGAAGAGAATCTCCGTTGAAGGCTTACAAGCATTGCTAAGCGACAGAGTGAAGGACGCTGCACGTAGGAGACATGCCTTTATGCAAAAGGAGCTCGTAGAAGCATCAGGAGAATGCTGCATCATGAGAAAGCTGCAGCTGGAGTGTCGGCTGCGGGGGACTCCACCAAGGAACGCAGTGAGGCTGTAAACTGGAACGCAAGGTCTCCAAGCCACGGCCAAACGTCATGACTCGCACCAGCCCCACTTTAACACGCGGACACATCGCTCGTGCTAAAATGTTGCGGTGAGAATATTTGAAAGTAAAGTCAACGGTAACGGTGCACACAGAATGAGTAGTGCTAGGTCTGCTGAAACTTCTCCTCACTTGTCCAAAATAAGCACAACAACGCCGCTAATCACCCAATACTCTACCAGATGTAACACTGTCAATCCAATTAGGATTAACAGAGCAGTCCAGTGTAATATTCCGCTGCTGCATTTTTCTGTTTCTTTAAATTAAGAGCTGACTCCTGACCTGTGCTGAATGAAAGAAGTAGCTTGAAATGAAAATTCAGGCGGAAATACGCACGCCCTGTCAATGGCAGCAGAGTGTCAATGGCAGCTGGAAGTAGATACCTTGAGAGTGGCAGCAGGAAACACACGCCCAGTAAATGACAGCAGGGTGTCAAAGGCTGTCAGGATTTTAGCGTAGCAGCGCCTACGTAACCCGCACTACAATACCCAGAAGCCCCTGGGCTAAGGAAGTACTTCAGACGCCGCCGCGCGGGCGTCGGCGTGCGTAATTCTGAAAACCGTAGTAGCGGTTCTCGCCCGGCTGGGTGAGAGGAGTTCCCCCGTCTTTCCTGGAAGCCGTCGCTTCGTTTTTGGCCCGGATACGCGCTGCTGGCAGAGAGCGGACCCCGACGCTGGACCGCACCTTCTGTAGGTAGGGAAGTGGATGCTGGGTAGTTTTAGCCTGGGCTCTTAGAGCGGAGGGCAGCGGCGTAATTGTTGGAGCTGCGCCTTGCCGTTTCCGGAGCTGGGGGCCAATCTTGAACACTGCTCGTGACGGAACGAGCAGAGGAGGTCAAGGGGCACATAGCGGAACGTGGTGGGAGTCCTCCACGCGTTGCCGTGTATGGTTGCTCCAGCACCCTATGTAGCCAGGGAACCGTGGTGATATCAAACCACGCTTGGGCTCATATGACACTTGGAAAAGTTCTTCTGTTATTGTTTGTGGCACTGCGAGACTATTTGACCCGTCTAGGGAGGAGGTGATATTCAACCGCCTTCAACACGGCGCTTAAGTCATATCACTGTTTGGAACTCTTTTAAAATTTGTTTATTCTTTGCACCGGGAATTAGGAGAAGGACACACGTGCTGATTCATAGATGATTACTGGCTAGTTACTTACTGCCTTTGAGACTATTGATACTGGGGGTATGTATGTATGTCGCAGGAGATGAATGACGGTTCTCTGGATTAAGTGGTGGAACCTGTATTTACCGAGTTATGTATTTTAGATGGTGACCTGGAAGTACACAAGGCTTTGAGGTACTTGAGGAATTCCCATCCTTCAGTACAGGTACGCTATTCCCTTAGTGAGACTTAATGAGGGTGGTCCATTGTTACGGCTCCTTGTTTATGCTGTATATTTGTTTTTTCCGATCCTTGCAAATCCTACGCTGCTCCTTTCCTTATTCCCTTCCCTCGCCTGATCCCTCGAACACCCTGTGCCCTCGGGTATATATTGGGTGTTGGTGATATCAGGAGGTGGACCATTGCTCAACGCTTCCGGACCCCGAGAGGCTCGATCCTGACAAAGGCAGCATGAAACAGGCAGATGTAATGAAGAATACGCGTTGTCAATGGCAGCAGGAAACATACGCCTTGTCAATGGCAGCAAGATGTCAATGGCAGCAGGAAACAGATGCCCCGTCAATGGCAGCAAGATGTCAATGGCAGCAGGAAACATACACCTTGTCAGTGGGCTGTCCTGTGAATCTGGACACTGGTGGTGCGGGAGGGCATTAAATCCATAAGTAGGTTCTTTTTAAAATAAAATCATGAATAAAAGTTCCTTTAGAAGTAGCTTGAAATAAGTCCTCACGTGTAGTTTTTGAACCAACTCGTCGCCAGTTTAAATGTTGTGTCCTAGTAAGGAGTACTAGTAGACGTGGTAGGTCATAGATTATATAAGTTTATTGTTCTTAGATGTTAAGTAGGTTTTCCAGTAAAGATGTAATAAGGCCCCACCAGGAGCAGCTTCCCTCCTGCTCAGCCCAGGATCCAACTGACACTCTACCTCACAGCAATCCACACATTCCAATGACATCACCATCCACACCAACATTCTATCCATACCATTAACATTGGCTGAGCAGCAGAGAAACAGGGAAGATGCATGGTATAAAAACCTTATATATAACAATTTCCAAGACTGTTGTAATTTATGAATAACAGTATGCAAATATGTGCAATAATTCAAAAAATGTTAATAAAACCAAAAACTACTTACGATTTAAGTGAGATGTATGAGGTTGATAGGATGAATACAGCTTTTAAATATATCTGGTGGAATATTAGATAAAGACACTCACATTTCGTCATCAAGCATTTTCAAGCTTCCATGTTTCAGTCTCTTTAGGTTTGTCATCGTTGAAAAGGATACTTCACAAAAGTATGCATGTAATAGAAAACTGCAGAAGAATTTGTAACGCTTTCTTACCTATGTTTTGATGCATTTTTGAAACACAAATCCAAAAGCTGTCGAAGCCACCCTCTTAATACATCATTAACACAATTTGATCATTTTTTATTTCAGCCAATACTTCTCCTTCAATAAGTGGAAAGTTACCAGTTGCATTTGAAAGAACTGGATTTTCGATCGATTCATAGTCTTGGATTTCAACATTTGGGAATGTTCAACTTTCTCTCTGAGCAATGTTATATGGTCAACAATTAGCGAGCTTATATCACATTTTAGCTCACACTCAGCAGTTTTAGTAAACATTTCAAAAGGTCCTTCTTTCACTTTCCTTTTCCAAATTGCTATGTTGTCTCTCATAGCACAAATGTTATCTACCACTGTTAAGATATTGTCTCCTTTTCCTTGAATACTGGTGTTAATTTTAATTCAAATGTTCAAATATGACAGCAAGATATGCCAATTGTTTGCACCAAAGTTTGTTTTGAATTAGATTGCAGAATTCATGTTGCTGATTTTCCTCAAAAACTTTAAGCATCCTTTCCCTCAATTCACATACACGACAAAACACTCGACCTCTTGAGAGCCAACGAATGTCTGTGTGTAGTAGAAGATTTTTAAATCTTGCCCCCATTTTTTAACAAATATGAGCAAATAATATTGATTTAAGAGGTCTGTATGTAATGTAATTGACCATTTAAAGCACTTTGTCCATAACTTTTCTTATTTCATTTCCAATGGTTTGCGCGACAAGTGCTTCGCAATGTGAAAATCAATCAGTAATTATAATATTTTCATTCTCTTTCTTTGCTAAAGCTACCAAACCTTTTGTAGAACCACCCATTGAGGGTGTGCCATCTGTGCATATTCCTACACAGTTCAACCATTGCACATTATTTTCCTTCCATGAAGCAATCTAAAGTTTTACATTTATCTTCACCTCTAGTTCTCATTGGAAGTTCTAGGCAACTCAAGAATTGCAGTAATAATGAAACGTACAGAAAACAATGTTTGTCCTTCTAACCCATTGACATCTGTTGATTTGTCTAATTGCAATGTAAAGATCATATTATTGTCTTGAAAAACATCCTTCATTTGCAGCTTAATGTTACCAGACATGTCTTCAATACATCTTCCAATCGTGTTATCTCAAATTCTGGCCAAAACATTGTTCGAACAATAGCACAGAAAGATTCTTTGATGGTGGTTTCAGCAATAGTGTATGGTTCCTTTTCTTTGGCAATTATTTGAGCAACCAAGTAACTTGCCTTTTGAGCTTTCTCTGAAATTTTGAAAGCTCAATAAAGTATTTTACTGTTTGTTCTGACAAATGACTAGGGGCCATATGTAGGTAAATTACATTTACCGATTCTAAAATACCGAATTTTACCGATTCGGTATTTTAGAATCGGTAAATGCAATGTAGGTAAAAGATTACCGAATCGGTAAGTGTCGGTATTTTAGAATCGGTATTTACCGATTCGGTAATGGCAACTGGCTACCCATTCATTCCTATGGGCCAGGAGGCCCATAGGAATCAATGGGAAGCCAGTTACCATTACCGAATCGGTAAATACCGATTCGGTAATGGGGGGAGCACTATCAAGGGTGGCAGGGTGTCACATTGACACCCTGTTGCACCCCTGATTCCTGCATGTGTGCACATGTGGAACACATACATGCCCTAAGGGCATGTATGTCTGCCACATTGCACACTTCTAAGCGCTTAAAAATGCTTTTACAAAGCCATTCTTCATTTACCACCAACTATTAGTTGGTGGTAAATAACGACTCCACACAACACCCACACACTCCCCCTACATCTCATTTCAGGATTCGGTATTTACCGAATCGGTAAAATTACCGATTCGGTAATTTTACCGATTCGGTAAATTACCGAATCCTGAAATGTGCCCCCTACATAGCAAAAGCCTAAATACCGGTCGGTAACGGTATAATTACCGAAAATCAGCCGTTACCGACCGGTATTAGGCTACCTACATGAGGCCCTATGTTTTGAGGTAAAATGACATTTTAATTGGTTTTGTACCATACTTTCAATTGCAAGTATACCCCTACAACCCAAACACTGGAGACAAGGATTGTTTTCATTACTAGAACATGTGAACCCCAGTTTCACATAAAGTTTACTGTATAAATAAGGATTGGAAATTTTTCCTTTACACTTCTTACGCACTAAGACATAATGTTCAACAGTTGCGTAGCTTCCTCTAGAGGAGCTACATTGTGGTAATCGCAAACGTCATCTTCACCAGCTTTTCTTTTCTTTATTAGAAACTTAGCCATTTTAGGGGTAATTCAACTGCAATTTAAGTAACTAAACATGAAAATAACATAGATAATAAGGTGTGTACTTGTATTCAGAGCCACCTTGTGCCTCTTAATTTAGAGAGGTCTTACAGTTGATGTGCTGTTTTACAATTATGAAGATCACTATTTCTGCTCACTGATCAAGCTCAACATTGTTTTGGAGCACCACTCTTATCAAGGGGGGGGGGGAGCACAAGTGCACTGTGGTGTTTTTGTGCATTATCTTGCCCCCTGGCATGATTCTCTCCAGGGCCTCTGCAAGTGTCAACATCCTCCTGGGGGGTCCCTGATGTAAGTTTTGCTGAATGTGGTGTAAACACACCGTAGTAGGGAGGTTATTGTGAATATTTAAGAATATTTAAAAGCATTTAAAGATAAAACATTGTTGAAACTGTTGGAAACCCGGCCCTCAAGCCGCACCGACCAATCGGGCCGCTTCCGATTGGTCAGGTGCGGCTTGAGGGCAACCACTGCTTACCCGCTTTGTCTGTTAATGAGCCTGAAAAGAGGAATGGCCCAATTGTCGTGGGCGTGGAGCGCTGGCTCGAGATGCCAGGCGCCACAGCCATTATCCTTCGATGCAGCTGGTGCTGCTGACCCCGCTCGCCTGCCCAAAACTAAACTTGAAGGGGTCCACAGAGGGAGGGTGGTGGGTCAGAGGCTGACTATGGCAGCAGAATGGTCAAGGAGCATCCAGGATGCCGATGCAGGATTCAGCGGCTCCGATTCAGATTTCGGCGTCCTCACGGCACCCACAGCTCGCTGCTCGCTACACAAGACTCCTCCTCTTTCGCAGGAACAGGCAATTTGTCAGCAGCAAAACAACACTGATTCCGATCCATGATCATGTCACGACTCCCCACATCTGCTGTTTAAACCCGATGCGCAGTACCGTCATGTATGATCCCTAGACAGCAATGTGCATGTATTCGTGTGACACACCTACACACTGCAGCCAACACACTAATGTGTTGCGACACACAATTTGGAAAGCTCTGCTGTAGGCAGTAGTAGATAGGAGTAAAACATAGTAACTTATCATAATTGAATTGTTATCCTTTTCACTTTTCTCATAATGCTTTGTTCCATCTTCCTAATAATTACAGCTCATGCTGGAAATACAAGAATATGATTGTTTCAATAAATGTTTGAAAAGCCATTTTTTATATTTTTCTTGTGCTTATCTTGGGAATGCAGAGCAATAATGAAAGGGTAGATCTGTTTCCACGATTTTCTTGGGAATAAGAGTGGCCATGTTCGAGGTTGCTGTTTCTGCAGGAGGGGGTAGGGTTCAGTCCCTTTCAACTTCTGTATGGACACCAGGTCTGAATCTACTCACTTTATCCAAAGAAGGGTGGGAAGGAACCTCAGAGTCTCCACAGAAGGATGTGGTGGACTATGTGATTGGTGTCAGCAGGTTGATGGCGCAATACATGAGTCAGGCAAAGTAAAACCATCAGAATGGCCAACAGCTGATGAAGGAATGATATGACCAGAAAGCTTCGCTGACTGGGTATCAGTAAGATCAGCACGGGAGGTGTCGATGCTGTAGCCTATTTGTCTCAGGGCTTTCGAGGCTATATGGTGTTGATCATACAAGATAGTTCAGAAGATTTCTGAAGTTAACTACTTGGTGGCAAAAAGAAACTCAAGAGGGTGTTCCATGTGAACAGGAATAGGCCCAACCTCTGGAGGGATTACGTGGTGAATATCATGACAGTGAGCCTCTACCTAACCTGCTGCATAGTGACATAAAGGTTGGCACTGTGGTAGGAGATGTTAGCCCCTGAGTTAGAGTTCAGTTAGCCCCTGAGTTAACGCCTGAGCAGAAGAGATAATGTAGAGAGGTGCTGGGATGGGTTTTCAACCTCTTTACGCCATCTTCAGGGTTGACATATCTGTGTGCATGGCATTAATAGTGAAGGGCAGATTGTACCAAATGCCTGACCATGTACAGTGATGTATCAAGGTGGAGGTTACCAAGATGGTGGACATGGGAGTCACTGAGAGATCTTGTAGTCTGTGGTGTAGTCCTGTGGTGCCAGTGCCAAAGAAAGGGTCTACAGACTTGCGGTTCTATAGTGGACTATTGAGCTCTCAATGAGGTAACCAAACCCGATACCCAGTGAATCCCAACAGCAGGATGAGCTTGTGGATTGTTTAGGTGCAGCAAAAAAGTTGAGCACCTTTGATCTGGCCAGTGAGTATTGACAGATCACCTTAGCAACAGGCGCCAAGGCAAAGACTGCATTTTCTAAGCCAAAGGGGCTGTATCAGTATAAGGTGACGTCCTTTGGACTGAAAAATGCTCCAGCCATCTTTCAGCAGCTGGTGACTCATGTTTTTGCAGAGCTGGAGGAATTCTGTGGGGCCTACCTCGAGGATATTGCGAAGTTCAGTAATTCATGGCAGGACCACCTGATACACCTAGGACAGGTGTTAGCTAGGATACAAGCAGAGAAACTGACCAACAAGGAAACCAAGTGTCGAGTTCCATAGTCCTGGGTAGTGTTCTTTGGGAATGAGGTGGACAATGGAAAAGTCAACCAGCTGGATGCCAAGATTCAGTCTCTGATGAGAAGGAAAGTGCTTACTACTGAGACTCAGATAAGGACCTTTCTAGGACTCACCAGGTATTACAGGAACTTTGTGGTAAACTATAGAAGTGTAGTTGCCCCATTGATTTATTTGACCCCCAAGAAGCAGCCCAGAAAGGTGATCTGGACTCAAGAGTGTCATAAGGCATTTGAGGAACTGAAGCGAGTACTATGCAATCCACTGTACTGGAAGCACTAATCTACAGTAAGCCTTTCAGTGTACAGCTGGATGCTCGAACAATGGATCTGGAGCTGTGTTAGCTCAACTGGATGACAACAATAGAGACCATCCAGTAGCCTTTATTAGTAGGTTACTACTAGGGGTGGGCGGAATTTGCGGAATTGCATTACGCAAATCTCCGCGAAACGGTAAAAAATCTCCGCGAACACGCAGAAATTCCGCGAACACGCGGAATTGCTTGTTCGCGATGCTTTTTTCCTGTTCTCAATCGCTGTTTGCGTGCTGGGGGAGAAATATCTCGCGAACACGCATTTGAGAACGCGAACAAGCAAAAAATTTCGCGAAACCGCGGAAAGCAGACTTTTGAGCAATTTCGCGTTCTCCGCGGAACGCGAAATTACGCAAATTCCGCAAATTCCGCGAGCGGAACGGAATTTACCGCCCAGGCCTAGTTACTACCTAGGGAAGAGGACTTGGTGGCTATTGAAAAGGAGAGGTTTTTCATAGAGTGGGCCTTGTGCAAGTTTTACTCTTATTTGTTTGGCACTACGTTTGTAGTGCAAACTGGCTAAAAGTCATGGAAATGGTTGATATCTATGAAGGGAGAGGATCCCAAGCAGTTAAGATGGTCTATTCCTCTGCAAGGGTTAGATTTTAAAGTGGAGCACAGAGCCTGCCTGAGCCGTGGGAATCCAGATGGACTTTCCCACTGACACAACCTCAACAGGTTAGGAGCTGGATGGCAAAGTCTGATCTGGAAGGGCGACTATTGGGACGGCTACCTGCTACCTGCTGTGACTGTCCCAGCTGCTGCAGTAATATCTGGATCTTTAGTACCGGTTGTTTTGATCATGGGTGAACACAGACCAAGTGTGTATTCCATGGCCTAAGCCTGCCTCACAAATTGTGGTTTTGTTAGACTGGGAGGGGTCCACAAAGCTTTACCCTGATAGTGGTAAAAGGCTACTGTCCTTACTGAGAGTCAAGTAGCATGAGTGAGTGGTGGCAGCATAATCTGTTTAGTTTTCGCTCTGATAGTGGGCTTGTGCTGTCAGTGAAATCATTTATAAAAAAAAATGAAAAGCTTAAAAAAGAGCTTAGAATCCGCCCATTATATACCATTAGTTGGCTTCAAAGTCAATCTTGTTTCCTTGCATTATATTGGTCACCACCTCCTGCTCAACTCCTACTTCTTGCTGAGTCTTCAAGTGTTGGTCCCTGCTGTGGAGCATCGATTAAGTATAGTTTCTTGTCAAGGGCCAGTATCCTTCCACTGGCCACTCGATTCTGCAGGTACTTTTAAAATCTTTTTTTTACATGCACTCTATACAAATGTATGTGTTTCCAATCTCTCCCACTGTTTTTGCTCTAGCACCTGTCTCCTCTTCGTTGTGTTGCTGTTCCTTCGCACCTCCCTAGTGCTGCTTGCTACCCACCCTCTCCTGCCTTCTGTTGTGCTGCTGCTCCCCCTTCTCCTCACACTTCCATCCTGTTGATGGCCCCTGCCCCCCTCCCCAGCGCTCCTATGCAACACGTCAAAATAACACAATGACAAAGTCAAAAGATCTCGTAGAGGCGAACTCTTTTGGCTTTGCCAATGCTTGATGTAATAGTGATCAGTAAAAGTAAACAGGCCATTTTAACTGTCACTGAAGCAAGGTCTCCAGGGCCCACTCATGTAAAGTCCAGCTGCTGTGCATCTAACTCGCTTTTACCCTACATCATGTTAGTATGTGGCACTGTGCAGTGAGTGTGATTGTGAGTGCGTGTTGCAATGTATGTGTGCATGTGTTGTACAGTACATGGAGGCTTTTGAGTTCCATATTGAAAGCAAAGAGCCTTGACAGGCATGTGGAGGTGGAGGAGCTATTCCAGACAGATTCATGAATTGCCAGCATTACTGAGAGCTGGGAGGGACACACACACACTGGTGGAAAAATGAGACAGGCGCTGTTGTGCCCTTAAAAAAGTTTGTTTTGTTTCTGAAAAGGTCACTAGTCAGTGGAGCCAGGGCACATCTCATGAAGGAGATGCGTCTCATAAGGGAATCATTAAGAGTAGGGTTGGGGGCCTTTGTAATGTTTTGATATATATATCAGTAAGGCTGACATCCAGGTGTAAACTTTTAGTCACTTCCATGGCTGTGTTGTGGAGCTATCAAGTTTGGAGTCGCTCCTCCTGTGACAGACTTCTTCCTGGACAAATGACAGAGGAGTGGGTACTTCAAAGTGGGCAACCCCACAACATCTACTTCAAACATTGAGACACTAAATCACATCTGAGTTTGGAAACCGACTATAAAAAGAGGAGCATGAGCCTCCCAAAATTGTGATTGAAATGTCCACTGCTCACCTCGGGCCGCTTACACATGTCTGGGTCTTCCATATCACAACTCCAGCAAGAGTGGGTAAAACTGATCACCTGGTCTTTGGGGGAACTTGCTTTACCTAAAGTGCTACAATGCTGAGATACTTTGATTTTTAAAAAGCCAATAAGGAACTTCTAGGGCTTGTACTCAATAGTGGGGACTAGCCTGTATGTTGCCTCAAGTAAATAGGGAATAGTCACAATCCTTAGAAAAGGAAGTGGGACTCAGGCAGGATCTTAACCGGATAACGCTAGAGAGCTGGCCTTACGAAGACTGTGTATATTATTTGTGGTGTGCCATATTTCACTTTGTGTTTGTATATACATATGAATTATTTTTAAAAATGCAGTTACCTGGGTGGACATTCATTTTTTTGGTGTTGCTTAGCGTGTTTTGAGTTTTGCGCTCATGTAAACCTTGCATCCAGCCTCACCTGATTAGCCTTATCCTGCTTGATTCGCACTACCACTGAGAGTCAAGTACTGAAGGCATAGTACTTGCCCAAGTTGCTCAGAGCCCATCAGGAGTTAGAGGCATCAGCCCTCACAGTTAGACCACGTACCTCGTGCTTGCCCAAAGACCTTTGAAGGGGGTTCTGATATGGGCCAACTTGCTCACCCCGCACTACACTGTCGAATCCTGAGGTCTGCCCACTGCTGGGGGGCTTTTTGAGACCTACCAAGTCTCCTTTCTTATCCCCTGTTTGTAGTCAGTCTTAACATCTGGCCTGGTGATATGACTTCTCCCCCTGAACACCTATTGCCCCTTCCTATGCTCAAAAGTAGATTGAGAATCCCTCTCCTTAAAACTCTTTTGGGGCCCTTTAGAAACCTCCTTGGCATTATCACTCCCTCCGCCACCTTCTGCTGGTGGGGAAAAGGGCCACCTTTCTTGCCATCCCTCAGGTACCTCTTTAGCAACTCTGGTGCTGAGGAGGTAAGATGGCGTGTGATTGACTGCAGGGATCCGACCGTCTCCCCTGAATGTATCGATGCTGCGGTCAGTGGCTAGTTGGACTGCCGAACCAGAGGACGGATGCGGCGAGCTGGGTGGTGGACGTTCTGTTGTTGCTGCTGCTGGTTGTTTGGCGTCTCACGGCGCAGTGCTCCTGCCGCAGGGTAGCGAAAAGGAAGCCCTGCAAGTGGTGTTGTCTGGCAAACAGAAAGCTTATGGCAGCAAGTGGCGGCAAAACAGTGAAGACCTGAGCTGCGGGCTCCACAGGAGGCGGTCCCGTTCTGCAGGTGGTTTACAACGGGAGTGGAGCTAACGGGAGCTCCATAGAGACGAAACAACACGCTGGCGCTGGCATGGGCAGAGGAAGGAGAGAGCCCGGGATAAAAAAGACAGCAGGGAAACCGGGAAAACAGGTGGGGGAGGACCCAGCTCATCCTACATTATCAGCTATGTTTTCCAATCTGTCAGCAGCAGACATTGCAAGTAAGAACCAAGTATTTCTCCAAGTGCGTCCCCAACCACTTACCTCACCGGGGGCAGAGGAGAATTTGTCCTGGGAGGGGGTTGGGGTTAAAGAGGCTGGGAAAGACCCTACAATAACTGATCCCCGTCTAGAAATGTCGCCCCTCTACGCAGAGAGGCTAGAGGATGGGGGCAAGGACAAGGAAATAGGGGACCAGAAGTTATTAGAGGCAGAGGGGGTTAAAAAGCCTATACCAAGTGAAATACTGACCCAAAGCAGGGAGAATTTATAGCGTGAAGAACCTGAGAGCTTTGCAAGAGATGGCCTCCCAAATGTGGTGCGACAGGGCAGAGGGGAACTATCACCTGACGGAATAGGGGAACGCTTTTTCTCCTTAACTGATGAGCCTGATCCCTCCGGGAAGGAAGGTACATCTACCAGCAGTGAGGGGTTCTTGGAGTCAGACAGCTCCTTCTCGGGAGACCAGTTTCAGACAACCCAGAGGAAGAGGAGCGCAGGGGGAAGAAAAAGGAATGGCTTGTGGGCAAACAGTTGGAATGGGACTATTTGAACACCCGGCCTGTGCTGCAGGCGGAAGGGCCAAAAGAGGGCCCAAGCGAAATGGTTGAGATGGATTCTCAAGAAAAAGAACCGTCGCTAGCCACGATATTCCAATCCATTCAGCAAATGCAAGAAGAAGTGAGGGCGGATGGGCACAGAGCTAAAGTGGCGAATAAGAAAGTGCAAGCTGGAATACTTAAGAAAAATAAGAAATGTGGAGACATTGCTAAAAGATTGTTGTCGGTTGAGACACGGACAGAGACTCTTGAGGTGGAAATTGAGACATTGCAAGAGCAGAATACCAGTCAAGGCGGAGCTCTGTCAGACATCATGCTCTAGCTTGAAGAACAGGAAAATAGACAGTGGAAAAATTATTTGCGCTTCTTAGGGGTACCGGAGGGGGTGGAAGGCAGCAACCCTAGGTTATATATTGTCAACTTGCTGAAGAACACCTTCCCCGAACAAGTGAAGCTGGATTGGGACAGTGAAATTCAATGTGCCCACCTGGTACCCCTAATGATGAAGAAACAACCCCAAGAACGAACAAGGGCTTTTGTGGTATTTTTTGGAAATTTCCTGTTGCGACAACTTGTGTATGACCAAGCTCGACCTAAATCTCCTAAATCGCATGATTGGGTCTCTCTTTTTGTTAAGCAGGTATTTGCCCACGCAACTGTCATACGGTGGTGGAGGCTAAGACAATTAGTAACACCATTTCAAAAAGCAGGGGAGGAGGTTTTCTTACAAAACCCGGCAAGGTTGAAAGTTAAATATAAAGGAAACTCTTGCATGTTTGTCTCTGAAATTTTAGCACAGGATTTTCTGAATGAAATAATAAGGAAGGAAAAGGGAGGTGAAATCTCAAAGAAATGAGGGGGGTAAACTGGGAGACTTAACTGGAAAACAATGCTAAAAAGTCGCTATGGATATGGTTGTGATATCACAGGGGGGGGGCGGTGGGGCAGTTTATTAGACGTACATTATTCAGGCTATGCCTGTTTGCCTAGGTATTTGGGGGGGGTGGAGGGAGAGGGCTGGAGTGGGGGGGGCACCTTTGCTGGGGGGGTAGGCAGGGGTGGTTTGGAGTGGGTTTTTTATATGGAAAGTTACACCGGGACGGTATGGTGGAAACAGATGAAATAAATAATTTTTCAATGTGGGGTAAAGTTGTAAGAACTCAAAGATGAGGAAGTTAAGGATTGCAATGATTGATATATGTGGTCTGAATAACATAAAAAAGAGGCAAATAGTATCTAAAGGGTTAAGATTTTTGCAAGCCGATATAGTGTGCTTGCAAGAAACTCATGTAGAAAAGAAAAAGATCTTTTAGAATATTTGGGATATACTATAATAGGAGCAACAAATCAAGGCACACGTACTCGGGGGGGTAGCAATCTTGGCCCGCAACAAAGCTATTCCTTTTTCCTCAGTTAAAGTCGATTCAACTGGGCGTTGGGTTATTGTTAGCTGTAGTGCCCTGGGTTCTCCTAAGTTCATGCTATGTTCCCTCTACGGAAGCAATGTGGATGACCCCGCCCTATTGGGATGGTTGTTGAATGAATTATCTCACTGGCAATTACCTATTGTGGTGTGTTGGGATTTTAATATTAATCTAGTCAGTGGCTGGGATCAGGGGGCACTATATATGGGCAAGAAACCTAAAGTTTATCAAGCTTTATGTAATTTGTGTCAGGAGCATGGATTATGTGATGTCAGGGCGAAGTTATGGCCTAAGGATCAAGGTTTCACGTACTACTCAGCGCCTCATCAGAAGCATGTGAGGCTAGACTATTTTTGTCTCTCACATGATTAGTCAGAAAAGTACAATTGAAAAGGCCCCCAGATTCCTTTCAGACCATAACCCACTGATACTTGAGATACAGGGCGGGAGTGATCAGGGGAAATCCTTTTCGTCATGGACATTTGAAAGGGCGCTATTGGTGGATGAAGCCTTTGTGGAGTACATGAAGAAATGGATTTCGGAGTTTCTAGGTAGGAATCCTGGATCTGCCTCCCTTGATATAGTTTGAGATTCACTTAAAGCAGGAATACGGGAGGGAAACAATGTAATATGCCATAAGGAAAAAAAAATGAAAAGGCGGATCTTCACTCTCTGCAAAGCAGCTTGGCACAGGCAGAAGGTAATTTAATTAAAGCTATTCAACAGAAGGGAAGTGTAGAGGAGACTTGCCAAGGGGTTGCAATAAGCAAAGCTGCAATAGGGGAAAAACTATTGAAAAAAGCAACCAGGCATTGTGAGGAAATGTACGAGTGCAGTGAAAGGGTTGGTCATCTACTTGCAGTTAGGACAAGGCAAGAAGTTACTCGAAATTAAATCAAGGCAATAAGAGACCCTGTGGCAAGTTTGAGGTCAGATGTAAGCGAAATCCGAACTGCTTTCTGTAATTTTTATCGGATTTTGTATAAAGAAGATCAGGGGGGAGAAAGCCAGAAGGAAGAACGGATAGAGAAGTATCTGAACAGCCTGCTGAGGTACCCTTATCAAGCGAAGGAAAGGGACCTCCTAGATCAACCACTAGTATGGAATGAGATTACAACTGCCCTTGATAGCTTACTGAGAGGGAAAGCAACGGGACCTGATTTGATCCCCACTGAATAAAGTCTTTCAAGGGCAACTGAAAGAAATTATGGAGATCTTGTTTTTACAAATTACAGAGGGGGTGAATCCACTGGTATTGTGGGCTATGGAAAAGATTATTATCTGCCAAAGAGAAACAAGCCAAGTGAGGAGTTAGGGTTTTATCGGCCAATGACTCGTATTAATGGGGATGTGAAGATTTACTCCAAAACGCTACGCTCTCGTCTGTCACTAGTGATCCCAAAAAATTGTTTCCCAGAGCCAACATGGCTTTATTCCAAGGAGAGGCACCATAGAGCATATAAGGAAGATCATCACGTTGTTTGAATTGGAGCAAGTGGCAGGAGACTCTATGGCTGCAATTTCTTTAGACACTGAAAAGGCTTTTGATAGGGTCTCCTGGCAGTTTCTTTGGACCTCTATGCAATGGAAAGGGATAGGGCCACAGTTTATTTGCACAGTGAAAGCCCTGTATAAAGATCCTGAGGCTAGAGTTTGGGTTAATGGGGATTTGACTGAAGTATTTAAAATAACGAGAGGCACGCGCCAAGGGTGTTCTTGCTCCCCAGTATTGTTTGCTATTTATATAGACCCTTTCTTGAAATACTTGGAGAATTCAGCAGATTTCCCCCCGCTATTTGAGTCAGAGCAGACAGAAAAGGTGCTGGCTTATGCTGATGACGTCGCACTTGTTACTTCACAACCTGAGAAGGCGATGATAGCAATTGAGAAGGAATACCAAAGATTTGGCGCAGTGTCTGATTATGCCCTGAATAGGGATAAAACACGAATAGTAGTTAATGAATTTGCACCAAGTATGGCTAATAGAGTTGTCAAAAAGACTACATATTTGGGGGTGGTGATAACTGCCGAAATTGATGAGATAGTTAAAGAAAATTTGGAGCCGTGTGCCGGTGAAATGAATATGGCACTTAAAAGAATAGATAATTTGCACCTCATATTGATTGGTAGAGTAAATATTGTCAAGATGGTATGTTCCCTAAGGTTTTATACTTTTTAAGAGCAATTCCCTTGATTTTTACGAACTCATGGTTTAAAAAATTTGAAAGCATCTTGGCACAGTTCATTTGGGCGTACTCTAGACCGAGAAGAAATTAAATATTTATTTTTACCTAGAGAGGGTAGTGGTTTGGTCTTACTCAATCTTAAACTATACTGGTGGGCATACTCTAGTAAACATTATATAGCCTTTTTTAATGCGAGCCCTGGGTTGGAGATATCTAGTGATAGCCACCCTTATGTTCAAGGGAACGGCAATGACGTAAGAGTGTGCTTATGGCACCAACTTCATTTTGGATATTACAAAAGAGTACGCTTTAAGACTTTACACACTGCTTTTGGGGTATGGTTGTCTGTGCGAAGCCTGGTAGGTCTAGGGAAATTAAATTATTATGCACCCTTTGTACAGAATAAAGATCTCTCAGATATTTTTAATGATCATTACTTTGAGAAGAGGATAAAGGATTATATAACCCAGGTCAGATGCCTATTCACAG